>NC_139685.1:41698295-42030398 GCF_964106915.1 Podarcis gaigeae
ATAAGTAATCAGAAATAGCTTGCTTTTTAAATGGCTTCATTTATTCATTGAAGTATTTATAATCCACACTTTACCTGAAGGTCCCAAAGTGGTCCACAATAAACAATAAAACCATACTGAAGAATAAATACGGTAACTTAAAACATCATAATAAATGTCAGTAGCATTCACAGATAAAACAAACAGCAGAAAGTGAAACGAGACATTCTAAGGTTACCATGCATGTCATTTATAGTCCTAAATCCATCTTTGTTGTTTAGACCCTGGTGACATCAGTGGCTAGGAATACTTTTTTGCCAGCTTCTGCCAGTAAAACAATCATGTTGTTTCTGAACCAAGATAGTTCAGAAACCTGCTTAACACCAGGTTGGATGACTACAACGTGCTATATATAAGACTGTCCTGGAGGTTGGTTTGGAACTAGTGCAATAAGCAATGGCTTGACCACTCATTGGAGCAGGATATAGCCACCATGTTAGGCCACTGCTGGGAGAATTGCACTACCTGTCAGTTAGCTACCAAGCTAAGTTCAAGGTGCTGGTTCAAATGTGTAAAGTCCTATGCAGCTTGGTATATGACACCTGAAAGATTGTCTCACCTGCTTTCTTCAGTAGGTGATTTACATACAAAACAAAAAATGGATCTTTAGTGTGGTGGCCTTTGGAATTCTAATTGCGTATTAGACAGGCACCATTGCTTTTGCCTTTTTGATGCCTACTGAAGACCATCCTCTTCTAAAAAGCCTTTTCAGCAGAGATCTTTCTGAGTCTGCATCTGTACAGTGGTACCTTGGGTTAAGAACTTAATTCGTTCCAGAGGTCCGTTCTTAACCGGAAACTGTTCTTAACCTGAGGTACAACTTTAGCTAATGGGGTTTGCTGCTGCGCCGTCGTGCGATTTCTGTTCTCATCCTGAAGCAAAGTTCTTAACCCAAGGTACTATTTCTGGGTTAGTGGAGTCTGTAACCTGAAGCGTCTGTAACCCAAGGTACCACTGTATTGGAATTGTTTTTAGATGTTTTCCCGTTTGTGTGCTTGCCTCCCTTGTCAGGAAGGGACAAGATATAAATTTAATGAATAAAATCCCTCCTCAAAAGGCTGCACAAAGAGCTGTGCCTTCCCCTGACATTGAATGGAAAACTGTGTAGAGACGAGTTGCACTTCAGAAGGGAGGCTGTTCTAGAGATCTGGAACCACTGCAGGGAAGGCCATCCCCCAAACCTCTGCAATGCAAGCCTTTGCTTAGCACAGGGGTCACCAAATGGGGTTCCTCAACAGATCTTCGTGAATGGATGGGGTTGGTCTGGGTGGCGACATTCTTTCTGATATTTGGGGCCCACATACAATTACTAAATAGAAATCAGTCTCTTCCTTAGCCTTTGTTGCCTTCACTTTTACTGCAGTTTCTTGTGTTCAAAAACCTTGAAGAATCCCAGTCCTTGTGGATCAGATATGATGGAAATGAACATCTAGAGCTCTGCGTAGCTACTACCTCACTTCCTGTTTTCCATTCCTCTGAAGGTCTGACATATATTGAGCCTGAGCATTTTCCAAAATTGGTTATTTCATACAGGCCAGCATTTGAATGATGGGCTTTTTTCCCACCAGCATCAGCAATGTTTAGTTTACCCCAGTTTAATGACAGCAGTAGCAAGTCTGCTATCCTATCAGATAGAAAGTATGTTTGACTTCCCAGTCCTTTTCATCCATGGTGGGAGCCAGGTATTTCAGCTCTAAATCAGATGAAGACAGCTGAGCTAGTGAATCTTTCAGGAAATCTAAACACATTTGTATTTATAGCCTAGTCTTAACAGTCGCTAAATACTTTTAAATTATCAGCAGGTCTTGTTTACATGCAGATGGAGTACAACCTTTGATGCATGACTTAGAAATTCAGTAAAGTGATTACAGGACGCTGCAGCAAAGGAGTATATTTCAAATGTGTGAATAAAATAACTGAATACTACATTTATGCACAATTCGAAAGTGTTGTAGAAACAAATATGTTGGAAGACTCACTAGCCAGAAGTGTGTTGCCCAGATGGTTTGCTTGACACAGCACACAGCACAGAAACTGTGAAAAGCTAAATAAATGTTAAGGATTAGTCTGTTTTTAATTGAAAACCTGCATTTAAAATACCATAAAACTGTGCCAGATTTTTTATTTTTTAAAAAAGAACATATCAAAACCAAATACATTGTTTTCACGGCCACCTGGAGTTTAGCATGTCAACAGTGCTGGGCACTGGGCTGTGATCTCTTTCTCTGAAGCTTAGTGAAAAACAGGCCCACTGCAAGATGGTAATATATTCAGGGGTGTGTTTTGGGGTTCCTTTTTTTATTTTTTAGGATAACCTGCTTCATACTTCACCTTGAATTAATTTTGTTTGGATAAGGATTCTCTGAGGAAAGGGTATTCTGCTTGTATCTATTACCAGTTAAAGTTTTAAAAGCAAACTCCATTTAGTGAGGAAAAACCTTTGTTTTCAAGTACTAACTGTATTGTTTTAAATGGTGATTTAATGACAATATCAGCATTCGATGTTTCACTTTAAGCAACACTATTTTGATATAAATAAGAACAAAGTAGTGTGATAATTTCTTTGGCACAACTTGTACTTACCGTGAGAAACGAAACTGGGTTGGCTCCAGCACAAGAGTAAGCAATAAGAATTACCTTCTTATCAGTAAATTCAAAGGTCCATTTAATTTAACAATCTGGGGTAGAGAACTAGACATAAGGGGAAAAAACACAACTGCTGTCCAGACCGACAGCCATTTGTTGAGCTATCCCTTTGCTCTCCATAATGTCTAGTTACTAGTAGAACTTAACTCAGGACTTGGTATCATTATGCTGAGCGCTTTTCTGCCCTGCTATCCAACATTGTTAACCGTGAAATGTGGCAGTACAGCCTGAATGATATTCTCATACTGTGTGAAAATAAGTGTGATGGTTCCTAATCTCATAATGAAATCTGCGCCATCCCCAAAGTATCTGCACTCTTGCATGCATTACATTCAGTCATTCTTCCTTCAAGTTTCTTTGAATTCCTTTGGCATTTTCTCTTAAGTCTCTTTGAAGTATTTTGCAGGCCTATTTTTCTTGTTCCACTTTATCTGCTTATTTCCAGTAGCTAGAGATTTAGGTGTTCTCAATGAGCACATCAGTGTTCCAGACAGAGATACTGTTTGAAATTATCCATGAACCCAGTGCCTCTGAACATTATTGAGTGACATTTGTTTCTGTAGGTTGTGTCTGCTCTGACTAACTGGTTTATTTCAGATTGGCAGCTGGGATTACAATGTAGTAGATGGACAGTTTGCATGAATTGGAGACTGCACTGAAGTTGCACTAGGCCTCAGTTTAATATGCCTGGAATGTACAGATTCAGATTAGAGCAAGTTGCATGACTCTGAAAGGGAAAATAAATCCTTGTTTTCACAAACTGTAATTACTTTTCTGTTTTAACTCACTGGCTGTAATGTAATTGCCCACAACAGCTATTCTTATAATTAGACTGAACAAAGTAGGTTTTCATACACCATTTTCCCCTTCTCACATAAAGTTTATTTTTTACGTATAATGGAGTTCTGGAGACCCGATGATTATGCTTTGAAAAGTTTTACCTCCCCCCCCCCGCCTTCTGAAGTTTCCTCTTCCCCCCCCCCACACTCTCCATCGAAAGAGCACCTTGGGAGAAATAGTGGCACCCCAAAATAATATCCAGTCAGAATTCTACAACCAAATAAAAATGACAACATAGAGCCATGTTAGTTTCTGCACATAATCTTTGATAATTGCAGATGAAAACATATTATTGTTAGGTTTTCCTAGTAGCTCATGATATGAGCATAAGACTTTCAGAGCTGCGTTTATTTTCCTGCCCAACCTAATTTCCATTCTCTACTGATGGGTACCTGATGCATCAGGGGGAAAAATGACTTGTAGGAAGCAAATCACATCCAGAGTGACTTTGGCCTTTGGTACTTGCCATCCTGCCTGCTAGTATGGGAAAAGCTAGGCTTCTGTTATCCACAGTTGATAACAGTTGATATTTGCTTCTACAACTTCAAAACATTTAACATCAACTGTATTTTTGGTAAAAGTATACTTACTGTTTTTACCAGATTATCTGTCTGTCTTTATTATGAGGAGAAGCAAACACTCTTCATCAGACAGCATATACAACAGCCAAGAAATATATGAGGCAAAATGTGCACCAGCTTTCTGAGCATCCGACTTTGAATCCAGCCAATTATTCCTTTTTTAAAAAATACAATTCAATATTTACTTCTTTTCTTCCAAAAGAAACTTTTGCCATATATAGATCAAAATATCTATATCCCTAAGTAGCTTTGTGGGAGCGGAATTAATTCCATTTGCACAACAGGACTTCTACCCAAACGTGCCCCCTAAATCTGTTTTTGGGAGCAGATTTGAAGTCAACATGGAGCACAAGCATGAGGAGTGGGGACGACGACTCCTCATGAGCACCTTTTGCTCATTCCTCCCCCAAAGTTCTGATATTCTGCACATACCTACATAAACCTTTTCTGGGGGAAGAATGGTCCTGCAAATTGGGGGGTGGGCAGTATCCCACACAGCCCTAAATATGCCATTCAACTGCACCATTTGAATGGAAAGTCAGTCTTCCCTGATGCTGTCAAGCAGCATGCTACTGAAAGGAAAGGAATAGCTAGAAATCATTGATTATTTTCAAAACCAAGAGCCATAATTATGCTGAACGTAAGTGGTGTATGAACCAAAGGTATGGGGAAACCATTTCTTCGATGTGTGTCCTGGCAACACCAAAATGTTCCACTCAATTCCCCACCACCACCACCACCAGCATGTGCCTCATGCCATCAGCTCTAGTGTGGTGTAAACTGCTTGCTGGGTTTAAATCTCAGATGTTCACTGAGTGATTTTAGGCTCAGTGCTTTATCTCACTCTAACCTACCATGCAGATATTGTTGTGAGGATAAAACTGGACATAAGGAGCTCTGAATCATGAGAAGATAGCGGGTCAAACTTTGAATACATAAATAATAATTCACCATATTTGATTGACAGAAGCACATTTTAGTTTCAGATGCTGGTAGTTTGAGAGTATTACAACATTCACAATGTTGTATCGAAAATTGGCATCTTTTAGATGGACTCTGCTGAACCCTGCATAGATATAAATCCATCCGATATATGCAAGATGATCCAAGGAACATACCTGTGCGATATTGTATGATTGTTAAAAAGTAGCATTAAGCAACTTCCTTAATATTAACAAGTTTTGTTAAATCTCAAAATTGTAATGCTTGCAATCACTGCATTTGAGATTGCTTTAATCACTCTCATTATTTTCGCTAAAACTGTAGGCAATTCCATTCTTTTTTTTCTCATTTTGTCTTCCATTTCTCCCTTTACCTCCTTCCCATTCCGTTTTATAGTCCTTTTCAGACATAAACACGGAGGGGAAGCAATTTTGATTTCGTTTCTGAGTGGTGCTGCAAAGAAAAGTAACAAACATCTGTTTTTGCCTTAACTGCATCCATATGTTGAAACTCTCTAATACGCGTCTCCTGGAGAAATTTACAACCCTATTTGGTGGGCACTGCATACTATTGAATTAACTTTTTTTCACAGTTAAAAGAGAGAAGAGTTTAATTTATGCCAGGGCTCAAAAAAGCTCAGCCCAATCGCTTGTTTATAATAGGAGAGCTAAAGCTTGGAACATGTAAAGTGATTTTTAAAAATGCTTTTGAGCATGTGCAGAGTTCCTTTGCCTCCTCATTGAGCAATTGAGTCCTGTTCCCACATGTTTAGTATTAAGTAGCAGGCTTCCAGGGCAGATGGTATGACTCCCAAACAGCCTGGGTCTCCCACATCTCCTCAGAAACTGAGTACTGGAATATATAACATGTTCAGAGACTGGAACTACACATTAAATTAAAAACTAAAATGCTGCCAAGGAAAGTCTACGTTTCTCTTGCCTCTTTATTACTGCCAGAGAGAAGAGAAAGCAGAGAAGTAATTCCACACACCTGGTAACCAGTTGCGTAAGTGTGTGTGTATATACACACAATCAGTACAAGTGATCAATATTTAATCATTTGTTCATTACACATTAACATATTTTTCAGCTTAACATGTGGAAATGCTAAACGCTCTCTCTCTCTCTGTGTGTAGAGCAATGGATTGTAAAGGAGTCCTATAGTTTGTTTCATTTTATAGCCTCATTTTACAGCATCTGGAACAATTATGGAAAGAACCAAAGTTCTGTTATTACAGAGGACTAACAGAAACAGGACTTTTTATTACTGAAATGTTTTAGAAGCATTGAGCTAAAACGTTGGTTTGTGCAATTTTGTATTATTGTAGTTGATGTTCCAGATTAATTGTATTACTTTTTAATTAGATGCTGATGTGGGAAACTTTTCACTAGTGAAAAGCTTATATGGCAGAGTAATAGCCGAGCCCAGCTCCCTGGCAGTTTCATTGCAGTTCTTTGAATGCATAGTAAATAAATGTGTACTACTGTTGAAGACCAGAGATAATAGATAACCTTAGGATAGAACTATTGGCTGCAGAGTGCTGAGTTTCCAGCCCACCCTTGGAACTCAAGGATACATATGCAGTCTCTCATTCAGGCACAGATCTGCTTAGCTTCAGTATCATTATGACACACTGTACTTAGGCCCATGTCCTTGAAGCTACTTCAATTTACTCCTGTCCTGATGTCATTGCAACAGCCTGATTCCTCCTTCATGTCATTTGGCTCCTGTGGCCTCTGATGTACACAGTATGGAAGTATCAGACTTGGGGGTCAATTGCACTTCACTTTGATATGGGAACCGAAGGAGAAGGCTCCCATATCACAAGGCTTCCATTTTGGCAGCAGTCCTTTCTTCTTTAGACCATGCAGCCCTGTCCTCAGATGCCCGGAGAGCACAAGCTGTTCCTATTTCCAAGTATGAAGATGCTTGCATTATAGATTCAGGATCACATTTGGAACAACGCTAATTCACTGGCTCAGTTCCTCTGAGTTTAATTGGAATTGGTCACCACATTGGATTGGAACTGTCATAATTAGTGTCATGATTCTGTGTAGGTTATTATTTTCATAATATTAGCAAATCATTTAAATAAAGCTAAGAACTTTACTGTAAGTTTCACCCTTGGATCTTCAGATGATGTTGGACTACAACCCTAGTCATCCCAAACAATCATGGTCAATGGTCAGAGATCACAGGAATTGTGATTCAGCAATATATGGGAAACCAGGGTTGGGAAGACTGGGGTGTAGACCTTTCGGTTGAAGAGCATGGTAGTTTTCTCCAGAGCAATTTGCCTAAGGTCTTTAAAAGATACAAAATAAATGTCTTGGCTTTGTAACTAGAGCAAATTAAGTAGAACTGATATTTAAAGAATGAATACTTGCTATTTCATGACATTTCAATCAGTTTATCACTTTGTAACATTTAGATTGCAGTCCTTCCTACAGTAAGGCTGCTTCAATTCAATAGGATTTAAGCACACAGGATTACAACCTCAAACTAAGAAAGGGCAGCCCATATTTATCTCTGCATTTCAATGTAATTTTTTTTAATTAATTGAATATTGTTCATTAAATTTGATTTCATTATTTAGAAAAGTAAAGGGCTTATATAGAAAATACTTTAGTTTTAAATTACAGTTGTTCTGAACACATTCTTACATTTAAATTTTATGCTGCTGATACCATCCTAAATGTAATTTGTATTGCATTTTATATTGACAATTCTGTTGGAAGGCCTTTGCTACTTTTTACACCTTTGGGGTAACGCTCAGTACAGAGGTAGAAATACTTAGAGGTCTGAGTTTTTCTTAGTACCTGAAAATATTAGCTTTTGTTGCAGGCATATGATGCAAGCAGAACAAGGCGGTGGAAGCAAAGAAAAATGGAGTCCATAAGGAGAGTTTCTGATTGTAATAGCTGGTCTCTGTTTAATATCACGGAACAGAATGAAGTTTTGCAGTTTCTCATGGAAATAGCTCCTAGAGTACTAAAATGATTACCTCATTCTTAATACCAGTGCCAAGCACTTAGCCCCACTGTGCACACACGGGCTTGATTTTCAAGATGAAAAAAACCAGAAGTGTGGAATGACATTTTCAGGTGACAGTTATGGTTCTATTGCCTGTAATTAGCACCTCTTAACATGCAAACCTGCCTATGTTTTTTCCAGGCTGTTGAAGCTCAAATCCGAAGTTTTGGGCAGACTCCTTCCCAACTGCTCATAGAGCCGCATCCTCCAAGAAGCTCTGCCATGCAGGTGGTAAGTTAGGTGCCAGGTTAATTATTTGCGAATCAGCTGCTCCAAATTCATACAGACACACTTCATTTCCCAGTACAGATAATTTTAAGTGATTTAAATGTTCTTTCTCCATAGAATTAATTGAATACATTATGAAGGATAGAAAAGGTTTGTTCATTTTCTGAGCCAGGTTTTAGGAACCTTGCATACAAGCCAGGGCATTAGAGTCGATGGGTACTTTGCTGTTAGGTGATATCCAACGTTGCGTGAGCAACGTTAAGAGCGGAAGCCTGTTCTGAAAGCAGGCTGACACCATTGGATGCCATCCATTGTCTTCATTTGGGTGTGGCATTTATCAAGGTGTGGTTCTTGTGCAGAATCAGGTGCCTTTGTTCGTATACTGTGTGTTTTCAGAATATTCAGATATATCATAGGATCTATAGTTTTCTGCATAGGCCCTGTGGTTCTGTGCTCAATACTAAAACATGCAACATTTAATGACAACAAATTTTCTGTACTAAATTAAGGTTGCCATACTATGTTAGAGTTGTACTTATGGGAAGTAGAGGGAGGAGAGGCAGATGGGCCAAAGCAGGAGGAGAGGTTTTGGTGGGAAGCAAAAGAACCAAAAAACACAAGATACATCAGTTACCTTATCAGTTGCTTGAATTCAAGGTTGCTCACACTGTATTATTATGCAGGTACATGATTGTATGCAAGTAATATGAAACATTAAATTGTAACTCTTTTTAACACAAGATGGAAATCAACATGTTGATCCTCTGATTGCGGTAGCTTCCAAATCCTTAACAGTTTTGTTTTTTAAGTTCAGTGGTGGTCTGATCCACACATTCCATTTCTAAAGTTGTAGCCAAACTATACAGATCTCTCAGGGAACGGGTGGGCAGATGATATGTCTGAGCACTGGCCGGTGATGAGATTTTGTTACCACTTTGCACTTCTCAGCTTTTCCAAGTAAGCAGATGTGTAATTGACTTCTCCATCTGCAGATGTCTTCAGAAATGTAAAATGTGCAGATCAGTCCTACGCTGAGGTTCATGTTTTTACTCCTGCAGCTGTTGTTGTTTGATAACCCAGGTACCAGATGATAAATGGTTTTGAACACTAGAATTTGAGCAAAGATCAAGTTTTTCCTAGACAAAAACACATTGGCTTTTCAGATGCATTAGTACATTGGCTTTCCCTGTCACAAAGCCAAATGTTTTACCACCATAATGATTCAGTTAATCACTAAAAGTTTCAATGCAAGATCTTTTTTTGGGGGGGGGAGGGGAGGTAGGTGGAGTATGTATAGAGAAGAAATTAAAGGCACCATGGGCTGCGTTAAGTGCACAAGCCATAATACGCACCAGGTGTAGTAATTAGCAATCACATGAAGGCTGCCTATTTGTCTGGTTTGGCTGCTGTTGCTGTATCCCCTTGTGTTTTCACACCATCAGATAGCTGGATTTAATTGAGGCCACATCAGATGAGGCATTACTGACACCTTTAATTGAATGAGCATCCAGGGAGGATTAACTCATAATATTGATTGGCTTTTAGCCACTTGCTCAAAAGGGTGTCTGGGTAGCTTATTAGTTGTTTTTATTTACACCTTTATACAAAGACTGTAAATAGGAATTCATAGTGCAATATGTTTTTCTAAGTACTCTTAATAACTTTTTTAAAAGGAGTGATAATAAAAATGCAAATGAACTTAATTTTTTATTAGTTCTGTATAAAAATATGCTAAATGTGCTCTCTTATATACACATTTACATATGTGTACATGCATTGTAAAGTTGCTGATGATAAAGAGGCAAAAGCCATTACCGGCGTATTCAAATTCCATAAAGATACTAATTAATTATTAAAAAATAGTTTCTCAGATGCAGTCACAGGTAATACTAATGGACAATGAAGAAAACACTCCATGTAAATATAAATTTCTCTCAGCAAACTGAACATTAAAACCAAGCACTCTGACAATCCTGACTTGAGCTTTATATAGCTTAATAGCTGTGTCGACAAAGCATCACAAAAAAATGAGAGATGCTTTTGTCATAGTGACGTTATGCATTGTCTATAAGCACAAGTTTTTAGGATAGTGGTTTAAATCTTGTGGTTTTCTAATACATTTCATTTATACATTTTTATGTATGTTCCAGAGACTTTCAATGGGAACAGAGTGCAGCTAACGTAGATTTATCCAACCCCTACACCCACCTTTAATTTATTCTGCTTTAAAGTCATAAAGTTTTAGACTTAGATCATAATTTTCCATGACTGGAATTCTGCTCATGGAATACTCCTGTGTTGGAGGACACAATATTCACCAAACCCTCTTTACTCCTGCAATCCTCTCTGTCCTCTGAAAATCTTCTATGGGAGGTGATACTAGGATCTGCTGGTGAATTGGCAAAAAATCATTCCTTGTATCAGTAACAGCCTCTGGTGTCTAAGCTATACAATACATAGAAAGACGTAGAAAAGTACATGCATTACACATTTTAATTCTGTATTGCTATTCCTAAATTAATTCTGATGGTATGCAAACACTGCAAATTCAGTTTTCTGTTTTTTACCCTCTCTATGATTTTCCTGGAATTTTATTCTTTGAGCTTTGGTGCAGCTTTTAAAATTCTCTGCTTTATTTAATTTTTTTATTGGGGTGTACTTTTTTTGAAGCACTACTTCTGCTGATGTTGAAGCTAAACTGTTTGCAAGATACAGGCAACTGGAAACTTTTAAATGGGGCCAATGACTTGCTACAAATGTTGGCTTCTTAATTTCCCCCCGATCTGTATGTAATTAAGGGGAAAAACCTCAAGGTGTTCAATAAAATGATAGTTTCCATGGGCCTGTCAAAAATTACTGCATTGGCTTTCATTTGCGGTGGCTATTGCTTGTTTTAATTGGGTCTTCCTTCTTTTGTCCTGTCCTGTCCTTTCTTCCTTCCTCCTTTGTCTTTCCTTTTTTCCGTGTGGTTGGGGTCTTGTTGTGCCCACTCAACAGTATCTCCTCCTGCAGAGTCCATTGATGTTCACAGACCAAGCTCAGCAAGATGTCATCATGGTCCTCAAATTTCCATCAAACTCCCCTGTAACGCATGTAGCAGCCAACACCCAGCCTGGTTTGGCAAATCCTGCTGTGATTACCGTCACTGCTAATCGACTGTTTGCTGTGAATAAGTGGCACAACCTTCCTGGTAAGTATGGAAATACTAGCAAGTTAAGATATAAACAGCAAGTTGGGTTGATTTTATGTGTCAAAGATGATGCTTGTTTGTAATGGGTTGGGTCTTAGGAACCACAAGCGAAGTTCCATTATGAGAGTGGAACTTTCCATCCTTCCCACTGTATCTCTAGAAAGTCACTCCTTGGATTGGAGGACTGTGAAGGATGCAGGTATGGATACTGCAGCTGGAGGGAACTAGCAAAAAATAAAGAGCATCACCCTTGCATGAATTAAAATACCTTTCACATGACAATACCTTTCACATGACAATATCTAAAAAGACACCCAAAGCTGGTTCAGGATCCGGCAGCCAGTTTGATCACTGGGGCAAGAAGGCCCAACTGCACTGGCTGACAAATAAGTTCTGGGCCCAAGTCAAAGTGCTGCTTTTGACCTGTGAAGCCTTAAAAGGCTCAAGACCACAATACCTCAAGAACAGCCTCTCCTCGTATAAACCAACCCAGACCCTGCAATCATCATCTGAAGCCCTTCTTTATGTGCCTCCTTCATGAGAGGTTCAGAGGGTTGAAGCACATAAATGGGCCTTATCTGTGGTGGCCCCCCTGTGCACTCCACAGCGGTGCTCACCTGGTGTCTTCATTACATATCTTTAGGTGACAGGTGAAAAAAATTATCTACAACCAGGCCTTTGACTGATTAACATTCTATGGCCCTTTAAATGTGTTCATGAGATGGGGAGTTACTGGTTTGTTTTTGTTTTTATTCCTGCTTTTATTATGTATTTTGTGTTCTCATTTTGTATTTTTTTTGGGGGGGGTGAACTGCCCTGTGATATTTGGAGCTATAGAAATTAATAAATCATAATCGCAATCATAAAATGATCTGGTAATTAGTTCACTTCTATTTCAGGTTCTGTTAATAGCAGTTTTAGAATTATGTTTTTGAAATATTCTAGGCATTAGAAAACCTTTCAGAGCATTGTTATAAAGGAATTGCACAAGAAAACCTAATAATGTAGCCTATCTCTATATAACAATAAAATGCTGTAACTGCCCTACAAGATACATACCTTGTTCTGTAGAATAAGTAGACTTCAAAGCTCAAAGATTAGCTCCCAAATACTTTTTATAATAAGTAAGTTAATTTGCCTAACAAAACAACTGGTAATGCTATACTTTTTAGAAATTTCTAGAATCAGATCTATGACCAGAATTCACACTTTTGAATTATAGTGGCCTGCCTTGCAGTGGGATAGCAAAAAGACCATCCTTGGTCCTCTGTCTGTTTAAATTTGAATTGTGTGTTTTAGCAAACAAATATAGCAACCTCTATATCTCCTGACTTCCCACTTTTCCCACTTCTTTTCCTTGCCGTTCCTTGGAGCAATTTGTCCCCCAAGTCATCTCCTATTCAGCAATGTTCACTGTTCTGTACTACCTGTATTACCCATTAAACCTTCATTACCCCTTAGCTTTTTCACTTCTTTATCAAATGTTATTTCCCCCCCCCCCCTTTCATTTTTGATATGTCTGGCTGTTAAGCTTATAAACCACAAGACAGAGTTCTTGTTCAGAGCTTGTTACAAAATTCCTATCACAATTGTGGTACTAAATAAAAACTACTTTTGCAAGGAATGCAAGGACAAGGAGGCCTACTAACGTGGCTCTTTACATGTGCAAGTAAAATTGTACACCTACTTCATTTTGGTAACTTGTCAGCTTAAGCACTTTACTACCCATTATGTCCATATAGGGTAGAAACTTAAATTGTGTCATCATTTATTCAGATTTTGCTGAAGCAGGACTTCTGAATTCCATAACAACTGTGTAATCATTCCAGCAATGCTGGTTTTATAATAAGCATATGCTTTGCAAGGTACATGTGAAAATGCGAGATATTGCACACATGATTTTTATTATGTTAGCTTCCATTTCCGGAAGCTTTCATTGATATTTTGAAGTGGAGCTCTGAGGGGGAAAAATGTGTTTAGCATCAGCAAAACATGAACGTTTCAGTTACAAAAGAAATGTTCATACATTTGCATAAAATTCTGGTGTTCACAAATGTTTCTTGAAGTTCATGTATGCAGGTTTCCCATGATGAATAGAATATTTAATATAGTGTGAGCGAAATCCTTTTCTCCATCATAAAGTAAGATTTTTTTAAAAAAAAATCCTTTGTGCGGTACTATTCAAAGTATTTTTTTCTTTTAATGGAGGAAATAATATTTGCCACAGTCAGCAGATGGTTGTCACATTTTGTTTTCAGTGCTCTTTACCACTTAATTTTGTTTTGTTGCAACATGAGAGGCTGCTGGTCAAGCATCTGCTATAGCTTATGGTCCAGAGCTGGAGCCTCTGATGATGGTACACATTGAGAATAGCAATAATCTAAAATAAATGTAATAAACAGTCCTTGAAAGCACCTGGATTTTTTTGTTGATGGTGTTCAATAAATGGATGAAGCTTCCACAGGGAAACAATGGCATATAGTGTTTGATTTATAGGATTTTCCATGGTTTTAATGCCTGAAAGTAACACAGTTTTTAAATCTTCTCTCGTGCATTCTAGCTCATCAAGGTGCCGTACAGGACCAGCCATACCAGCTGCCAGTGGAAATCGATCCTCTCATAGGTCTGTCACTTCCTTCTCTCTTTGCGATTCATTAAGCTCTGTATGGTGGCCCTGAAGTGTAGATTACGGTTGTTTTTCACTTGCTGGTTGCTGGGAATGGAATTTTCCTGATAAACCATTTGCATGCAAATTGGAATGCAATGAGCTGTGGCTATGCTGGTATTTCATCAACTCCCCCTCATTGGTTTGCCTAATTTGAACAGGCCTAGGACGTGTGTCAGTGAAAATTAATATGGATGCCGTAATAATGTGTGATTGAGAATGCGCATGAAGTACTGTCAGGATAATATTGGGTCTTTTCATCACTCAGACTTGTTGATGAGCAAGAGCGAGGCATGTTATGATGAATTGGTGCGCCAGTAATGTGATGGAGCTCTTTTGCTGAGGAAATTTTCATAATAACAGTGGGATTCTTAACAGCACTGTGTTGTGAAAAATAAAACTGTGGTGCCAGAATTTCATCATTAAGGGAGATCAATCCTTTCTTCACAGGCCTGCTGTTCAGGCTGAGGGAATTAATGTGTAATTGCAGAACAGTTCCAAAGTCGAAATATATTGCTCAGCCATTTTTAGTGTTCAGGTACTAGTATTCTACCGTTTTTCCAGGGTATGGCAGACTTCAGGATCACAATCAGGAAAGTAAGGATATTGTTTCTCAGCTAGATAAATCATTATAATGCATTCTGCTTCCAAGTGGCTTGCTATGGTGGTGGTAATTCTTATGACCAAGAAGAAGGGCTTGTTTGTTTGCAAACCTTTGTTTTAGGTATTTGCAGTTTGGCCACCATAATTCATTATAGCTTGTGAATCTGTATGTATTACAGTTCTGAAAGGCATCACTTAGCAAATGCATTTTTTTCTCTTCTTCTACGATTTAACTTTAGAAGAGCACAAAATTTATTTTCATAATCACCTCAAAATTCATCTGTAGCTTGATTTCTCAAACCTTCCTTTTATAAGCTCTTTAGTTATTGAATGCAAATAATCAGAATATTTACATTTAAAGACCAAGGCAATTGTCACAAAATATTTTGTCACCTTATTTCAAGTTAGTCAAAGTGTATATGAATATTAAGATAACTACTATAGCTAGTGAAAGAATTCTTAAGTAGTAATTGATTATTAGTATATGCACATATGAATACTGATATATGTGCCATGATTGGTGATGTGTAATAACTACATGAAAATTGTTGCAAGGTGCACTGTTGCTCCATTCGCTCATAACACTATGCCAAACTATGGCTTAACATGAACAAAGAAGTGTGTGGGCTCATAGGAGATTGCATCCTCTTTGCCACCTCAGTTACAACTTGTGGTTTGTCTGGAGCAAGACAAACAACAAACTCAAGTCTGGATGACATGCTAAACTAAACCATGGCTAATCTCACAGCAGCATACTTGCAGGAGGACCATAGCCAGACCCAAACTGCTATGATCTTCTCTCCAGGAGCCAACATGCTTACACTAAGTCAAAGTTTGGCTTAGTGTTACCTGCAGACTGGGTCTATTTAGCTGACTAGTTTATATAATACAGATTATCATGGTCAATGAATATAACCTTTGGCTACATTACAGTTATGATTCTGATGTGCATTCCCCTCTGCATTTCAATGCAAATGCACAAATTTACATCCAGACAGTCAAATGGTTTTCCATGAGCTCCATTTAGTCAGTCTAAAAGCTATATTGTATGCCGCTATCCCTGGTTCAAGTGATAATGTTTTAGCTGTATCAAGAAATTATTTGTTAGGACATTTATAGACCACCTTTCACTGTAAAATATATGAGTGTACATACAATAACACAGTATGCAGTAGGCATCCTAAACAAAAATTATATTTAAAGTCAGAGCCATTTGATTCCTAATGAGTTCCCCAAGGAATGGAATAGTTTAAAATATACCCTCACAGACATTCAATTACATAAAGCCTTATATTGCACATTTTAAAATGTGCAATACTGGTATAATACCATTCGTGGATGTCTACTTATTAGAAGGTAAAGTTTTTTTGTTTTAAAAACAAAACACAGCACTCCTTTTTAAAAGGAGATTAATACATTGTTGAATTTAAGGGTTAACTTTCTGTAAACTGTCATTTGTTTCTACAGAGAACTGTGGAGATAAGAGAGTATCAGCAGAGGGCCTAAGTGATAGTCTAACTCTTGCCCTTTAAAAACCTGTGATAGCCCTGTGAGTCAGGTTTCTGCTTTATAGACATTCTGCTCAGTTACAGGCCGATCAGGGAGCAGGATTTCACACAAATTTGAATTATTGTTGAGAGGATGACTCAAGATGTCAGGCCAAGGAGAGCACATGAGAGTCTGGTGTTTGGCTGTTGGTTAGCTCAAGAAAGGGCTGGAAGCTGGAGTCAGGCAGTAGACATCAAGGGAGTTAAGAAGTAGCTCAGAGAAGCTGAGAGGAATCAAGAGCTGAAATCATTGGCTAAAGCTGAGGAAGAAGGTCTATGAGGAAGAACTTGTGACTTGAGGGATTGTCTTCAGGAGAGTTTTGCACTCAAGGGCCAATGAGATTGCAGAGAACCTGAGATAATGGTGGTTCTGGACCCTGGAGAAGACCGCAGCAGAGTTTCTGACAGACTCTGGAGGAAAAAGGTCATAGATTTGCATGAAGACTACTCATGTAGCCCTCACTGCCTAGTTGAGGAGTGTTAGAGCGGAAGCAGCAGTGGTATAGGGAAATTGGCTTTAGGTTTGAATAGTGGGAAGAACTGAAACTCACATTACTATCCTCTTAAAAAGAGCAGGAACCCTGTATTGCATTTGCCATGACATTTGAAGCGATTTATAGTTTAAACATTTATGTTTCAAGCAAGTGTAACAAAGTAAAGTTAACAGTGAAGTTTATTAAGTAACCATACACACAAACATCAACACGTGTTTATATTAATACCTTTTGAAAATAAAGTGTATTTTTTCCCCCACATCAACACCTTATGGTGGTGCATAGAGTATGATATTCCATTTGGAAGGGCACAGATTTCAATATACAACACAATATCACTGAAGTTCTGGTGAATCTGGTATTAACTCCCAGAATGTTTCTGAGTATAACCAGTGGTGTATCGAAGTTGATAATTGTCCTAATATGTATCTATCAGAGTTATAACTCACCTGGTTTATTCTGCTGGATAAGCATACCTTGGAAATGCCTTTGGTATGTAACTAGAGGCTTATAGAATGTGCTTGACAAAATGATGGGGAAATTGTAGCAAGACAGTGGGGAAGAAGCGAAAGGATTGGTGGTGGGTAAGAGGAAAGGAACATGCATGAATGTGTGTGCATCAGTTTGACAAGAAATTAAAACTCGATTTGCTACTGTGTTAAATAATTATTTTCTCTTTTGTCTCTCCTCCCCCATCCCCTTCTAGCCAGCAATACAGGTATGCACAAGAGACAAATTACGGATCTCCTAGATCAAAGTATTCAAGTCCATTCCCAGTGTTTTGTCATCACTTCTGACAATCGCTACATCCTGGTCTGTGGTTTTTGGGACAAAAGTTTCCGGGTGTACTCTACAGATACAGGTACTGGATTCATTTCAAAAACTTTGGAGAAGGTTTTGCTGACTGCATTTTCCTTTCCAGCTCAAAATCTCATTCAGAGTTTAAAAGATAAACCATTCCCCGTTCTCAGGCTCTCAGTCTGATGTATATGACAAAAAGTCTGACATATATGAGAATGTATATGAGAAAAAGAGGAAAAAAAGAGGAAACCAAGCAGATTTATTCAAGGAGATTATTGAAGAGTGAACTGTACCTCTTTCATACTGCAGGCAGGAAACGCCACTTTAAAATGGTCCCCCCAATTAGAAAACACATTGCAAATTAAAACCAAAGAATTCCACAAGTTAGTCCATCTGATGAAAGGTTCTAGCCCACGCAGGTTCCTGTTGCGCTAGTTTTCTACTTGCATGGAAATGTTTTAAAGCATTAAAAATTGCACACCCACAGTCAATGCTCGTCTGTTCTACTACCATTCCCTCCAACTTCTGCTACATATGTGAGACTAGGCTAACGCATATTAGTTAAACTGGAACATAAAAATGTTGCTATTAAATGTGTCCTTGGACATGTGCTTAATAACTCTCAAAATGCCCTATTTGAGACACATGTGCTCTCTTGCACTCAACTGACTAAATAAAGGAGGGAGTGTGAAGCTGAATCACTTTGTTCTTTCCACATGAATCAATTATTAATAGTAAGCGTATGTGTATTTAAAAACAAAATATACCTTTTTCTTCCCTTTTATTCTTCCCAAAGCAATGCTGTGTTATGTTTATTGAACGTTCCCTGACTGCAGTTCTTTAAACAGCACTCTTTATTCAGATGGCTATTTTGCTTTTTATTTATTTTTTGTAAATGATTAGCAAATGGTGATAGAAGGCATTGTGTAAATTTAAAAGTGAATGTTTAGCAAGCTTTATAACACTTAAGTAAGATAGATGTATTGAATGATCAACCTTGGCTGCAAAGTAGCATGAGTCTTGGCTAGTGCAAGTTTCCCCACTCGGTTTCCTCTAATTCTCCATTCCCATTGCACATCTCTGTGTCTTATCCCACCACTTTTCTGAGAGACACCTAGAACACAAGAGCAAATTTTCAGTGGCTATAGTGGGTTCCACTTTGGAAAAGGGGCTGGAAAGCCCTGTTCCATGAACAGAATTCTGTTTGTGATTCTCTGGATCCCAAATGCCATATAAAACAAAGAAACCAACTTCCTGTGATGACGATGATTTATTTATATGCCACCTATCTGACTGGCTTTGACCAAACTGCGGGAGGCAGTGGAGGACAGAGGTGCCTGGCGTTCTCTGGTCCATGGGGTCACGAAGAGTCGGACACGACTAAACGACTAAACAACAACAACAACATCTGACTGGCTTGCCCCAGCCACTCTGGGCAGCTTCCAACAAATTAAAACATCCAACACAGTAAAACATCAAATATTAAAACCTTCCCTATACAAGGCTTCATTCAGGTGTCTTCTAAAAGTCTGGTGGGAGGGAGTTCCACAGGGTGGTTTGACTACCAAGAAGGCCCTCTGCTTGGTTCCTGTAATCTCACTTCTCGCAATGAGGGAACCTCCAGAAGACCCTCAGAGCTGGATCTCAGTGAATGATGGGGGTGGAGACAGCCAGTTAAGACATCAGGGGGACAAAATTAGTTTGGTCATCTCGTATAATTTTTAATGAAAAAGATCAACATTAATATCTAGCGCAGTACTATTAAGTGTACAGTGGAAAAGTCCTATTTTAGATGATGATAACTGATTGATAAGCAATTAAGAAATATAATGCAAAATCTGGTTTTGTTCTTTTTTCTTTTTCTATCTAGTGCAATGGAAAAGTCCTATTTAAGATTATACTAACTGATTGATAAGCAATTAGGAAATATAATAGAAAACAAAATCTAGTTTTGCTGTTTTTTCCCCTTTTTAAACCAGCTTATTCTTCTATTTAATTTATTTTTTTACAAAATACAAGCAAATAATAGCTGGTTGTAGTTTTGGTTAACGCCCCATGCAAATACGTTTTCTGAGTTGAGTGTGAGGGGGAGAAATGAACAGAAGATGATGTGATCAGTAATAGGTAATGGCAAGCTATCACAAGTGTTGAATTCAATTATATTTTAGCACTTACGCTAAAAGAATCTTTTCCTTATTATATTTCAAGGGGGGAGGTATAACAGGAAATACCCCCTAGAGCATAAATCACACTGAGTTTGGCTGGAACAGCAGAGCCACAATAAAAGCATATTGCAGTGGTGGATGTTATTTTCAGACAACTTTTTCGATTCAGTAGTGCAAAAACTTTTTCCATGTTTTATTATTTGCAGTACAGCTGTCATATAAAACATTAACTAGAAAATTTGTTCTGTCAAAAAAGGATGTCCTAGTGCACTATGAGCAATCACTGATCGTATGATGTAAAAAGCTGGAGTAGTATTAAAGCAAAAAAAGTTAAGACTGTCTTACAAAATTATCAGAGAGTAATTGAACAAAGAAAGGTGGCTGGACAGAGTGATTTCTGTTGCCCCATGCCTCTTGGGGAAGCTTTGGAGCAGGCTAGAAGAGCATGTGCTTTGAATAAAAATGGTATCCGGTTCAATCCTTGGCATCTTCTGGTAGGGCAAGGCAAGATCCCTATCTGAAACTCTTGAGAGCCACTGCCAATCAGTGTGTTTGAGCAGGTGTGGGGAACCTTCTTCCCCTCCAGATGTTGATGAACAACTCCCATCAGCCCCAGAAAGTATGGCCAATGGCCAGTGAGAGTTGTATTTCAGCAAAGCCTCTCCTCTTCCTAGAGGGGAGGTGTTGTGAGCGGAAACGCCTAGAGGGCCAAAGTTTCCCCACATCTGGAGTAGAGAATATAGTGGTACCTCAGGTTAAGTACTTACCGTATTTTTCGCCCTACAGGGCGCACCAGCCCATAGGGCACACCTAGTTTTCAGGGGGGGGGGGAGATCAAGGAAAAAATATGATCCCCTCCACAGCTCTGGGAGCAGCGGACAGGCTGCACACAGCCTGTGCGCTACTCCAATACCTTCTTCCTGCTTTTGGGGGAGGTGGGGGAATTCCCCCACCTCCTAGAAAAGCCAGCAGAAGCTGTGCAGCCCCTTTAAAGAGCGCGCGGCTTTTGCCTGCTTTTGCGGGAGGTGGGGGAATTCCCTCACCTCCTGCAAAAGCCCACAGGAGGGAGAAGGGACGGACTCCGCCAGTCTGTCCCTTCTCCCTCCTTGGGGAAAAGCCCCCAAGAGCTGCGCGCTCTTTAAAGGCTGCACGGCTCTTGCCGGCTTTTCTGCGAGGTGGGGGAATTCCCCCACCTCCTAGAAAAGCCAGCAAAGCCTCCAGCCCCTTTAAAGAGCGCCCGGCTTTTGCCTGCTTTTGCGGGAGGTGGGGGAATTCCCCCACCTCCTGCAAAAGCCCACAGGAGGGAGAAGGGACGGACTCGGCCAGTCAGTCCCTTCTCCCTTCTTGGGGAAAAGCCCCCAAGAGCGGCGCGCTCTTTAAAGGCTGCGCGGCTCCTGCAGGTTTTTCTATGAGGTGGGGGAATTCTTTAAAGAGCGCATGGCTCCTGCGGGCTTTTTGACCCAGCTTGTGGGGCTGGCGATGGGGGGAAACGCTGCTTTTCCCCACCGCCAGCCTCAAAGAGCAGACTCTTCTGCCTTCAGCGAAAGCAACGCGAAGCCTCCGGAGCTCAGGCTTTCTAGGCTTCGCGTTGCTATCGCTGAAGCCAAGAAGCCTGCATTCGCCCCATAGGACGCACACACATTTCCCCTTCATTTTTGGAGGTCTGTTCTTAACCTGAAATTGTTCTTAACCTGAAGCCCCACTTTAGCTAATGGGGCCTCCTGATGTCGCTGCACCGCCAGAGCACTATTTCTGTTCTCATCCTGAAGCAAAGTTCTTAACACTATTTCTGGGTTAGTGGAGTCTGTAACCTGAAGCATATGTAACCCGAAGTGTATGTAACCCGAGGTACCACTGTACTAAGCTAGATAGAGCAATGGTTTAACACTGTATAAGGCCGTTTCCTGTTTCTTAACAAAAGCAAAATGAATGTTTGAGAAGTTGCTGACCGAGGTTTGAAAACAGAGAATGTTGTAGAATCATAGAATTGTAGAGTCAGGAGGGACCCCAGGGGTCATCCAGTCCAACCCCCTGCCATGCAGGAAACCGTGTCCACAGCCGTTCTTGGGGTGGGCTCGAACCACTAACCTTCTGATTAATAGCCAGATGCACTGACTCATTGCATTGGAACTGAAAGTACAAACTGAGATGAAAACATCACACCTTTTCAAAGAAACAGCTATTAGGTTGTGTTAATTGAGAAATTAAAACAAATGAGTTGTGGTGCCTTAAATAAAGATTTATTGAAGCTTTTTCATAGGCTAGAGTTCACAAATAGAATGGGTATTTTGAACTAACTGGAAAAGGGTGAATAAATGATGGATCAACAATATGTTTCATGGTCCTGATTTAGGGATGCAAGAAAAGCTTTTGGCTACAACTCTATCACATTGCAAGCATTCTTGAAGAGATAATAATAATAATAATAATAATAATAATAATAATAATAATAATTTTGGAAGGAGCATTATTATGATTTTATATCTTGCAGTTAGTCTGCTCTGTGCTGACTAGGAACTTGCAGAATGATTCAATGTGTTTCTGTGTTCCGCAGAGTTCCACTCCTTACCCAGAGCCCTTTAAATACGTTTGGTTCTTCATAATAACATGCATAGATGCTTTCTGCTTACATACGCTGTATCAAATTCATACCAATGCAAACTGGAACATATTTATATATAAACTGCAAGTACTAAATGGATTTTTTAAAATCTAGGATAATTAAAACAATACCTCTATTTGAGTGCTATTGTTTTGTTGGCTGGCATGATAAAAAGAAATCTGGGGACAATTTTAGCATTTCAATGACTTTTAACCGCTTAAAACAAACAAACTAAAAGTTAAAATGTCTGAGTAGAGTAAAAAGAGGCTACAACAGAGATTGGGAATGTGTGACTCTCTAGATTCAGGCATCCCCAACCTGCAGCCCGCCAGATGTTTTAGCCTACAACTCCCATGATCCCTAGCTAACAGGACCAGTGATCAGGGATGATGGGAATTGTAGTCCAAAACTTCTGGAGGGCTGAAGGTAGGAGATGCCTGCATCTAGATGTTGTTTGACTCTCAACATCTTTCAACCCCAGCTAGCATGGCCCGTGGTTAGGGAAGATGGAAGTCTGGTGCCACAGGTTCCCTACAACTGGACTGTAAGATAAGCGTTTTTTTATTCAGAAGGTGCCAGGTTGCAGATCTGATTGTAGATCTACATCAAATTGCCCAGATATTGGGAATAATTTCTGAGTCCCAGTGCAGTGGCATTCATACCTCACACTATAGCCAAAAAGGATCCCAGAGTGGCTTACAAAAAACATAGTAAAAGAGCCCCTGCCCCTTAGGGGAAACAATCTTAAGTCATACCACAAGAAATAAAAGGCATGGAAAGGAAGAAAATGAAAAACAAGCTCAGGTAAAAATTATTGAAGTTGTAATGTGGTTTTATAGCCCTGTGTGTGCATATTCTGAGTGCCCTCAGAATTATTTCATTCAAAATTATGTCTTTTTCACCTGGCCCTAGTTGGCAGATCTTGGGGATAGAAAGCCACTGTCTTTTTGAATGGACATTTATGAGATAGATAGATGGATAGAAGATAGATAGATAGATAGATAGATAGATAGATAGATAGATAGATGATAGATAGATGATAGATAGATAGATAGATAGATAGATAGATAGATAGATAGATGATATGTGATCTCATTCAGTATAAGGAAGCTTCGCATCTTTATATACCTTATGCGAAGTGCACTGTTATATGTCTATATTTATATATTGGCTAATGGCTGAAAAAAATGTGTTTTGTATATTCCAGGGAAACTGATGCAAGTAGTGTTTGGACACTGGGATGTTGTCACCTGTCTTTCTCGCTCCGAATCCTACATTGGAGGAAACTGTTACATTCTCTCAGGGTCTCGTGATGCAACGTTGCTACTGTGGTATTGGAATGGCAAAACCAATTGCATTGGCGATAGCCCAAGTGGTAAGGAAGGCCTTTGTTGTTAATTACTGTTTTGGGTTGTTGTTTTTTTGTAAATGGCAGACTTGTTGCATATGATATTTCAGTGCTGTTATACCTGAATTGCTAAACTGGGGCACGTTTCTTGTTTGGGGCAGCCCCCTAGATCACAAGTAATATTACTGTTTTCCATATTTCTTGAGTGTGGTTACTGCAGGGCATACTGTTTATCTCAGCAAATAATTCTGCTTCTGTGGAGCCCTGTAGGTTAAGTCACTCTGAGACTTTTTTGTGAGAAACAAATGCAAATAGTAAATGAAAGAAAGAATGAATGAAGGAATGAATGAAATGAAATGAAATGAATAATATCCTTCACATCTATGAAGAGCTGTCATACTAGCCAGCCATACAGGCAACAGAAATACCGTATTTCTCCATCTATAAGACGCCCCCATGTATAAGACGCCCCCTATTTTGGGGGACTCACATTTAAGAAAATGGGGGGAGATGTATCCGTGTATAAGACGCCCCCTAATTTTTGACATTATTTTTAAGGGATAAAACCTAGTCTTATGCATGGAAAAATACGGTGAATTGATTCAAATCTCTTAGACCAAAGCAATTTTAAATGAACAGTCTTTTGGGATGGTAAAATAATCTAAATGTATATACATTTCATATTTTATCTGTAACCTAGACCATTACCTCCAAAGGTATGGGAAAGGAAGGAAATAAGAAAATATGTTTGCCATTGTGTGTGTGTGTGTGTGTGTGTGTGTGAGAGAGAGAGAGAGAGAGAGAGAGAGAGAGAGAGAGATGAGGGGGTATGCAAGAGAACTATTATTATTACTATTTCCTCTACAATTTCAAATCCAATACGGTTGCTGACTGGGACAAAAATCTTTGGTTAGAATGTTTTTTGCAACGGGGAAGTATTTAGCAGTTGCAAAAAGACAAAATGCTGCCCATCTGATATGTAACAGGAGGGAGTTCCGTAGGATAGGGTACTGCCACACTAGGCCCAATTCCGACGTTGTGTGGAATGAACTTATTGTTGTGATGTATCTTTTGCAGAGCACAGTGACTGGTTGCTCATATAAGGGGTAATACCAGCTCCTTGAACTTAGCCTGGTAGTTAATTGACAGCCAGTTAAGTTATTTAATATGATGGCAATATTCTGTCCCGCTGAGCAGTTGAGATGCCACATTTTCTGTTTCTGAGTCACCCTCAAGGGCAGACCCACACAGTACACTGTTTCTTCCAAGATAACCAGGAACACTCCCTCCCATAAGGATGCATTGATCAGAACCTCTTTTAGAAAGGGTTTTGAGGTCTGATGGATCAATAAAAATTAAATTTATTTTTTTTTCTCCTCTCTCTCTCTTATGCCATCCTTTATTACAAGTGATCACTGGTAGCAACTAAGTTACATAGATGTCAATAAATCAAGATGTAATGGCATTTAGATTAAAATGAATTAAAAGGATTAGCAAGATATCTAAAAGCGGAATAGATAATATTTGTAGAGGAAGCTTTCATGGGGTTGCTAAATTACTCTGTTGCATATAATGGTTTGTCTTAAACTTTGAATATTCAATACGATACCAGCTTACATATGTGTTTGCCATTTATATTTCTTCATTATGAGTAGTTCAACACATAATGGTATTCTGGACAACAAAGGGTTCCTTTAAAATAAATTACTGCACATCAAAGCTGTGTCAAACTTTAGCACTCTTGCAGCCTTTAGGAAGTATCCTTTGTTTAAAGCTTCCATTCCTGTCTTTTAAAAAGTTTTTGCTCTCTATAATCAAGCATCCTAGAGCGACATCTACTGGTAGTGATGTGAAATTCCATAAAACAATCCACGTCGTAGCAAAGTCAGTGGTAGAAATGTTACTTTCAGTGTTGAGAAATCAAGGTCTTGTACTCCAGAACAATCACATATCTCAATCATGCTTCATGGTTGTTTATAATATTTGGTCAAAGTGTTGTCAATCATCAGAGCCATGCTGATTAGTCACTTGCCGTCAACAAGGGACTGTTGAAAAGTCAATACAGTCGTACCTCGGCTCCCGAACGCTTTAGGAATCGAACGTTCCGGCTCCCAAACAATCAAAAACTGGAAGTGAGTGTTCCGGTTTTTGAACTTTTTTTGGAAGCTGTACGTCCAGCACAGCTTCTGCTATTGTTTCCGGCGCGCCTGCGCAATCGGGAACCAATTGGAAGCCACGCCTTTGTTTCCAAACTTTTCAGAAGTCGAACGGATTCTGTTCGACTTCCAAAGTACATCTGCATTCAGTTAACATGCATGGTTGTGAATTTTTCTGGATGTTGCTATCTTTTTTCAAATTGTTTGAAGTGTTTTTTTAAAAAACAATCAAGCAGTGTATAAATTTTATGAAATAAATATCACGCAACAGTGATGACCGAATGCAGCAATATTTATTGGTAGTTATTCTGACGAATAGTCATGTAGCAGACACTTAGGTGTGTGGCTTCCTTTTTCTTTTTCGTTTAAATTTCCGACCACAATACTGAGATGCATATATGTACTTTTCAGCTATAGTACACTTTCTATATCTGAATGTCTTCTGAGATTGTGTTACATTTTCCTACCTTTTCACACATTTACTGTGTCCAGTCTACACCTTTGAATCATCAATGCATATGGTTCACTAAGCATCTCTTTCCAAGTTTTACAGCAGTGAGGGCCAATTGGACATTGTAAGGAATGTAACGCCACTAATCACATCTCTTCTCAGATGTTTTCCAAGTAATTTCTTGTAAAAGGAACATAGGGTATTTCCCCATTCTCACTCTTCATTAGCTGCTACATTTGACCAGATAGTCCTTCAAATAGAGGATGTGTTCTAATAGAGAATTGTTCTCTTGTCCAAGTAGGGATTATAACTACTTATCGTTTGAAAAGTAAGTGAATGGAGAAGGTGGGGAAGAATGGAGGCAGAAGTTCCGAATCATATAATGTGTACTGCAGAACCATTCGAGGAAATAGAAGGGTTCCTTGTATATGAATTTATTTAGTTTACTGGCTTTTCTGGTTCGTATTTCATATCAGAAATGTGATTAGAAGTGACCATTGTTGCCTTACAATGACATATAGTATTTCTCTATTGGATAGTTAATATGGGCAGTAGCCAATGAACGCAAGGATTTCTATTTATGCAGTAGGACTTTATGCCCCCACCTTTGCACACCCCACCCTCCCCAAATATGCTCTAGAGAGTGGGGGGGGGGGCTCTCCTTGAAGAAATCTAGATGTAGCAGAAATCCTTGCACTGGAAGGACCTTGACGAAGGACCACATTGGATGCCTCTTCCTATGTCCTTCATGGGAAGAGTTGTTCCCACGTTTGTGTATAGGAATCATGTCATGTCCCAATCACTTCCTTGTGCACAGTGGAAAGCTCTTCCTATCCCTTCACCCCCCCCCCAAATGATTAGGTTGTTTCTAGTCTATTTTCCCATTTGTATTCGTGTTTCAGAATTGTGTACAAATATATGCTAAAAGTGTTCGCCTGGAATGTGAAGTGGGTGGGGAAGTGTGCGTTGACCTTTATCACACACCCTCTTCCACCTCCGTCACAAATACTTATAATGGTGGTTTCCTTAGTAGATTGCCAGCACACTAGCTGTGTTTTAAATTAGATGGAGACCAGCTTTTCAGTGTTGCTGTGTTCAAGCTCAGGTGTCACTAAAATGATACGCATGAAATTATCCAGAAGGACCAGGATGGTTTAGTGCTCCATGATGGAATGCAGGCCTTCATATTTCAGGCAAAACAAGGCTCTGTGTACTGCTTATAGGCTTGATGTTGGATGTTGTAAAAGGAATAATATTCATATGGTAAATGAATAAAAAATATAATGTGTTCCATATGTGTAGCACTGGAGTAATATGCTTAACATATAACATTTATTTACCTTATTAGATGTTCTATTCAAGCTAGTTTCCCTCTCCTAATCAACAAATATGTGCTCTCCATAGATCCATTTCGATTGTCTAATTTTCTTTTGTCAGTGCTGTTCTTCCAGTGGGCCAAAGAGAGAAACTTCAGAATAATTTCCTCAATTAATTTCTTAACTTAAGAAGTTGCTCTGTATAAATCCGAAATGGGACATTCTGTGTGTTCCACTTAATGTAAATGCTAATATTGGCCATGCTGATTTGACTATTTTAAAATCGTATTGTGAGTCTAAAGTACGCAGGTTTGAGAACTCCTTATTCAGCCAAAGAACTATAAAAGTCTTCGGGAAAAGATCAAGTTTGCTTTAGTTATAGCTTTGTATTAGCTAGTACCTATTCCTCATTTGTTTTCACAGACTTTGATTTCTGATTTTGAATGTTAAAACCACCTGTTTGAAAGGAAGAGCTCCTGCCTCATAAAGATTGCATCAATACTTTAATATCTGTATGTTTTAAAATACTGATGCACCATTTGTGGTATTATACTATATTTCCCCCCCTTTGAATTCATTCATTCCCGTTTCCTTTCCTTTAAAAAAATAATAACTTTGAACCAGCTTTCTTTAAAAAGAAAAAAAAAAACCTGGCTAATAAGTGTATCTGGAATTATTTATAATTTTATTTATGAGTTATAATAGCAGTCTGTTACCAATCTCAGTGTTCCTGAACCAGCTATATATGATCATATTTCATATTTCTATGTTTTGAAGTTCTTAGTACACACGTTTTCAGTTCCTAGATTAATTTTTAAAAGTCAACTCTTTTTGAACATTTAGGACACAATATGAAGAGGGTGGGGACCCCCATAGAATATGATAGGGTCCTGTTTTCTCTCTGCTTATGGTACGTGTTCTTTGGCAGAGGATGCGTACACAGGGCCATTTAAACTGGATTTATTGCATCCTACATGTGCATGTTTTTCATGTCATATCATATGCACAACGTTGTCCTTTCCATTTAAGAACGTTGTTCTTTCCATTTAATTAGAATTTCCTGCATATAATGTGGGGTGGGGGGTGGGGGGGAGGGGTGTCCAGCATAAAATTGCATGTTACCCAGTTGTCGACGGAAGCACATTGTGTGGGTGTGGTTTTTTTTTTAAAAAAAAGTGTGTTGTTGTGATATTTTCCTAGGTGCCATCTCTCACCGCATTCCCTATTTCTGTTGTTGAGGGATACCTGGGTGGGCTGCTAGTGGGGCTGAGCACAATGCACTCTCCTTCTGCTTAACCTGCAATTTTGTGCACGTCTGGTACATAGGAAAACTCGTATCTAAAAAATAAACAAGAGTTGTGCGCTCAGGTGAACCAATGCATGCCCACAATGGGCTTATGGTTTTTGGAATTCAGGGCGGGTGGAGAAGTACTAATCATGGGGAGGGGGCAAGACCACACAGTGCAAATACAGCCCACTAGTCCACTAGTGTGAATGGGAAGCATTGAGAGTGCTCACATGTGGATGAATATGCACAAAAACACACACACAGGGGTGGGTGGGGAAATGGCTCTGCAGTCCCATGTGCACATTAACGCTTTGGGATATACACAGCCTGAAGGGAAGGATTGGACAGGGATATAAGATGTGTGTACAGACCACACATTCCCTGTATGAACCTAACATGCTTTCTGCATGCGTGCTTGTTATGCGCTACTTGGTCTCTGGTAGGGGTTCTTCTACACATGCCAGCATCAGGAAGGTTTTAGCTCATATTTAAACATTCAGCTATTTATTTATGAAATTTGTACACCTCTTGATTGTAAAAAAACAAAAGCAAAACTCAAATCTTATTAGACATTCGCGGTTTTGCTTTAAAATACTTTCAAGGGAGTTAAACTGAACAGCAGATTTCGTTTATTTAACCTAACCTTTTAAGATACGTTTATAGCAGGAGTCAATAAAAATAGAGAAGGGTTGTTTTATTTAATTAAATTTTTATGTTGAGACATAAAAAAATAATAATTGCTTTTGTAATATTGAAGTGCTACAGTTGTAGAAAAATCAGTTATTTACATGAATTAGCTTTGAATAATAAACAGAGTCTAGTTATGCTTGGTTTAGCAAAAGCTACCTTTTAAAGTAAAAAAAAAAAAGTAGTATTAGTAGTGGTTTGTAGATTAAATGTAGGTTGGAAGTCAACATTCATAAAGAGTCTGCTGGATTGATTTAAGATGCATGGACCACTATTCACATTCGGTTGCCTCTCCAGCTTCTCTTTCACTTTTTCTCTATGAAATTTAAGCCTAACAGAATGAAACAGCAGATACACTTCATAATCAAGCAAGGAACAAACTCTCAAGGAAATTTAAGTAATTTCCATTTTTTTCTAGTACAATATTACTTGCCGTACAGAACTAATCTCCTTTTACTCTCTGAGGTTATGAATTCTTTGTTTTAATTCTGTAAGAGTTATAGCTTATGCAAACAGTTAGTAGGAAGGAAAAGGATTCTACAGAACGGATTTGGTTTTTGTGTATGTTTTGTAACTCTTGAAGTAGCGTGATTTCTCTGTTTTATACGGTTTAGAAGGTACTGTCTTTGTTTTGTGAATGTTGTGTTAAATACCAAGTTCAAGCTTTAGGTAAAGCTGTAACAATGAGCTTGAGGCCGTGTTAAATATAGTGTTGCCCGAAATAAATCTGCAAAACAGTTTTGGATATTAGAACAGGATTTGGACTTTCTTTAATTTCATTTGACTTGTTCATCTTGCTTTAAGGATCTCCATAAAGATGTACTCAACATTCTTTTCAGGCCTTCATTAAAGCTTGGATCAGTGGTCGTAAACCTGCTTAAGGGACAAAGCCTTGCCTTTCTTTGAAGTCACTTCCCTGGGATTTCAAAGAAGACATAGAAGCCAGTTCCCCCAAAAGCAGTTCTGAAAAGTTTGAAGTGGTGCCCCTTAAACCAGAAGCAAAGTTATTTTCCCCCACCCTTTTCTTTGCTGAAAACCATGACAATCTTCTGAGGTACTAAGAATTTAAAAGCTTTTTAAAGAAATCTCTTCTGCTCTACAATCAGCTTCTGAGTTGACACCATTATTTGGAAAACCAGAAGCATGAAGAACCCTAAATGTTTAACATTTTTATCAAAGGAATCAGTCTGACTTTTCAAAGGACTCCTGTTCCATAAGGCTACATTGGTGCTGAGAACGAAGGTTAGACAAACTTTCAATAGCCTTTTAAACATACCATTGCTAAATCAATGTAGGCAACCTGTGTTAAAATTATAAATACAGTTCAACTTATTTAAAATATTTAGTTAATTTCTTGTGCATCTGAATTAATTATATATATATTTGAAACATGAAATTAATAAACATGGTAACAACTCAAATAACATTTGATGTACAAAAATGAATTATGCAGTCACAAGGGAAATACATGTGGAAATTGGCTGGAGTCCAGACACTTAGTAACGTATACGACCTTCGGGATTGTGTCTGATGTTGTATTTTTCAACCTATGTTTAATTTATTTCTTCTGAAGATTTTACATTTGAATCCTTGGCATTGCAACATCATTTAACGTCCAAACTCTTTAAGTCCATCCAACTGCCACTCTTTTCATATACTCTAACTCAGAAAGGGAGAGGGTGTATATTTGTCTGGATGGATCTATTCTCGCCTCTTCCTTAAAAAACTTTTGTGCTTTTGGTCATTCCTAGGTAATGTGAGCTGTTAATACTTTTAGAGTGCAACAGACTTTGAAAACCCTGAATGTAACTCGTGCCAATAATGCAATTACAGTCAGAGCTCATTCCAGGCCCTCCTTAATCTGAAAAGGACTGGGCATGCAGACTCAAAATGTGCTTGGGTACTCTATGCTAGATGAGTGTGGTAGCACTGCTGGAGTGCCAAACCCTTTGTTGGTCTTAGGTCCATACTACTCTTACTGCCATTTTGAACTGGGTTTACTACAGTGCATCCTTCTTATCCTGTATGGCAAGGGTGGAGAGCCTCAGGTCTGGGGGCCAACTATGACCTTCCAGACTTCTCTATCTGGCTCTCAGGACTTTCCCCAGGCAAGCCCCTCCCCTCCTTGAATAGTTTTGCCTGGCTGGAATGTGTCCTGGTTGCCAAGATGGAGAGATGTGTATGGTTGTGGTTTTATATAAACTTCTGTTTTTTGCATGGCTGGAATGTAGCTATGTGCAAAGAAACATCCCTCCCTTCCTTATTTTGCCTCTGGTCCTGTTTGCTATTGGCTTGTGGCCTGCAGAAGGTTGCTAGCAAGGGAATGCAACCCTCAATGAGTTTACGTTACCCACTTTAAGAAATGGAAGCTTTTGTAGCATCTCGCCTAAGGAATGAGCTACAGATTGCTCTCCAAATAGCTCAAACTCTGCTCCTTGGAACTATTTATAATCCTATATTCATCACATACAGCATGTGCTGCCACAGCTGGCCATGCGATGGAAGCAAGAGGACACAAAATGAAAGACAACTCAATGATCTCAGATACATATCAGTCAACCTTTCACACAGCAGTTGTACCATTGTATGTTAAAAGAAGGACTTTTTGGTTAAACCATGCACATTCATGTCAGTAGTAAAAAAAAGTACTGCTTTTTTAAAAATTACTTTAGCTGCGCCTTAGATCAGGAAAGATCAGCAAACCCCACTTTTTAAAAAAAGCGTAGTGACTGTTCACAGTCACCTAAGCACTGCCTAATAAACATAAGGAGATATAGTAGGGTTCCTGCTCTTAGGCTTTTAATATGATTTCCACCAGCACCCCTCCTGAACTGTCTGCCATACTTCCTGGATTTGAGTGTGCTTTGCCAAATCTTCCATAAAATAAAAGCTTTATAAAAATTTATGGTGGCTATTTTAAAATTGTGTAGTTTGAAAGAGGGAGCAGGGTTGGGTTGCAGTAAAGTATTGTTTTTTCCTTGTTTTTTTAAAAAAACACTTTTCTCGGAAATAAAATTAAGTCTAGTGCAGCATACAGCAGAATAAAAACATAGCTTGAACTCCAAGTTTGTGTTCTGGTTTGTTGAAATCGATTGAAGTTTTGCCCAGTATTTCAATAGGATATGCATTGTACTGTACCCATGTAGGAAGCTGCCTCTTACCATGTCAAGCTGGGGACTTTCATACCATCCACTATTTTATCCTTTTAGCAGCAGATATGAGGGTTGAATCCTAGCATGGAACCATTCTACCACTGAGTTGTAATACCTACCTGATCCAATAGTTCCTTGTACGATGCAGGTCTGATCCTATCAAACGGCAAAGTGAGACCGTTGTCTCAGGTGATAGATACCGATCAGTGGCAGCTATGTCTCCCAGCCATTCCTCCTGAGAACTTTGGCCATTCACCTTAACTGGCCAGCAGAGTCTTGCTGCCCTAAGGTAGCAAGTGGAGGATGCTACCCTGCTGCCAGGGTTGGATTCAACCGTCAACCTAGGTACAGCAAAAACAATGGAGCATCTTATACTTTGTCTCAGGGAACATAATGTCTTGAGCAAGCCTTGTATGCATGCCAGCTTTGATCTCTTCATGGAATTCCCTGCCCTGCCCTCCCCACACACCCCAAAAGGAGTTCTTTATTAATTTGCCCATTTGCAGATTCTATGGAGAAGGAACTATTGCTGTATACAAACAAAAGCCCCCATAGGGTCATTGACCTAGTTTAATTGCTTTTATTGGACCATGTAGTCATATTGACTGCATACAAACACCTCATAGGTAAGGCTGATTTTACCAGTGTCTGTGAATTGAGCCTTGTGTGTTAAAAACGTTTCATTCTCTGTTGTATCTTGGCTGTCTAGAACTGCGTTGTGCATTTACTGGTGGGTAACAGCATATGATGCAAATAAATATTGCAACGCTATCAGTGGAATTTGCACTACTGCGGGTGCCACATAATACCCATTCCACATTTGTAAGAATGTGATCATTTAATGCAGCAGCGTCTACACTTTGGAACTAGCTGCCTATTGAGATCAAGCAGGTGCCTTCCCTGTACTGTTTTCGGTGCATACAAGCCTACCCAGATGCTTAGAAAGTTGAGGTAATTTTGATTTGTTTCAGTATTCTGACTTTTGTATGTTTTAAAGTATGGTTGTGAATTTTTCTTGATTTTACTGTTTTATCTTTTGTAAACCTCTTGGAAGTTGCTGTTTTTTTGCAATTAAGCAGTGTGTAAATATTATGAAATAAATAAAATAAGTGTGACAAAGGAATTTCTTTCTTTCTTCCCATTGAAGGTGAATTTGCCACTCCTCGAGCGATCTTGACAGGTCATGACTATGAGATTACCTGCGCTTCAATTTGTGCTGAACTCGGCCTAGTAATAAGTGGTTCTAAAGGTAAATTTTGTTGCATCCTTTTCTAAAAGTCTACTTGGAAATGTTCCCCCCCCTCCTTGAAAGCTGAAGATTAGTACTCTTTAGGCTATGAAAGTTAAGTTTATTCATTTTTCTTATACTGTACTAATCTTTTATCTTCAGCAATTTTGAAAAGCTAAGCAAAGCAAATGAACAACTAGCAAGACAGACGAAATGTTACATTTCACCATTTAATTTTGAGTCCCACATAGTGCTTTGTAGAGACTAACCATGTCTAATCGTCAGGGGACAGCTTTTTCCTCTCTTTCTGTTGTGTCCTGACCTCTGCCTGGAGTGTGCCAGTGCTGCAGCGTAAATTATGTCATTTATGTTTTATGTTCCAATAGAAATGGACACTGGGTTTTCCTCATGTATATTCTCACTGGTATTGAGAATATATTTGTATCGGTTATATGTTCCTCTGCTTGTCCACAAATCACCTCCCATGCTAGGTGCAAATCCCTGTGTAAAATCCTTTTCCTTCCATTTTGTTTGCAATGTGTGTGTGAGGGGGAGAGATATTTTCCATCTTCCTAGAACAAGACAGTTATACCTCGCTTTGAATGCGCTTCGGGTTGAGTGTGTTTGAGTTGTGCTCCGCAGCAACCCGGAAGTAACGGAGCACATTACTTCCAGGTTTCGCCGCTTGCGCATGCGCAGACGCTCAAAATGATGTCACGTGCATGCGCAGAAGCAACGAAAAGTGACACGCGCGTGCGCAGACATGCTGTCACTAGTTATGTTTGCTTCTAGATGTGAACGGGGCTCCAGAACGGATCCCGTTCGTATCTAGAGGTACCACTGTATCCACAAGTTGATCCATTGGTCCTCAAAAGCAGAAACTGTGTTCCAAAGACACAGTTATTCTGGATATGCAGGCCTCTAGTGTTTAGATGTTCATCCAAGACCGGAAAGATCCAGGTGGGAGCCCCCCCCCCCCGCAATTAATTTTTTTTACCAAACCCTGCTTGCTGCTTTTTCAGTCAGTCTCCTTTTGTTTTGTTTTTAACTCGGCAGCAATGGCGGCAAGCAAGCAAATCCCTCTCTACAAAAACGCAGGCAGGGGGCCTTTCCTCCCTTAAGTCAGATCCACCCACATCAGTAGCACATGAGTTCCTTGGCTGGGAGCAAGACTTCTTTTCTGAACATGCCCAGTTCACCAGTTCGCTCAGGCCATCAGGAGGCGGTAGCTGCCATTTTGCATTAGTAAGAGAAACAATGGAGAAAATACTGACCTTCAGCCTTTTCTCCTGGTTCTTACTAGAAATGGAAGAAGAAGAAGGAGAAGTACCGTATTTTTCACTCTATAAGACGCACCAGACCATAAGGCATACCTAGTTTTTGGAGGAGGAAAACAAGAAGAAAAAAATTCTGAATCCCAGAAGCCAGAAAAAGCAAGAGGGATCGCTGTGCAGTGAAAGCAGCGATCCCTCTTGCTGTTCGGGCTTCTGGGATAGCTGCGCAGTCTGCATTCACTCCATAAGACGCACACACATTTCCCCTTACTTTTTAGGAGAGAAAAAGTGTGTCATAGAGTGAAAAATACGGTATGTTATATGGGAAGGTAACTCTGTTGTTGGAACAGACTGTCGGCTTGGAGCTCCTCCCCAACCCCGAAATGGAAAATTCCTTTCCCAAAGAAACCTTCAGGCTCCAATCCTATATGCACCTAGAAGCATAGCATCTTCGACTTGGAAGGGACCCCTGAGGGTCATCTAGTCCAACCCCCTGCACAATGCAGGAATTTCAGCTAAAGCATCCATTACAGGTGGCCATCCAACCTCTGTTTAAAAACCTCCAAGGAATGAGAGTCCACCACCCCTCGTGGGAGTCTGTCCCACTGCTGAATAGCTCTTACTGTCAGAAAGTTTTTCCGAATGTTTAGTTGGGATCTCCTTTCTTGCAACTTGAAGTCTTTGGTTCGAGTCCTACCCGCCAGTGTAGGAGAAAACAAGCAAGCTCCCTCCTCCATGTGACAGCCCTTAAGATCTTTGAAGATGGCTATCCTATCTCCTCTCAGTTTGCTCTTTTCCAGGCTAAACATATCCAGCTCCTTCAAGTGCTCCTCTTAAGGCTTAGGTTCCAGACCCTTGATCATCTTGTTTGCTCTCCTCTGCACACGTTCCAGCTTGTCAACATCCTTTTTAAATTGTGCCCAGAATTGGACACAGTATTTCAAGTGTGGTCTGACTAAGGCAGAACAGAGCGGTACTATTACTTCCCTTGATCTGGTCACTATACTTCTGTTGATGCAGCCTAGAATAGCATTATCTTTTTTTGTTGCTGCATCACACTGTTAACTCATGTTAAGCTTGTGGTTCACCAAGACCCCTAGATCCTTTTCACATGTACTGCTAGTAAGCCAGGTGTCCCCCATCCTATATTTGTGCATCTGCCTCTTCATGCCAAAGTGCAGAACCTTACATTTGTCCCTATTGAATTTCATTTTGTTAGCTTGCACCCAGTTCTCCAATTTGTTAAGGTAATTTTGAATTCTGATTCTGTCTTCTGCAGCATGGTTCTTTTAGTACAGTAGGACTTACTTCTGAGCAAACATGCATAGCAAGGCACCATTTTTCTTCTCTTACTACTAGGGTGTGGAGCATTGAGTTTTAGGGAAGGGGACGTGTGGTAGGATTCCTCACTGCCTAGGTTCAGATATTCACTCACCTTACTGGGTAAATTGTGGGGATAGAATGGGGAGGAGAAGAACCTTGAACTCCTTGGAGGAAAGGCGGGAAATAAATGTAATGAATAAATAAGAATAAATAAGTGAATGTAGCCAGTCACACACACTGTAAGCCTAATGACCTCAATGGGTTCCTGTGAGGATAAAACTGGGTAAAAACATGTACATTGCTCTGACTTGAAGGAATGGCAAGATATATGTGTCTTAAATAGAGTTTTAATGACACTGCCGCATTGTCTAAGTGAACCAGCTTATTTTCCTGTTATGATCACAATCAGAGAAAGCCAGATCTACTTTGCTAGCATCTGTAGAAAGTGTTAACGTTTTTGCCTTTTTCCTCCTCTTTCATCAGAAGGACCATGTCTCATACATTCTATGAATGGAGATCTACTGAGGGCGTTAGAAGCACCTGAAAACTGTCTGAAAGCAAAGCTTATCCAAGCATCAAGAGAGGGTCACTGTGTCATATACTATGACAATGGTCACTTTTGCGTATTCAGTGTGAATGGGAAACTGCAAGCGACTATGGAAACTGATGATAATATAAGGGTGAGCATTTTAAACTTCATTCCGTGTGCAGCATCGTCATAATTCCATACATTTGAAGTCTTATACTTCAGTGTTTTCTCAGCAAGTGAGGAAAAAAAGAAGAAGAATGAAGACACAAAACTTAGTTGTACCTTCCCCTACTTATCTGTTTGGTTTGCAGTACGAAAGACCTTAAGAAAAACTAATTAAAACAGGAATGGGGAGCGTCTTTAGCCTGGCAGGCCAGACTTTTTTCTTCCACAACCTGCAAGCCAACTTTGACAGATGAGTGGGATCATCCACCTGCCACTCATCCGGTGTCATAATGATATCAGTTGGTTGGCAGGTAGGTTGTGCTGTCCATGTGTCAAAGTGGATCCATGGGAGTGGGGGGAGATGCTCACCAAGCAGGATTAAACCCAGTGCAGGGAGTTCAATCCTTCTTTCCACAGGGTTCAGGTGCACCAGCAAGTTCGCTGCAGAAAACTCACTGGCACACCAGAACCAAGCAGGATTGAACTTTTGGATCAGCTGGTGCATGGGGCCAGCGACATAACAAGCTGATTTTTGTGTACAGGAGAATCATGCTCTAATTGTTTGCAGATATAATTATATGGGGGAAATGCCTGTAACTTGTTTCACATGTCCACCTCCATTAAATGTATTATCAATTCATACTTTATACTTGCCATACTATTCATATTTCACAGCCAAGTGTTTGTGGTGGTGTTACCATAGCCCCCTGGTACTTAGTGTTTTTAACTTCCTTTTCCTACAATAACTGTGCTGATAACGTGTCGCTTTCTGTTGTGATTATGTTGTCAGCTAGACCAGTAAATCTGTAAAATATCTCACAATCCCTTGGCTGGCTAAAACAATTTCTGTAGTGTTTGTCATTCCCAAGGTTTCAGGAGTGTCGCTTTATGCAATGGAAATTCTACTCTCTGTAGAGCAGCATTACACACAAACCAAGCCATTATTTTCCCGCAGCAGTCCCACTTGGATTTAGTCTTAAACAATCCACAGTCTTTCCCCCAGAGCTTCTGTACTTTATCATGCTGCAAGGAACGCGGCAACAGGATGATTAAAACGAGAGTGTTCAAAATGTCTCTGCCCACAGGCACTGGAGTCCAACAGTTTCACATTCTGATGGTAGTAGAAAAATTGAGTGTGTTCAAATTGTTCTGATATATATATATATATATTGTATCTGTGGGCTCAGTTTGCACAGCCAACAAAGTTGAAGCTTTCAGTTGTTCTATTCAGACAGTATAATCTTCTGATTTACTGTCTTGTATACAAGTACAAAAAAAAATGCTACCAAGAGAACTTTTAGGCAGTCTGGATATACTCAGGGCCTAATCAACACATTCCACCTGTTTTTGCTTTAAATATTGTATTGCTCAGTGGAACTTAGGCTAACAGCATATCACAGCAGATCTGCCTTGCAATGTTTAGATATCTTAATGAGTAACTTAAATCTAAGTCGGCAGGCCGTCCAGAGAACTAAAGTTATTCTATCCTAAACAAGGCCAGTATGCTATTCTGCCCAAAGGAACCAATTTATTTTTCTTTCCTGAGTCTGTTTTGAAAAGTGAAGTATCTAACTGGCTCTTGCTGCTTTATACCAATGTTGTCATGCTGACAGGTCTGCTTTTTCAGAATAGTGGTCTCTCACAAATCTGAGTTTTGAGACTGTTTGAGGGGAGTGCAAGTCAGAAACAAATGAATATGGAAGATTCCTTAAAATGTATGCTTTGGAAGATTATTTGCACATCTGAACTATATACAGTGGTACCTCAGGTTAAGTACCTAATTTGTTAAGTACCTAATTTGTTAAGTACCTAATTTGTTAAGTACCTAATTTTGTTCATAACCTGAAACTGTTCTTAACCTGAAGCACCATTTAGCTAATGGGGCCTCCTGCTGCTGCCGTGCCTCTGGAGCACGATTTCTGTTCTCATCCTGAAGCAAAGTTCTTAACCCAAGGTACTATTTCTGGGTTAGTGGAGTCTCTAACCTGAAGCGTCTGTAACCTGAAGCTTATGTAACCCGAAGTACCACTGTATTGGAAACAAGTTGAGTTGTCATTAGGTTACCACTTAGTAGAAACCAAAGGTATTTTCATATGGAGGCAACATCAGAACTTTAAACCGCTTCTTGAGATAAAGAACATCTTTTATATTCCAAATCCTGAGGGCAATATTGTGAAACTGAAACATTGACAGACTTGCCCCCACTCCCAAACCAACATATATATTAGTCTATCAATGTTTTCCCCCCATTCCCATCTAGGTGACTCAGTAAAATGCCACATCTATTAGTAAAACTATAAATCCCATATTTTATTTAATCAAGAGCACAGAAATTTGCTAGATTCATTGGTTGTAGAAGAGTTCAAGATTAATGGCTTTAATTTGGCTTTTAATATAGCATTTCTCTGATAAAAAGCCTCCAGTATAACATTCAAGTGAACCATAACCATAAGGTTAATGGATTTTCATCAGATGAATTTTATAACTGTAGCAAATAATTATTTGTCATGGTCTTCACTGCAATTTCAAAAATACCCTTAGGAGATTGCCATTTGTGAAATGAGCAAAAAATGGATATTGATTTTGCTTATAATGAATAATCTTTTTAGTAATTGTATTTGGTTTATTAGATAACGTGAGTGCAGCATTTTCTTTTAAACAATTTACTGCCTCAGCTTCATCATCCTTCCTGCTGTCTTCATTGTCATTTGTTAATGTATAATGTACCTGATGTGCTTAGATTCTAAGGGCAAGTACAGTTTCTTTCTTAGGTGAAAAATATGTAGCACGTATTTGGGACTTGTCATAAGAAATAACAACTACCATGATAGGTAATTTAGCCACACTGCAGTTTATACTGAGTTGAACGGTTTTGATTATTCTATTTTTAATGTGTATAGCAACGGTGCGAAAAGGTTTTATTTATGAAAAGCTAATGAAAAAATATTAGAAGCTAAATTTAGAAGTTAACAATTTCTAAAATTAATTAGAGTTAACTTAAAAGTTAAACATTTTCACTTTCAACTATTTAAAACGTAAGTGAAAAAGAGTTAATGGTTAAAAGCTAAGTTGAGCTGAAGAAGGTTCTTCACACAGAGTCTGGGAGGATGGGGCCCTAACTTCCAGCTACAAAAGCTGAGGCTGCTGAACAAACTATTGGGCTGGGGTATTGTTTTTGTTGCTGCTTTTGATATTATTTATATTTATCTTTTGTAACTTTTAGTTTTTCTTATGATTTACGTGGAAATTGTTCAATTTGGTTGTGTTCTTTTTGATATTTTATGTATTGTTTATAACTACTTTGGGTAGTAATTTTACTACCCAATACAAACTTTTTGGCTTGTACTTATGTGATTTTCATGTTGGAAGCCACCTTGAACATGGTTTGAACTATGGGAAGGCGACATACAAAATAAGATGATGCGTGATGTATAGCTCAGTTGGTAGAGCATGAGACTCAGAGTTGTGGGTTTGAGCCCCACGTTGAACAGAAGATTCCTGCATCGCAGGTGGTTGGAATAGATGGCCCTCATGGTTCCTTCCGACTGTAATTTTCAACTCATATCCCAAGGAAATAGATTCTTAACAGAGCACGAGGTGCTCCCGTGTATGAGTGTGAGGCATTAGTACTCGACTGGCAGGGCTGACATCTACCAAAAGAGAATGGCATGATGAAGGAGAAACCTATGCCAGCCTAGCTCCTGAAATGGTGCAGATAATGCTGTTTCTTTTAGCTCTCTAATTATTCCCATCTGCTTGCAGATAGATATGAGACTGGCCAAGGTTATGTTGCTGGCTGGGGTGACTATGCTGTGTAACTTGAGGAGACGGACTCCTCTGAAAGAGTGCAGCAGTTTCCCATGCAATAACCTTTGCAGTTTGGCCTTGAAACTATGTGTTGACATTGTGCCCACATAATGCACCCATAATTTAACAAGCAAATATGTTAAAAGATATCAATAGCAACTTCCAGACTCCAGTTAACATGTTGAAGGTTTTCCATTCAGGACTCCCAGCTATAACCAGGGGACAGTAAAAGTTACTCTGTGAATTTTATTTTATAGCATGTAATATGGCTTATAAGAAAATAAATGCCGCCATTGTCTGCAAGTTTGAGTTAAGTCCTCACTGTCCAAATAAGCAATAATTACAAAAATATTGACTTGTATATTTTGGAACAATTAATGGAAAGGTTGTGATCATGGTATTATGAGTTTTATCTACTCTCCGTCTGTATATGCATTTGTAATGAAAGCATTCAGCCTTGTTGGATGATAATTAACACATGGAAGAAAGAACTAAATGACTAAAGTTGTTCTTTTAACAGAAGTCTTGCCTTTTCTTTTTCTAGGCAATTCAACTGAGCCGGGATGGACAGTACCTCCTTACAGGAGGCGACAATGGGGTTGTTATGGTGTGGCAAGTGTGTGACCTCAAGCAACTTTTTGCCTATCCTGGTTGTGATGCTGGAATCCGATCCATGGCTCTTTCCTATGACCAAAGGTGAGTCAGTTCGTTTTGAGTTATTTGCTATTGGTACCACTTTGTTGTGGCTTCATTCAGCACAGATCTTATATAGCAGAAAAGGATCCATAATAATAAAAAGTAATTTATTTAGTGCATTTGTACCCTATTTTTCAGCTGAAAAGGCTCCCAGAGCAGCTTACATACAATCAAAACAGTCTTAGGAAGAAAAGAAAAGAAAACCCCAGAACAGCACAACAAATTGGGGGAAAGGGACAGGGAGGGAAGAGGAAAATAGAAATAAAAACCCAGGAACCAATTTCTAAAGAGCTGTTCCTATAATGACCATGTGACACAGTTCAGGGAATGCAAGCTGATGAAATGAGCACTTCTTCCCATCTCTCTCTCACTGAGGCAGCCCATTCAGTTCAATTTATTGTATATAGCCAGAGGCCTTACAAAGGGCAAAAAACAAGACATTCTGCTGAAATCACACAACATAAGTCTATAATTTACAACATTTTTTTTAAAATTACAGTGCATAACTGGAATAAAGTTTCATAGAGAAAATTTGGCTACCAGATTTGTAGATGTTTTCAGCTAAGAGTTCAGCTAGGAGGATCAATCTGAGAACCAATAGAGAATAGGATATATAAAAAGGGAAGTTTTTAATGTGTGACATTTTAATGTATTTTTAATCTTTGTTGGAAGCCGCCCAGAGTGGCTGGGGAAACCTGGCCAGATGGGTGGGGTACAAATAATAAATTACAATTACAATATAAAAATAATTCTCTGGGCACTGTATGTAAAGGGCAAATCAACAAATAGAGCATGCTATCCAACCTGACTTCATCCATAAATGCTTTTCTGTTCCATTTGTGCTATTCCAAAGTATCTCCTCGCTAAGTATGCTGAGGTCATCTATTGAAGCTTAAGTTCAGCAAAGGCCGTGCGTAACTCTGGAAAAGTGTCTCAAAATAGTGAGGTCTTGAGTGGTTGCACTTAATTTGAGGGTACCAAATAGAGTAACGGGCAGCGATAATGGATGCTCTGTCTTGGTTGAAGATTCAGTTTCTAAGATCACGAATTAAAGGATATTTCTCCATTCAAGGACTGTAAGTCGTAATCTTGACACTTTTGTGCCCAACCTCCTGTTCTTACTTGTTCCAACCAGCAGATCTTCATGAGAATATGGTCCTCAAAAGCATTTGGTCTATGAAAGTATCTAGCATAGTTTAGATCAATTCTGGTGCTATCAAGAGACCCAACTCACCTCTAAGATGAGCCGACAGAGTCCCAGGTGAAAGCTCCAGTATCTGCCTCATAAATTTGCTTTGTAGATCTTCTCATTCAGATTTGACACGTTCCACCGGGGCAGTCCGATGGAATATTCGCCTTCCTCCAGATTACAGTAGGCCTCATGGAGCTAGCCTTTTCACAGCTGGAGTGAGCTCTGCTTCCCAGCTCTCCCACTGCTGGAACAACTATCCCCATTAGAAGAAATGAGTGATCCATGCCATTCTGTTGGCTAACGTTGTACAGATAAGAGGTTTAGTTCCATTACAACTGGGGTGGCCAAGATGGTGCCCTCCAGATGTTCGACTCCAATCCCCATCAGCCCCAAGCAGGATGGCCAATTGTGAGGGATGATGGGAGTTGCACAGGTTTCCCAACCCAACTTAAACCAGTGCCAAGGTAGAGTGTGCTTCTTTGTCTGAAGCCTTTTATCCCACTCATCCCAGCTGTGTACACTGACAGATACCCAGTGGCAATCTGCGTAAGTTCCAGGCATTCTTTGCCATCATTCAGCTAAGTAGGCATGTGGCTAAATGTGGCTCCCCCCCCCCGCCTCAATTTTCTTCTGTCTTTTCTTCATAGGTGTATAATGACAGGCATGGCTTCTGGCAGCATAGTGCTTTTCTACAACGATTTCAACAGGTGGCATCATGAATACCAGACTAGGTACTGATGTTGAAACTTGCCGGATGGCATAGGTAGGCCTACTGCTAAATGGAGACTTGAAGCATAGGAGTCTCGCTTGGGTAGCTTGCCAGAGCCTCCGTTCTTATAAATAATTAATATAACATCTGAATGTAACTAAAAATTTGCTGGGAGACACTATTTTTTAAAGCTAATTGCTATTTTTGTAGACTTTGCTTGACTTTTTTGTGGGGAAAGGGGAAAGAAGCAGAAAATGGCTGCTGGGGTTCTGTAGCTTAAAAAGAAAATCTATATTTTTAGTCATAGTAAGTCTATTTTGATCCATGTATGGGGAGAGAGACCTAATTAAGATGGCTAAAATTCTTGTACTAGCTATATTATGAAACATGTTTCATGTAAATCTTTATAATATTGAGGAATATTTGATTAATAATGGAAGCTGGTTATAATACTGTAAGTTGGTTATAATACTGCTGTTTTAAACTGGGCTAACCCACACCACATTTTGTCTCTTGTACCTTTCCAATGATTATACTATTTCAAGCACTGAATTTCTGGGAATCGAGAATATTTAAATTATGATAAATGTAATTTTGTTTCCATCAATGATCAAGCATGCTTCTAAGTCAGGAGAATTAGTTTTTTGATTTTTTTTTTAAGTTTGCTGTTTTTGTTGTGCAGTTGAAAAAGAAATCAGCAATAGAGTTGTTATATGAAGTGCAAATCTATACGTTTTCCTCCTCCTCTTCCTTTTAATGCATATCCAAAATGTGGCTTGTTCCTCAAAACTGAGGTATCCTCTATTAGCAAACTGCATAACTTTTAAAATCATGTGGAGATCTTAAAGTACACTTCTGCTAGCTGCCTATAAGCACTACTAGGCTGCAAGCAGAAGATAATTCCAGCTCTGCCTACAGAATCTCTGGTGGCAAGAGTTTTAATTTCCATTGTAACATGGCTTGTGAGAGCAGTGTAGCACAAGCCATACCATATACGAAAATGAGGCATATATGGCATCAGTCCTTGTCCAATCATGTTGAAAACCACAGAATAGCCCCCGCCTCTTAGGTAATGAATTAAAAATTTATACTAAGGAACAATGTTATTTTGGTGTTGCATAAATTCTACTTTTTCTACAAGATTGCTGTGCAGAATTCTGTGAAAATATTTGTGAAAGGGATTGTATTGTTTTGTAGGTCTGTATTGCATAAATTACTTTGTATGTTGTGCTTTATTAAGATTTGAAACTTACATTCCATATCTATATTGGTATATAATTTTCTTCAGCTGCTAACTTGAAGCAGTTCACATTGTTGGTTTTTTTTCTAGCATTCAACTACTCTCTCTCTTTAAGGTAAAAATCTGAAAGGGGAAAACTCAGTTTAGAAAAAATAAAAATAAAAAAGCATTTGTAATTTATGTGTAATGAATCTCTTCTTTTTTTGCTAAGAAAAAAAAACTTGGATAAGTGTGTTCAGTTCTATGAAGAAAGGCTTTTTTTAAAAAAAATGCTACTGTAGTACTCACATTAAATTTCGAAAAGCTCCTGGATGGCTGTAGCAGTGACTTGGAAGCGATTCACACTGGATTGGGGCTTTCTCCCAGGTAAGGATGCATATGATTGCAGCCTCAATCTGAGTGTACAGAAGAAGGCCCAGTCTAATTTCAAAGCCTCTATTCCGATAATGTAAATGGCATGCAAGACAAAAGGAAATCAAGTTTAACACACACATCGGATAGACTTTCTAAAAGAAAAATTGCCAGTGTGTTCTTTTCAAGAATGTTTATTGCAGATCTTAACAGTTCTAAGGTAAAGGCTAATAGAAAATGATTCAGAATTGTTAAAAAGGAGCAAAAGGGAAGTAAGCAAGAGTACATACAATATTGAAACAAGCATTAAGATAAAAGATCATTAAGATAAAAGATCCATCTACCTTGACTGCACATTTAGCATAACTGCTCCCAAATAGTTCCGCTTTTCCTGAAGTTATACAGAGTGGGCTAATGAAAAAAACAAAACGGCCAAAGTATTCTGTGTCGTTGGCCAAGTAGATCATTGTTTTAGTTGGCTTGCTTTGAATATATGGCTCCGTTTAGGTTATGCGACATGCAGCAGCATTCTATTCCAGACAATTTGTGGTAAGTGTTTAACAATGCCAGGAGGGAATTGGTGCAGAACCAACAACAACGGCTTAAAAATGCTTTGTTGGCTGCAGTCTTCATACCAAAAAAATAATGGGAGAAAAATGATTTGCCCCATGATTGCGTTACTTTTGTATTCAATGCCACACAGTTTAAGTTCATGTTTTCTAAACTTTAGTTTCAATATTTTGAAAACAAGTCCCCTCACCCTGCACACATTCACTCAGGTTGTCTTTCAATAATGTACAGATTGCCCACTAGGACCAGTCTTGCCTTTCCAGAATAACTCTGGAACTGAACTTCGTAAGGTCACACAAACAAATTACAGATTTTCAATTGTTGACCCCTGGCAATTTTATATTTAATAAAGACCAGAGTTTGGTGGGCAAGGCTTTTTAGTGGTTCTTCCTATGTAGAAGTTTGTATATCAACATGTGATTACCATGAGATAGTAGATCAATTCATTCACATCCCAAAATGTTCAAAATTATATTTAACACTAATTATTATTATTTTTGGGGAAAAAGAAAGTCCAAATATAATGGTCAAAGTACTAAAAGCTAACATACATACTACCTACCTCTCTTTCAGACAGATGTGAACAAACTACAGTAGTGAGGGCATGTGAATAGTAGTGGATAAATTCCTGACCTAGCAATGGACTTCAGTAGAATTTGTCTCAAAATCCTGCAGTATCATCATGACATGATGAGACAGAGTGCGTAGAGAGTGGCTCAGAAGCAGCAGGAAATAAAGTTTTGAGCCCGACCACAGGAAGATCACGAGCTGCAGCATTTATCATAGTGGTTTGATCCACAACAGCTTGGCCAGAGTCCTGACAGCGCTTGTTGCAGAAAATTTGTCTTTCTTTATCTAGAGCTGTGTTCTAAAATACAAATAAATGAAGAAATAAAAAACAAAAACCTCACATCACTAAACCGTTACAGCTCTCATATTCGACAGCACACAATAAACCCATCTTTCAATGCATGCATTAGTCTGAAGAAAAGGAGAAGTAACATTGGAAGGCTTTTGTAAATTTGCGGTTAGTGTGGATGGTTTCGGAGACTAGCTTCACACATGCATCACACCCAGCGCATTAGGAACAAGCACTGCATGAAAACAACATTCCATTGCAATGCCAGTGAGATAATTTTAATGAGCTGCTTTAAACACCCCCCCCCCAAACAAAAAAACAACCACTTCTCCTTTGCAAGTCTGGTGAGGAAAAAACATGTATGTGTGGCCGGTGTGTGTGTGTGTTTAAAAACACCTGTTAAGCACTCAGACCCTGATTTAGCTGTACTAGCAAGTAACTGGCAGCCCTGATGTTGATTTGAATCAAGGCACTTCTATGTGGATAAACATTAAATTGCAAGGGGACTGGGTATGTAGGTATCTAGGCATGTAACCATTACCAGCATTGTTTTCTCATATAGTTCAGGGCATATTGACCAGAATTGGTTAACATGCTGTTAGGACAAGATATAAAAGTAACAGGAGTTGTTAATGCTAGACTTATTTCTACTTCAAAGACTACATATGCATGCTTGCAAAGATGTTGTGTTCTTCTACATACTATACTCCCCCCCCCCCATGTGAGCAGCTCCAACCATCCACAGGTTAAAGCTCACATAGTCTCCACCAAATCCTGAAATCACAGTGGTGCAGAATGAGCAACAGGGATATCAGGAATGGCTACTGACCATGCCAGTGTTTGCACAGAAATTAGGCAGAAGAAGCAGCTGGGGATAATTGAGAATACTTGTTGTACAGAAAACACTGCATCCTATGAATACACCCTAAATCAATAAGGCAGTAAGTAGGACACTCTGAGTTAAATCCATGCTTAGAGGAGAAACAGAAATCAATGGGGCATTAGTTTTAATGCCACCACTCCACACAATGTGGAGCTGTGGTTATCATCTAAGGAGGTCACCAGAACCTAACTCTAAAGCTTTTCATAAACTCTTCCACTTCAGGCTTCTGATGCGAGAGTAGTTATTCCCACAAATAGAAGAATTCCTGCACATCAGGGTGAAAGCTAAGACGAATCTTTTCCCCATGATATACAAATTTCATATGACCATCAAGGTCCCAGATGAAATGGGGCGGGGGAGGGGGAGGGCAGAGATATTTCAAATATACAATCTTGCCCCACACACTTGCAGCCTAAAATGGTACCACCTGGGAAAGCTTTCATTCTCATGAGTGTGTTAAACAGCCTCAAAATACAAGTTTAGTTATTTCTATCTGCTTTATGAGGGTGACCACAGAAATGCACATTCCACGAGACCATGTTGGCAGTGGTAGTGATGCAGTTTGAGGATTATGGATCAGTAATCCAACAAATAGCATCCCAGGAGAGCCGTTATCTTCCCTTTCTGCAGACAGTTCAAGTTCTAGAATCTGTACCCAAAGACACAGGACACAAAACACCATGCATGGCTGAAATGGTACAAATGGTGCAAACATATAAATGCAATGAAAGCTTGCCATGTGCCTCTTCTGCATCACTTAGCAGACATCCCCACTTCAGACTGCTATCTGGTTACTTCTCCTTTTCTTTCAAACTAAAAAAAGAACATATTTTTAATGTAGCGAGAAAGCATCGTAATTAGTACATACCATTGCCTTGGACCTACTCAGAGGAAAGCAATGCAGGCATTGGGAGAGGAAGCAAAAGAAGAAAGCAAGGGACAGACACTAGACTTACTTGAAGCAGAACCAATAGTATTGCAACATTTATAAACGTAAAGAACCCTATTCTGAAATTAAAAGTAGCACTAGAACTAAATGGCTTTAATGCAATGATAGTCCCTACTCAGAATGTGCCCACTGAAATTAATGGACCCAATGTAGTCATTAGTCATGTCTATCAGTTTAAATGGGTCTACCCCGAGTCAGACTGACATTGGATACAACCCATTATATCTCAAGATTCCAAGGGGGAAACAGCATATTGTATTTTTAAAAGATGCAATTTCATTATTCTACCACATGAGGGCCATGTCTGCTTTAACTCAAAATCTCAGTGAAAGAACTGTTTTGTGAGGCAAAACTGAAAATAAATTGGAATTAAGAAAATTCTGTATACAGCAGAACACAGGAAATGAATGCTTGCTGAATAGATGTGGAGATGATTTTATCACATTCCCTAAACATATATTTTCTTAGGGCTCAATAACAAATAAAAATAGATACTAAAAGTAAAAAGCGAGGATGACTTTGTTATGGCATCTCTCCTCATCTCTGTTTGTCCCCTGTATGCTGTGATTTCTTATATAAATATACAGAAATGGCTCATTCACAGTATACAATGGGACCAAGTTGCTAGAATACTGGCAATAGGTACTGGGGGGATCTTTGCATGTAGCTGGGAAGCCCAAAAGAAAATGTCTGTCAGAATCAAAAACAGATATCCTTCTAGTTGTGTTCACCTCTGCAGTTGTGTGATAAAAAATATTTTACGTATGCCTTCACCACCACTACCACCTCTCGTGCGAAGATGAGCAAGCTGCCCTTGAGCTAAGTGCACACATGCTTCACCACACAGGAGATGCCAAATTCCTCTTACAAATCTTGCCACAGAAGCATGAACAGAAGAAATGCACCTAGTAATGTACAAGCCAACCTGTGATTACAGGTTGGCTATTTAGTTCAGAAGAGGAGCCAAACAGGTAGGCTTTGAACATCTACGGAAATTATTGTATATGTTCTACACCTCAATACTAAAATCATCCTGGCTTTTCCCTTCCCATTTAATTAATGAAGCAAGTGACTATAGTCAGCACTACACATCTCCATATTCTTCTCACTACCCTATACATATTTACTCAGTTGTATTGCAGCAGTTTAATCAGCAGGGAAGGAGTAAAGGCAACAAAAACCCATAAGTAGTGTTCGCAGTGTGTTTCACTGGCTAGAAACAAAACCATCAGGCCAGAAACTCCACACCAATAAGAAGCCAGAAACTGCATTATACTGGAGGCAAGCTTAAAGGCGTGCAGACTAAGCAGCTAAGAGTTAGAATTTAAAATCACTCTGTTAAATAATATATTTTATACCAGGCTTCTGCTTCAGGTTTATCCATAAGTCTCAAAAATACAAAGTATGAAGTTCTGGGGCCCCTCAGACTGTCAAGTCAAACTGTCAAATGAAATGCAAGCAACAGCATCAGTCTAAAGTATTTCCCCCCTTCTACTGCTGTATTTCAATCTAAAATAAAATGCTACTTTTTGAACTGTCATTCATAAGCTGATATAGATAGCTACAAATGTACAATGACAGACAGTGCAACCTCATACTTCTTGCATACCCATGACAGGATTTCACCTAGAGGTAAGTGAGTATAGGGCCATAGGCTAAGGCACCACCATAATTCTTTCCAGAAATCTTAGGATTTTCCCCAAACCTAAAATGACTTTGGTTTCCTACTGCATAACAATGTCTATTGGTGCTGCATATTTGTGTAGCAGTGCAAACAAAAGCCGCTAACATAAGGTAGCATCTTTAAGAACATCATTGCCAAAATGCTTTATTTTATGAAATAAAAATTCTTTAGAGCACAGGTGGAATAGCTGAAAGCTATCTGTGACTGGACACAAAGATAACAGATGACTTAAATAGGTCTGAACTGTTTGTTTAAAGTGAAATTACACAATTATAAAACAAAAAATATGAAACACAAAAAACGTCAGCAGCTCCTTTTAAAGTGTTGTTCTTAAAAATGCATCCACAGCACGGGGGGAAACAGACACAACCAAAAATATTCACTGCTCTTTTTCAATGGAAGGATTTCATAATGGCATTTCTGAGGGCAGGTGGTATGGGGGAGCTGGCAGGTGACTGATAGTAGATTAGTAAAGTAATAAAAATGATGCATTTGCTTACCATGATGACAGAAACCCCTGCGGTTGGGTTATTCTGTTTTGGTAGTGTGTTGTTAAAGTGCTGCTTTAATTTACCTGTTACTTCAGCTTGCATATTATTTTCCTGGGAGGCATCATCCTTTGTAAAGAAAAAAAGAGAACCGCATTTTAGTATGCAGAAAAGCATTGCAATCCCCCGCTCTTTCTTTCTTTCTTTCTTTCTTTCTTTCTTTCTTTCTTTCTTTCTTTCTTTCTTTCCTTCCTTCCTTCCTTCCTTCCTTCCTTCCTTCCTTCCTTCCTTCCTTCCTTCTTTCTTTTCTTTTCTTTTCTTTTCTTTTCTTTTCTTTGGAGAGGGATGACAAATTAGCCTGGACATGAAATAGCCTGGACACAAACTTTTCCACTAAATGAGCCTTGTGCCACATAAAACCAAGAAGGAAAAATCTCTGGGCGTGATATATAACTGTAACCAAACAGTTCTAAATCCCAGTGGCTGCTAAGGGACAGAGATAAGCACTTTTTAGTCTTATGATGTTAATCCAATGCAAAGCTTATCTTTAGATGCCTTCTGCCTTGTGATTGTATCAAAATTGTTGGACTTCTGGCGAACATCATGAATTCATGCTATGATAACATGCAGGCTATGAAAACATTCTCTACAGTATATGCTACTGCCACCACTGGGCTCCTTTGAGAGGACAGGCAGGATATAAATAAAATAAAATAACTACAAAATGAAAGGTAACAAACTGTGAAAACACAGTGGAACGAAGAGTTTTCAAATGAAGCACAATAAATTTATTTCCCAGATACCTATGCCTCTTTTCAGGGGTTCACTAAAATGTCAACACACAATAGGCATGTTCAGGGACTTAGTGAAATCTGAACATATGGAGGAGGGCAGAGGCATGCAGGCAAGCCCTGCCCTTACCATCATGACATGCAACGCCCGCCCCTCATCAGAAAAGTCCAGCCTTTCCCATGTTGTAAAATGAAGGTTTACAGAGGTTTCTACTCTACTTCAGGCAATCGAAGGTAGTCGCCCCTGCAGTGCTTCTTCATGTAGCCAGGCTTTCTGCCACCCACATTTGACACATAAGGTGTGTTCAGGTATTTGCCTGAACATGTGAATGCTCAAAGTAGTTTTGAAACCTGTACAGCAGTGGTAGAAAACCTGTGGCCTTCTGTATATTATTGGTTTCTAACTCCCAGTCAGCATGGCCAATGGCCATGGCTTGTGAGAGCTGTGTAGTTAAACAACCTCTGGAAAACCACAGATTCCTCATGCTACTGCAATCATCCCAATGTAGGCAGAGAGCTCAACAAAATCAGGCACCAGCTCCCAGGCTCCAGTGCTCTTTCACTGCTTGTATACTGCTAAACATTCTGTCCATTCTGGTTATGCATTGTGCAGACCAGAAATTGAGCCTCTTTCCCCTCCTCTCACCCAACATGTCAGAGGCACTGTCGGGACTGACTCTGCTGATCAAGTAGCCAGCCACAAAAATGTCTCCTTCTACCAGAAAACTGACATGGAAGTAGAATTCTGTCATAATCACAACACTGATAGCAGGCCCGTGCAGAGCTTGTCTGAGGCCAGGGGCAGGACTCTTCTTAGAAAAAACCCTCAAAAAAGCAGCTGATTCCTGATGGGGCCCCTGGTCAGTTTAGCCGTCTGAGGCCTGGGGCAACTGTACCCAAGCTGCCCTCTCCCTCTGCCCAGGCCTGACTGAGAGAAACTTCAGTTGTTTTGAAAACAAGGGCCGCCAAGTACCCATGTGAAGCCTTCAAATACAGACCATGCAACTAGATGGAAGATTTTTGGGGGCATTAAAAAACAACAGACATGTCAGACTATGCAAGCACTTTGGAGTAACAGCGTAAAGGTAGAACTTAGCTGGCAGATGTGCCAAACTGCATTTCAGAAGATTAGGACTTAACACAGGGTGGGCTTCTTTAGAATTAATTTTGCATAAACATGCAACATAAGAAAGTAGTTACTCACTGACACCCAGGGGTGGTTTAGAATCTGAGCGGCTGTGTATCGCGCTTCCACATTTACTTGTAGCATCAGACTAATTAACTCCTGGAAAGGGAGGGGGAAGGAAACATGAGGAAAGGAATGAGCACAATTTATAGTCGTATTAAAAATGGGAGACTGCTTTTGTCACAATTTTTGCTTTCGATCTTCATGCTCACGTTTACGTTCTCTTGGTAAATAGTCTCTAATGAAGTACAGTAAGTAAGTATGTGTCCCAATTAAGATTTTTCTTCAGCAGCTTTATTTCTGGCTGTGCAGAAGCAATAAAGTGCACAGATGCTGGGGAAAGGATGCTAAGCAGACCGCAAAAGGAAGCCTCAAGTGCATCCTCACCTTCCGTTTAAAAGCATATTGACGGCTGTGGTTACACTCTAAAATGGGGAAGCACTCATCCCACAAAGCTGTAGCAAGAGGGTTGTGTCAGAGGTTAGCCATATTTTTGAGATAAGAGAATTGCACCAGGAATTCCCTCCTGGGAGGCAAAGCCCATGATATTCACAGTAACACGTTCCATCTAAAAACCACACTGCCATTGACGGCACACACTGCAGGTGGAATTGCTTTTGCCCAGGAACAAATATTGCTGTTTCACTAGTGCAGAATTCATTATTCTTACAATATAGGCCCATGCCCAAAGGAAGGGGTCCTGATCCCCTACAGCAAATGAAAAACATCTATTTCTTATTTAGAAAATAGGAGTCTAGTACCTGTGTTTCATTTTACTTTACAAAAGTGGAAACAAAAATGGGAACATTTCAACCGTGTCATAAATCAAAATAGGCATGAAACGTGAACTTAATCACATTCTCCTCAATGTCACATGATTACAGTCAATTGTTGCCCACATCTAGGCATAAATATTGTACTGACCTATTTTACTGAACTTTGATGTGGATAAGTTCGTACTCTGATTTAGCAGAGCACCTGTCAGCATATTACCTAAAACCTATTAATTTGTCCAATAATTTTCAAGTATGAAACTCCACCACTCATTTGACTTTCAGAAAAGAATGTGAACTTGAGTGTTTTCCTTAATCACTTCACTGAACTGGTCCCACTGCAGTGGCTGATGTTTTAATATCCAAATGAAAGAATAGCTGTCAAGCTAGCCGCATTACCATGGGAGCCCCTATTGAAACTATTTGTCTTGGTGTGTTCTCCCAGCAATGGCTCTGGTGTCTTTCGTACTCTGCAACCAGTTTGGGTAGCAAAGACCAAACCAAAACCCAAAACATAGCTTCATCTTTAATATCATTAATACAGCCTGATACCTTAGCAGAGTCAGTGATATTATCCCAGTATGGAGAGGGAAATTCTAGCTTTCCAACCAAGATCTGATCAAAGAGATCTTCTTGCACATTGTTCTCACTGTGGATCAAAACCAAGAAGAAAAAGCATGTCAATTTAAAAATCATTTATGAAAGCTAAAAAACAACAAAGTTATGTTTATTTATTTTTATTGATTAGTTCAGAATTTGCAAACTGCTCTCTTCAGAGAATACCCAAGAAGAAATATAATACACTGTTCAGAATATAAAACATAATAGAGATCATTAAACAAACAATTAGTCAGATCTGCATCACTCTACCCTAATTTTCATTCTTATACAACTGTGGGCTCAATTTATTTAAGCCATACAAGTAAAGAAAACAGGTTTCTGGCTGCTTCTTGTCAGTGAAAGACTTCAGAACACCTCAGTGGCTCTAATGTGTCACAATTCTCCCTACACATCAAACAGTCTGTTACTATGGGCAATTATACAGAACAGAGAAGAGATGCTAGCCTGTTCTAGCTGCTCCCATCCTGAGCAGTGAAGGAATGTATCATTTTCTCACACTTGGATTCAAATTATATGTTGTGCAGGATTTTATAAAGTAGTATTTATATTTATTTATAAAAGTATTTATATACTGCCGTATCATAAAGTAGCAGGGCAGTGTATGTATAAAATGAAACATAAAACAGCATTCTGTGATTAAAAAGAGCACAAACAGTCATCTGAATTAAATTGTGCAGAAACTGAAGCCTGCCCTCACAGCTCAAGGCAGGAACAGCTAGAAGAGGTTTGCAGTTGTGGGGATACAACTCTGAAATGTTTGGGTGCTTTTCAACTAAGTTTGTTTGGAGGAGACTTATTAAAATTAATGGACCTAAGTTAGTCATTAATTTCAATAGCTCTACCCTGTATATAACTTGGTTGAATACCACCTTTTACTTCTAACATTTCAGTTTCCTTTGTATTGGTATACTGATTTATGGAAGCTGCTTTGCTCACCAGAACTGATTACCTCTTCCTATTGCCATGTCCCATGGCAGAGGTGGCTAACTTGTGGCCCTCTGGATGTTGCTGAACTCCCATCAGTCAGAGCCAGCATGGCCAATGAACAGTGATGATAGGAACTGTCAACAACATCTGGAGGGCCACAGGTTGCCCACTACTGCCCTACAGGATCTGAGCAAACATTTCATTATGCTGTGTGGGCTGTGAATGCCTTTCATGAGGCTAAGGACCATTTCTGCAAAAGGACCTTAGAGATGAGCCAAGATGTAAGAAAGAAATGTTCAAGAAATGTAAGAAAGGGAAAATCAATAAGGAAAATTATACATGAGTTCTGGGCGCCACAGTTTAAGAAGGATGTTGGCAAACTGGAATGGGTGCAGAGGAGGGTGACTAAGAAGATCAAGGGTCTGGAAGCCAAGCATTATGAGGAATGATTGATGAAATTGGGTATGTTTAACTTCGTACACAGGCAACTTAGAGGAGATATGATATCCATCTTCAAATATCTAAAGGGCTGTCACATGGTGGACAGATCAAGCTTGTTTTCTCCTACTCTAGACAAGGACCAAAAGATTCCAGAAAGAAGATTCCGACTAAACATCAAGTAGAATTTTCTGACGGTAAGAGCTGTTTGACAGTGGAACACTGGAACAGACTCCCATGGGAGGTGGTGGAATCTCCTTCCTTGGAGGTTTTACAGCAAAGGCTGGATGGCCATCTGTCATGGATGCTTTAGTTGAGGTTCTTTCATTGTAGGGAAAGGTACTGGTGATCCTCAGAGTCCTTTCCAACTCCACAATTCTATGATTCTAATATAAATATTTTTTGCACTCCTGGAAGCCCCGATATTTGATGAATATATGAAGTGGCTCAAGAACCAGCTACCTTGACCACCAAAAGGCTAATAAATTGTAATAAATGAAAATTGGGAATCTAAAGACACCAGATACGTGAATGTTCTAACACCATATGCTGATTATAGTTATAAGGTGTCCAAGTCCAAGTTCTAACACTAGAGGGCAAGCTCTGCATGCTTAATACAACAGAGGGGTTCTGAAGAAAGAGACTCAAGGACAAGGTGACAAAGATGTTGGGAGCCTTGCCTGCCTACCTTAGACAAACAATATAGCCTATTCATTTCTTCCTGTAACGAATATTGCTCTTCTTTCTGAATATTCTGATGGCAGATAAACTGAATGCATTATACTTAACAGAATAAGGAAGGAAGGAAGGAAGGAAGGAAGGAAGGAAGGAAGGAAGGAAGGACGATATATAGCCTGTGAAATATGAGAGAAGAAACAGTATTTATAATATTTACAATTTAAAGATTGAAAGTGATGTAGCGTAGGGAGAAACAGATCATCCATTTTAAATGTCACTTCATACTACTTACCTACGAAATGGTGGAAATCCACATAACAGTATGAATGTGATGACACCTGCAGCCCAAATGTCGACCTTTAAGCCATAACTGTAAAAGAAGAGGGGGGCGGGTAATGACATCTTTAAGATACTTCCTCTATATGCACTACAAGATTCTGCACAGAAGGTTCTCGGGTTTATTCAAATTTACTGGTTCGTGCCATTTTAATTTCTAATTTTAGCAGCACACTAACACCAAATTTCCAAGCAAAGCTTGACAAAGCTTGCTATTGACCTAGAAGTAAGTAAAGATCAGGCTGAAATTAATTTGTTCATATTCTGCTACCAGATATTATTATATAGAATACATGTACATATTATTATATGGAATATAATAAAATGTCTATTGTCTGTATCTCATGGTATTCCATATATTATCCAATGTGAAAATAATATTTGGCTTTGTTCAGATGTAATGTCAAATGATGGTTTGGTGTTCACAAACTCCTTTCTTCCTATCCCTCTCCTTTCACATCTTCAGCTTGATTAGTAACTTGTGTGGTTTTGCCAAACCAAAGTTTTCCATTTCAGCTGAAGCCTATGGCTTCCATTTAATCAGAAGACTATGGCTTCTGCAAGCCTCGGAAAAACCCCAATACCTGAATCAAGCCTACATAAGCACATACCTGTTTATACAGCGCCTTAGGATAAATGGGTTCGTATCAAACATTAGTTGTACTTAGAGTAGACCTACCAAAATCAGCAGACATTGCTAACTTAGGTCTATAAATTTCAATGTATCTACTCCAAGTAAAGCTTAATTGGATACAACCCACTGATTTCAAATATATTTCCTGTTCAAACAACTATACACAACCACTCTATAACTATTCCTAAAACATATTAAAAGGTGCGCACACACTTTCTTACACCAAACACAATAATAAGAAACCCCATTTTAATAATGCATGTTCACCCTGTCTCTGCAATGATTTCAGGAGCTACGTATGTTGGCGTGCCACAGACTGTATAGAGGGGTCCTTCAACCACAGTGGCTAGTCCAAAATCTCCTAGTTTCAGCGATTTTGTCCCATCTGGATACTCACAAACCTGGGGTGGAGGGGTGAAGGGAGGAGAAAACAGAGAAGGAATAATAACTTGTTAGTGGAGAAACATAGGGACAATACCTTACAGGACTGCTGCTAAGAATTATTGCATGCAAAGTGTATTGAGGGGAAAAGTGCAATATAAATGCTACCCTGCCCTATAAAAGTAGATAAACACACTCCAGTCATTCCAAGTGGAAAATGCATTCTAATGTTCATCATAGGTGGCAACAAGTTTGTAGAAAGCAAGTGATATAAATACTTAAGACCTAATAGCAATACAGTGGTACCTCGGGTTAAGAACTTAATTCGTTCTGGAGGTCTGTTCTTAACCTGAAACTGTTCTTAACCTGAAGCACCACTTTAAATATTGGGGCCTCCCGCTGCCGTTGCACTGCTGCTGCATGATTTCTGTTCTCATCCTGAAGCAAAGTTCTTAACCCGAGGTACTATTTCTGGGTTAGTAGAGTCTGTAACCTGAAGCGTCTGTAACCTGAAATGTCTGTAACCCAAGGTACCACTGTAATATTGTAGTAGACAAGAATGAGACAGACACTGGTCTTGGCATATGAAGGCTACCATTTTATTTAAACCTGCATTCATGTCAATCAAATCCAAAATCAGTAAGACAGAATAACACAGGAACCTAAGCAGTTATCCCACCAATATATTGGCCTGGCTTTCCACGCTGCTCTCACCTGAGTGCACTTCCTGAGGGAAAACCCTGTGCTGGGTGTCATGAGTCAGTAAAAGCAGGTTTCCACCTTGCAGTTGCCCCCACATTGCAGGTAACAACCAGGGCTATGTGACTGTTTACAAGCACCTCCCATTGCAACTCTATGTTGGTGCCCTGTTCCATGGCTAGTTTGTTAGGACACTTGTCCTTTCACCCCAAACATGCCATGAACACATACATACTCTCTCATGAACACATGCACTATTCCACCCACCATCAAACTTGTGACAAAAAAAATATTCTGTCCAGAACAAAGGGCTGCTATATACTATCCTTTAAAGCTGAAACTCCAAGGAAGGTGAAAAAGATGCTTCTCCCCAGCCAATCTAGATGCCATGGGGGAAAAAATGTTTCGTGGCCCTCAGAGCAATCAGTTATCACGTGGGCTAACTCAAAAACCAAGGGAGGGAAGATGGGTCACCCAGTCTGAGTGAGACTGAGATGTGTACTGGCCCTTAATACACTGCAGACATACCAGCTCTTATCTTCAACACACCATTATCAAGGAATTTCAATAGGTAACTGTAAAAGCAAATCAATTGTTTTTTTTTTTGTGGAGAGTCTCAATTAGAAACCATGGGTGGGTGGGTGGAATTAGCAAAGTCTGTGGATAAGTCTAATTAAAGCAGCTGCCTACTTAAGCATGTAAATAGTCTAACAGTCAAATTTGGTTACAAAATCGATGACTAAGAATCAAATGGTGGGGAAGATATTCTGAGCAAAGTGTTAGAAGGCCTTACAGAGCTTCTTATATTCTTATATTACTTACTTCTGAGCTATACTGTCAGGGAACTCTTTGAAGAAGTAAAAGAAAGTACATAAAACGATTGGCGTATAGTTCCAATGGGCATACCATAGATCAACTACATCTCTAAAATATGCCTGTTTAATTGCCCAGTGTGCCTTTTTTCTTAGTTAGCAACATAATAAACATATACTTCTAAGCAGCTCTCTACAAGAGATGCTTTTCCTGACGGTGCTATTCAAATGTATTGGTCTACATCTCTGACCATTCGCCGTGATTGCTGGGGTTGAAGTCAGGAAACTTCAGGAAGGCACCAGGTTGGGAAAAGCTAGCTTATGTATTGAAAAATCTCCCTAGCTCTGTGTGTTATATAGAAAGATTGCTAAAACTATTCCTTTGAGTCATGGCAAAATATGAATGACTTTCCTTTGTTGAAAAACTTCAGAAATTCTGATAGTGCAAATAGATAAGAGATAATCATGCAGGTGCAACAGAGACAACAGTGTGATGTAGCTGCTAAAAAAAGCTAATGCTATTCTAGGCTGCATCAACAGAAGTATAGTGCTCAAATCAAGGGAAGTAATAGCCCTGCTCTATTCTGTCTTGGTCAGACCACACCTAGAGTACTGTGTTCTCTTCTGGGTGCCACAATTTAAGAAGGATGTTGACAAGCTGCAACATGTGCAGAAGGGGGCAACCAAGGTGATCAAGGGTCTGGAAACCAGGCCTTATGAAAAACGATTGGCGTTTACCCAGGGTTCATGTTTCCTTCTGGAAATGAGGCACAGAGGAGACTGTGGTGTCTTTATGATATATGGTTAATTTACACATATATAGAACCTGAGTCTGCGATGGAGGGGTTTCCATCATCAACAAAACTGACAAATTCAAAGCTGGATAGCTCAGTTGCTTAGAACATGGTGCTGATAATGTCAGGGTCACAGGTTTGATCCCCATATGGGACAACTGCATATTCCTACATTGCAGGAGTTTGGATTAGATTATCCTTAGGGTCCCTTCCAACTCTACGCTTCTACCTCAAAAGGGCCTTGTTTCTCCCATAGTCATGGCCTCTCTCTCTCTCTCTGCCTTTCCAGCCTGCAGCTTTTTGAATCCAGCTTCTAGTCCACATGACTTTCTAAACTCTGGCTTTATCTGTTGAGGGAGGGGCCCCCCACCCTGTTGTCATCTCACACAAGCCGCCTGAGCCCCTTTGATTCTTGTAACGGCCCATCACCCAGGAGGTGAGCCTTGATTGGTTAGCTTTTAACACTTGCTAGATCCAGGGATTAGAAGTCTGGCACCCATCTTAACACCCCGAACCTTGATAAAATTCTAACACTTAATGGATCGAGAAATTTAGAGGAGTCTGACACTCTCAAACTCATGACAATGCCCTTTTCCCACATAACAGAAGGACATTCTCCCAAGACCCAAAGACCCCTGCTAAAACAGCTGCAGGAACTAAACAATGTTTACTTAGCTTTAGAAGATTAGTTTAAACTTTTTACTGCATATTTTTAAGATGATTTCTTATAAGAATAATTCTTATAATTTCTTATGTTGTGATTTACCGTATTTTTCGCCCCATAGGACGCACCAGCCTATAAGGTGCACCTAGTTTTTTGGGGGGAAAATAAAGGGGGGGAATTATTTTTTTCCCAGGCGTAGGCCTGGGGCGGGGGAAGCCCGAGCTTCCCCGGACCCCAGCCCCCAGAACAGGCACCTCTCCGCAAGCCATGGGAGCCCAGTGCCGGGAGCTGTGCGAAGCCTGGGGAGTCCGAGAGTGATGGCGAAGTTGCGTGCAGCTTCGCCATTGCTCCCGGAGCTTGTGGGGCTGGGGGCGGGGGAAGCCCGAGCTTCCCCTGACCCCAGCCCCCAGAACGGGTCCGAGAGCGATGGCGAGGTTATGCGCAACCTCACCATCACTCCTGGAGCTTGTCGGGCTGGGGGGATAGCTTCCTGAAGCCTGGAGAACAAGAGGGCTCGGTGCGCACTGACCCCTCTCGCTCTCCAGGCTTCAGCAAAAGCCTGCATTTGCCCCATAGGACGCACACACATTTCCCCTTCATTTTTGGAGGGGGAAAAGTGCGTCCTATAGGGCGAAAAATACGGTATGTATAGCTGAATTATATCATATCGTTTTATTGGGTGAGTTCTTATTGTTGATTTTTCTGATTGTTTATCACTCTTGGGAACAATTATTAGCAAAAAGCCTTTTTCATTAAATAAACAAAAATGTAATGCGCTGCAGTACCTCACAGCCATAAAAGAAAGTCTCATGATTCCCGACAAAACATCACATATAACATCCATTATTTTATATGCATATAGCAATGAAGAACTGGTAAAGTTGAATGCAAATCAGACAAGTGGCTGACATTATATCTAGCAACTAAATGTATTTCAATGATGAGAAATAATTTACATTAAGAAGTATTATGTCATTCCAACCTGCAAATCAATGCCAATCATGGCATCTGCCAAGTAATCTCTTTAGGCTTTCTAAGTGAAAAGTGCATCTGTGCCTATTTATACCTGATTTGATTACTAATGAGAGCTTAAAGTGTCAGATTAGCCCAAGAGCTTCAACTCACTTAAGTGCCTGATGTCATTGTTATTATTGTAAAGCACACAGGATCAACAATCGTGAATCACAGCATGTACCAGTAAGTGAGCACTCAGTTCTTGCATGCTGCAGTTTCCACACAGAGAAACAAATCAAGCATAAGCATTAAAACGGTCACACTAAATTTGCTTTAAGTTATTATTAAAGATATTTTTGTACTGGAAACATTATTAAAGAGATAAAATATTTCACAAAATAGATACTGGTTTTACCACTTTCACTATTCATATATGAAAACTTGCTTACAAAAAAGGTCTGTCTGTCTGTATCTCTCTCTCTCTCCCTGTATATCTCTCTTAATATCCCTCTCCTGGCAAAACAAAATAGAAATCCCTCATATATGATATAGTCTAATGTCTGGATTTAATGTCAAGTCATTCCAGAGTTTGTTGGAAACACTGCCAGTGATTCCATCCCCTAAACATAGCTTTGCTTAGGATGGTTCCAGCTGTGAAAAGAGAAGGGGAGGCATGTCCCCTGATTTCCCTTTCCCTGTGCTGCATCCAGCATTCCCCAACCTCCCAAGGCAGATTTATTTGTTAGAGAACAAGTCCCATTAAAACCAGCTTCCTTTTGAGCAAACAGTGCTTAGGACTGCACTGTCAGCTAATTTGCTACTTATTTGCTAAAAACACACACACCTTATTGAATTTAAAGTAAATACGTGCAAGAAATAGCACTTAAGTTTGTTTGTGTTCGAGTCTCGCTTTATTACTTCAGCCGTCAGGCAAGAACTAAGCTTTTTTTTAGAAGTGCATTTATTAGAAATGCTATCAAATCAAATGTATATCTTTGTGTAGGGAGATTCACATGGTGCCTTCTGATCTGGTTTCGAATGTTCTTAATGTGTGGGAAGTGGAAGCATTAACACAGATCTTCTCATGTTTTGGATTAGGTTGTTGCAATATGCTGCAGGTGTGGCTTTCTTTGAAGATGACTTGGAAACTTCAATTGGTTCAAAATTAAGCAGCCAGATTATTGGATGGGTTCTGTTTAGATGTTATATAACCAGGGCCGGATTTAGGTTTGATGAGGCCCTAAGCTATTGAAGGTAATGGGGCCCTTAATATGTCCAGCTGTCCTTTGTCAACAACAAATTGTCACTGTAATATTAACAATGTAATATTTAAACTGAAAAGTATTGTTATAGATTGTTTTCAATATTTTATGAAAGCAGATGGAATTTAGGCACACCGTTATATGTGTTTCTTTACACACACCCCTTTGCTTCTCAGCACTTAACATATAGGTATGAATTTGAATTAACATGGCAAACAGATGGGAGAATAACATGAAACAGATAACATACCAATAGATTTTCTGGCTTGATATCTCTGTGAACGATACTGAGACCATGGAGATATTTCAGTGCACTGGCTAGATTGTAGACCATTGCACTTCCATCACGCTCTGTGTATTTTGTTGAAGACGTGATAGCATCAAAAAGATCTCCTCCCTGTAATGGTCAGGAGGATCAAATAATTAAAACAAAACAAAATCCATCATATTTTATAACTGCTGAAGGAAAATCAGATTTCCCCCCATTATGCAATGTTGGGGAAATCACAATGGAAGCAATAGGGTGAAAGTTGCACATACCTAAACCTCACCAAAATGAGTGGAACTAGAATGCTCACTGTGTGCTTAACATTGCATTCCTAAACAAAAAAATTTCCTTCCAGTAGCACCTTAAAGACCAACTAAGTTAGTTCTTGGTATGAGCTTTCGTGTGCATGCACACTTCTTCAGATACACAGCACCTTAAAGACCAACTAAGTTAGTTCTTGGTATGAGCTTTCGTGTGCATGCACACTTCTTCAGATACACAGTGTATCTGAAGAAGTGTGCATGCACACAAAAGCTCATACCAAGAACTAACTTAGTTGGTCTTTAAGGTGCTACTGGAAGGAATTTTGTTTTGTTTTGACTATGGCAGACCAACACGGCTACCTATCTGTAATTGCATTCCTATGCACTTTTGCTGGTAAATGAAATATTGTTCAACTACGTAGGGCTCACTTCTTAGAAAAGCACCACAGTGCTAAACTACATGCATGATTTTAATGGAGTTTAGGAGCACCTAACTTCATTATACTAGACAGCAAATCCCTTATGCTTGATTATGAATGTTAAAAATCCCTGTGCCATGTTCACTGGGAGATATAAGAATGCCTTTAAAAGAATCAAATCTACAAAAGTCTCAACTGAAATATAAAATAATGAAATCTTAGCAGACATTTTTCATGGGCATTACATGTGTTGCAGACCTGCCTCATTGGCATAAGTCTCTAAAGTCTGACAATTCTCAACCATTAATTGCAAACAACACAGGTTTGGTTTTTTTAAATGTGCTTTCTAGCAGAGGAAAATATTAAGAAAAATAAATTGAACACAAAAATGCTCTTGTTTAACTTTAAAGGGCTACTTCTGCCAAATGTGAAGTGAAATCTGAAAGTAAGTAAGAACTGGATAAAGAATTCCTACATTTAAAAAAATTGAGGGAGAAAGGAAACCTGCAAATTTATGATGTGGTGGCTGCTTATGATATACATAGGTGGTTACATGCCAATCTAATATTAATTTTAAATTGCAATTTTAAAACAGTGCAGAAACATAACACGATTGCACAGCAAATTTCTACATCTGGATATCCATGATAACTTAGTATGTAAATGCAATGTATATAACAATCATATGTGCCAGAATCAGACTTCAGAAATAATTATCATTTTCACATGTTACAAAATTTGCAGGTTAAGGCACATAGGAACACCAGCTATCACTCTGAACAGGAATTTCAAAAGTGGGCTGGGAACTACTTTAGGATGGGAGAGGAAAGTCTCATGGTGTCACAACATTGTTTTCTGTACCATGACTATTATGCATAGGTACTGGACCCTGGAACTTTCAGTATCTTCATATTCAGTGATGGAAAGCCTCTCACCTTGACCAACTCCATCACCAGGTAGAGCTCGGTTGCAGTATCCATCTCCTCTATTAGCATGATAATATTGGGATGTTTCACTTGGCGCAGTATGGAGACTTCATTTTCAATCAAGTGTTCCTATTTATTATTGGGAAGAGGAGAGGAAGGGAAAAAACAAACCAAGACAAATCTTCCTTGTAACAATGTGGCTTTAAGATATATTTTTCACATGAGAAAGCAGCTTCCTACAGTGCAGCTTTCAACCACTATTCTTCTCTGCAACATTTACAGTGTAGTTATCGAGATATCTCTAGTGAAGCAACATAGGTATAGGCTCAACAATTTAATAAATCCTTTGTTACCAAGGGCTTCCAAAATGTTCCTCATTAAATTGATTTAAAAATGAAAAACAAGGCATGCCATTTTATTAAATCAGGTAAATCTTTAGACGTTTTCAGTTACAAGAAACCAACTGGGTATGCTCCAGGAAGGTCAGCCACTTTATTTTACAGTTAACCATGGTTGCTGTAACACTCTGGAAGACACCAAAACAACCATTCCTGAAACCTCACCTTTATCACAGTACAAACATTCTAACAACATGCACTTCATGCATTTGTGGAAAACCCTGCGGGAAGTACATGTGAGCATTCTACGACTGATGAACATGAGCAGTGCCTGAAAAATTAGATGCGATTTGTCCTACACCATAAAATACCATGGAACAAATGGCTTTGGGAAGTCAATTTGCATCAAATCTGTGAAGTTTCGATAATTTTACCCTAACTATTTAGTTACTAAAAACCCACATGCTGAGCGTGCATTTCCTCCTGTGAAGATGTGGCACATTAGACGTGGCTTAAACAGATCGCACCTTTAAAACCCAATATGTGAGAGCATCAAAAGTCTTTCTGGAACAAACATATATGTCTGCTCCAAACAACCGTGTGCTGGAGAAAAGAAAAACAAAATATGAATGGGTTTTTAAAACATGGTTTATAGTTATAAACCTTAAAAAAACAAATCAGATCAACTGAGAAAATGAGGGGATTTATTATAATTAGTTAAATTAACTGTGTATCAGGAGGAATATAAGAAATATCAAATAATTTGTGAAATTTAGAGACTAGTGATATTTAAAGTGTTACCTATTAATTAAATTTACTGTGCATGGTGCCGCTGATTTAGTGAACTATTGTTTAAGTAGTTACTGACAATTAGTAGGAAGCTTTTGAAGATAGCTTCATCAGTATTTTTGTCTGTGATTATTGGGATGGTTGGGATTTATTGTTCTTCCTCCCCTCTGGCAAAGCTTCAAGAAGTTTGGAAGCTTCTGGAACCAAACAAACGGTTGTTAGTCTTAACTATGCTGAAGAAGAGATGCGCCTTTCAGCAAATATTTTCACCTCCATGAAAATATCAAAGGCTCTTGGTTCTAACTACCTCAGTAAAGTCTCTTCACATATGAACATTTCTTCCCCATGCATCACCTCAGTAAGGTCTCTTCACATATGAACATTTCTTCCCCATGCATCACTGAGGCTGTGCTTAGAATTATCATCTTACATTAAGTTCAGGGTCTTTTCTGTCGTAGCCCCATAACTTTGGAATGTCCTCTCATGAAAGGCAGCATGACATCCTTCCTGTTATGCTTTCGTTATGACTTCAAAGTTTGGACTGTTTAAGCATTCTCAACTGTGTGTGTTTTATTCTGAAATTTGTTGTTTTACATTGTTTATGGTTTTTAATATACTGTGGCTACCATCTGGAGATTTACACTGCAGCTTGGTATACATTATTTTTAAATACATAAAACCAAGAACACTGATAAGACATCTGTTTTCTTAAAATAGGACTGATTTAAAAAGCTGGACTGGTATGTAAAAATCTCTTATTGTGGTCTGTAAGGTGCATTACAGTGCAACTCTTTAAAGGCAAATTCTGGAAACACCTTTACTCCAAAATACTTACCTTCATTCTCAAGACTCTGAAGCAAAATATATCCATATATTTAATGCATTTTCTTTATACAGAACATAAACTTCAATTCCTTTGAAGCAGCACTTTAGAATTTCCCACTGTTGTCCTAGTGATGCTGGTTTGGACCCAAACACGCATCCATTATTTTGTCTTTGTTAAATTAATGATGCAGATGAAACACATTTTCTGCTGACTTACAAATAATAAATTCACGAGCAATGTAAATGCTATCTTGATGAATGTTTTGTTACATCCGACTAAGCATAATTTTTGTGAATATCGATGCAGCTCTACAAAATTAACATACATACATGGTTGGCGAGATTTGCCCAGATGAATTGTAAATTTAAATACTTTTTGTAAGCGAAGCCAAATTTGACAAATTAACTATCTGTGAGCTTAAAACTTTATAATTCTGCCTTTACTTGAAATCAGGTAAGATTACTATGGAAGCATCTCCCCACCTTATAATGCTATAGCTCTATATTCTCTCATACCTTTCCACAACATTTTCCTTTGTCTATAATCTTCAGTGCATACTCCTTCCCAGTAGACCTACAAAGAGCGAAACAAAAGAGGAATATCAGGCAGAAATATCAGGCAAGGATTTATTCAACATGTGGGTTTTTTGTCTGAATGTACAGTGATGATAAAATTGCTTTCATCAATGTGAACAGATGACAGAAAGAAGGTATATCTGCTTTTATTTTGCTTCTCAGCAAGTCATGTCTGCTGTTGCCTTGACTACCAAACGCAGGCTTTCTACTATGATTTTCTCAAGTGTGACCTAATGTGTCGCATTTTGTCCCTGATTTAATGTTAGATGTTCTGTACCTTTCATTCAGCTCTTTTTAACTGGCAGTCATGTGGCAATTTTTACAGGATTGGTATTTCAAAGTCTCAGGGTTAGAAAGGTTCATTTTAACTTTTTTTTTATTGAGCAAAATTTGGTCAGCTATTCTGTAGTATAAAATTTATTAGACCACAAAAATCATTTGAAGACAACCTATAGGAGAAATATTCTGTGGCCATCCTACCGATTTCTGTGAAATTTTGTTTTAAGAAGTCTGCTGCCTCCGTTCTAAATATCATGTCCTGAAAACTACAATGGATAGTTATTTCCACTTATGTTTAAGTGCTACAGGCTTAAGAGGTGAAAGCATTTTAAATCTAGTATTATAGGACTTTAGCAAAAGAATAATATTAAAAATATTTTATGGTATATGGCTTTCAAAATGGTTGCAAAAGTGACCGTTAAAAAGATCAGACAGAATGAAAGACATGGACATTATGGTTCTCAGTATATGTAGTATTATCTCATCAACATGAAACCCCATTTGCAGGCATGCTCAAATGAAAATGACTCAATGGTTGGTAATTACTTTTACTACAAACTCACTGAGAATCCAATTCACCACACACTGCATTATTAAAGGTTTGCGTTGAGGATGTTTTTTTGTTTGTTTTAAGGGGCACACTTAATAAAGTAATTAGCACATGAGAGAAACTGCACATCCATTGAAAAGCAAGGTTTTACGGAATCTCTTTGCCAGGAATACAGAAGATTACACTGGTCTGCACCCACATAATGTGTGAAATGGCTCATACAGTACAGCTGTAGCACACACCCCATTCCTTCCTACTGTATAAGACTTCTTGACAGCAGCAGGATTTAAAAAATGAATAAATACTGTCAATATTGTCCAGTTAGTATGAGCAGCTAAAGCAGTAATAATGGTGAAGATATTTTGCTTCAGGTATAACCAGTTTCATGCTGTACAAGCATATAGCACTGGAATTGCATTTAGTAAGGATGGTTGTTATGGAATAATACAGTGCAGCAAAGCATCCCTGGTGTGAAAGCATAGCTGCGTCTGCTAAGTTGTCATAGTTACAACTGGATACAGATGAGGACAAAAGGGAGGTTGCAGTATCTGACTGAGCAGTATTTGGAGAAGGGAGCACAGTGGGCTGTATCCAGAAGTGTGCAAACAGAATAAATAGAATGATTAGTCTTACCTGAAGTGTAGGTTTGGGCATAGGGATGTTGGAGTCAATGGGATACGACATAGCTCATTGGCTCCAGCATCCCACGAGGTAAATTATGGTAGTGGCAGTGTTCTGTGAACTGCTGAACTAGAGGAAGACTTTGTGTAAGATAGTATTAGCACAGGTATGAGACGTTGTACAAGGCCTTGCTGAAGAGATTGTGCAACACTTTGTGCTCGTGGAAGCTTTGTGCTAAAGTTCTCTTTTCACATGAGAAGCTCTTGCAACACTCCCACTCATGAAAGCCACTTCCAGAATAACCCTATACTTTTAAAGCTGCCCTTTACTTTTAAACTGGAAGATTTTTCAGTAACAGAGCCAGTTATTATTGAATACTTGGACAATTATGCAGAAGTTAGTCGAATGACAATTTGAATTGTAGTAGCCTATAAAAACAATATTCCATTGAAAAGTAGGGCCCATTCACACGACTGAAGAACAGTACACTAGCCACGGTTGCCTTCTATGACTTGGGGGTAACTGTCTGAAGTGGGGAGTCTCCCGTACTTGTAGAGTAACTGGACAGAGTTCATGGCAACTCCTAACACTGGATGCATGAATAGTAACTTGATTATATATATTACTATCATTCATGAATACTTTTCCATTTGGTGTGAGCACCTCTTTTTTATACAGAGTTCATGGCAACTCCTAACACTGGATGCATGAATAGTAACTTGATTATATATATTACTATCATTCATGAATACTTTTCCATTTGGTGTGAGCACCTCTTTTTTATACAGGGGCTCTCCTCAAAGAGGCAACAATACAAATTGTGCCATTTCAGGTGCATTGCCTGTGCATTATATGGTACCCAACCAAAATAGAAACCCTCCTCCTTGGAAGTCTCTAGGTTCCATGTCCAAGCCTTCTGCCTTGATGGGGTCTAGACCTGATAAAAACTTAGTATTCTGTCTTTTCACTGTTTGTAATTATCACCCAATTACTTTCCTGATTTCTGGCAGGGAAAGTTTCCGTTTCCATTAGTATGTAAGTTTTTCAAGCTGTATACTGCTTAGATTTATCGTCCTGCCTGAAGGGTTTTTGGATCTGCAGAAAGCAAGAGAAATATTGTAAAAGCTCCAGGGGCATTTGCTTTTTAAAGCTTGGCTTGGGAAACATAGCGAGGTTTACATAAGCACACTGTATTGAGTGAAGGATTTTGAGAAAAAGTTGCTTAATATTTTTGTAAGTGAAGAAGTCATAAGGGATTTGATTATATTAGCTTGGAATGCTGGTGTTTTGTTTTGGTTTTTTTTTTTGACAGGGGAAAGGAACTATGAAAAATATTTAAGGGTGAACTCAAAATAGCCTCCTGAGAATTTCCAATAAATACATAAATAAGTACTTAATACATTTACATTAAAATGTGTGCAGGGCCATAAGGACTGACTGAATTGCTGGACTAAATTTATTTTCCTTATTTCCAGATTACGTGGGCTTATTTCCTTGGCCTCTGCTTCCCCCATTTGAACTTTTAAACTTCCCTTGCTTCCTCTTTTCTTACTCCCATCACAGCTGGCCCTGCCTCATCTTCCTCCATATTTCCATCCCTAAACCATCTGCTAGATCCATTCCTCCTTCACATGCCCGCTTTGCTAAATCTCCCTTTTCAGACACCTGTCTCCTTTGGCTTGGTCTCCTAAGATTGCTTACATAAGGAACTTCATGGAAAGGAAGTCTCCCATCGCCTCACCACCATGTTCCCAAATCTCCCCTTCCATATTGTTCAAGGGCCTCTCCAACTCTCAAAAGAGAGGTTTTGAGAGTTACGTACATGTGGCTGCATAGGGGAGGACTGGATGCTGCACTTTTGTTCAGTGAACTGTTTAAAGTTAGCATCCAAACCTATATTTCCATATAGATTTCCACTAGAATGTACATATGGAAACGTGATCTAGAGCAGGAGTGGCTAACTTGTGGCCTTCTCAATGTTGCTGGCCTCCAATTCCCATCAGCCCTAGCCTCAGGAATAATGGAAATGGGCATCAAAGAAAAACTTGATCAGCCACCTCTGGTCTACATTTAGATGAATGCATGGATAATGAATGCATTTCCTTTTTCATTGGCTCGGCTTTTTCTTATGCTTGACAAAAACTTGTGGAGCAATTTTAAAAATATGTATTTCCCAAGACCTGGTCCCATCACCTCCTGGCAAATAGAAGGGGAAGAAATGGAGGCAGTGAGAGATTTTACTTTCTTGGGCTCCATGATCACTGCAGATGGTGACAGCAGCCATGAAATTAAAAGACGCCTGCTTCTTGGGAGAAAAGCAATGACAAACCTAGACAGCATCTTAAAAAGCAGAGACATCACCTTGCCAACAAAGGTCCGGAAAGTTAAAGCTATGGTTTCCCAGTAGTGATGTATGGAAGTGAGAGCTGGACCATAAAGAAGGCTGATGGCCGAAGAATGGATGCTTTTGAATTATGGTGCTGGAGGAGACTCTTGAGAGTCCCATGGACTGCAAGAAGATCAAACCTATCCATTCTGAAGGAAATCAGCCCTGAGTGCTCACTGGAAGGACAGATTGTGAAGCTGAAGCTCCAATACTTTGGCCACTTCATGAGAAGAGAAGACTCCCTGGAAAAGACCCTGATGTTGGGAAAGATGGAGGGCACAAGGAGAAGGGGACGACAGAGGACGAGATGGTTGGACAGTGTTCTTGAAGATACCAGCATGAGTTTGACCAAACTGCGGGAGGCAGTGGAAGACAGGAGTGCCTGGTATGCTCTGGTCCATGGGGTCACGAAGAGTCGGACACAACTAAACAACAACAACAACAACAACATTTCCCAAGACCTTCATATTTGTTTAATTTGATATCCAACACACCAGGGTTTGCTTACTTATGGTTATTAGTTATCCTTTACACCCAGTGTAATAGCTGATGAAGTGGACATCAGGCAGAGGTGTCAAACATATGGAATAGATAGATACCTACACAAACTCTTGCATTTTACAGCAAATGATTTACCAAAAGACACCTGGTTGTCTGTGAAATACAACAATTTTCTAATATATGCTCAATGCACAGTGGAGGGGAAAGGCTCAGCTAAGTAAAAAATGAATAGCTGGGCAATTTTCTTGCTCACCGTTCTATGCACTCCTTTACCACAGCAAAATTGCCATCTCCAATCACCTTTCCCACTTTGTATTTCTCAAGAATAGTTGATGTCCCTGAGCATTTGTTTCCATTCAAACCTGCAAGATGTAAAGGGCAAAAAGTAAGCTAAGCATGGATGTGAGCAATATGGATTGTCCCTTGCTGACCTCAACCCTACAGTAGGGCTATATCTTATGCTGCAAAATCGTTTTTTAAAACAGTTATTTTAAGTATCTGTCGCTTCACATTTGCATCTAAAGCAAAAAAGAAATAGCTGGCAAGGCTTAATCCAAGCTATATGACCTTGCTGTGCAAATCAGAGGGTAAGCATCCGAACATATTTTTCATGTAAGATTTTTTTTTAACATATTCCAAAAGGCAACAACATTCCCACGTAAAGATCAACACCCAGCTACCACTTCATTTAGTTCTGTTGTTCAACAAACTGCATTGTTTCAGCTTCTGTTGCAGAGCTATTAAGTGGCAGAAATATCACAGGGTTCTGGTGAGACTGAACAATAAAATAATTTTATAATATACATGAAATATTGCATTATTATTTCCAGTCACCTGCATCACCCTAATCAAGGTGAGAATTCGTTCATGGCTATTTCTGTCACAGGGAAATTACTCAGCAGAGATAGGATGTGTATCTATCATTCTCCACATTCTCAGGCTAGGATACAATTTAGCATTAACACATAATACTGCCTAAATTTTACAAATATGTACGGTACCTTTATCTCAAGGTGTGCTTACTGAAAGTGAAATATTCTAAATTGGTTTTTATGTAAATGAAGGCTAACATTTTGTGTGTCCATTGCAAATCAAGTACAATATAAACATTAAAAAGAAAACTCAGAATACCACAAGATGTTTGGTGAGGAGGTTAAGATAACTTAAATTTTCCCTTTCAAAATGGCCAGCACATTTCCATTTAATCTTTAACTGATAAATTGCCCTGTGTGATGCAACTTTTCTGCCAGAGCAATTTGGAACAGTTCTCCCCTGTATAGTTAATAATTAGTGGTGTTAAAAATTAATGAGAAAATGGTTTCAATTCAGAGAAAAAAAATTCACATGGAAATAAAACATATTAAGTGAAATTCTCATGGATGAGGTTCAGGATATTTGGTCATGCTTATCTGTCTTTTGTGGTGGCCAAGAAGTCTTGTGGGTTTCCTTTCTTGTATTTATTCTACAAATCATGTCATGCCATCCAACATTTATCTGATAAAAATAGGGACATCCCATTCCATAATGATAATGATATTTATACCCTACACATCCTATTGGGTTGCCCCAGCCATTCTGGGCAGCTTCCAACATATATAAAAACATAATAAAACATTAAACATTAAGAAAACTTCCCTATACAGGATTTCAGACAGCTTGGGATTCGAATAACTCCATATTGGCCAACATTTCTCCAATGAAAATAGGGAAAGGAAAAGCAGGACATTCTGGGATCAAATCAGAAACTAAGACAGCTTTTCTAAATCAAGGACATCCTTGGAAAATAGGGACACTTGGAGGGTCTGTCATCTCATCAGTTGTCTGGCTTCTGCAGACTTCCTAGGTGCCCATGTTTCAACTGAAGACTAGGGGAAGACATTGTGAAGTAACTATTTCAATATTTTGGGTTTTTTAAGATCAGGAAGTGTAGACAGGGGGAGGTTGCAGAGTGCTAGAGCAATGTTTACTGGAAAGAAAAGGCATGCCTTGGATGTCTCACAATCATAAGGTAAGCTCAAAATTCTGTAACCACCAACATTCTACATAAATCCTTAAGTGGCCTGAGAATGCTGCAGAAAAATGGAGGCCTCTTTCATAGGGGTAGAAAACCTCTGAGCAAGAGAAGGCAAATTTTGGCCCAGCGCTATCAGTAAACCATTCAGTACCTGGTGACATATATTAAATACAAACCCAATCCTATCTCAATGTCTGCTAGGATTCTTTTCATTGCCACTGGCATGTGAAGGGGTGGTCAATGTCAAGACACCTTAGAGGAAAAAGCTCTAATGAGTTGAATGAATGAATGTATAGCCTCACCTCTATGGATCATCTTTGGCCTAATAGGAAAGTCCAAAGTAATACCAATACAATAGCGTGAACAAGCATATTACCAAAATAGAAAATAATAAACAGTGATTTATTTTTCTAGACTGAAATATTATCTCCAATACAGTCATTTAACATAAAAGAACTTGAAAATACACATTCTTACTTTCAGGGCTCAGGCAGGGAGATAGTTCAGGCACACCATTCACATTGCAAGTTGACCCACAATGTGGTGGAATCTGTGAAAAAATGTGAGAGTTTATGCTTCAGCAGTTCAATATGCTTCTGAATAATTACATTAGGAACAAAAACATCCAACAGCCTTCTGTGCTATAAATTAATATTACACAATCATCTGTTAAAAGCCAAACACAACTTTACTAATATTTCCAATGGCCAAAACATACAACCTCTGTAAAGTAGCTGGTTGGGTTTTTTTAATGACACGTTGCATTCAAAGCAGACTACGCAAACTCCACTTTCCCTGCACTATACAACACCAGCAGTATTTGCTTTGTGCCAAGTCTCTAATACCCTGTAACTAGATATGTGTTCTCTCTAAAAGCACCTGAAAGTAGTTGATTCCTTCTCATTTCTAATTGATTACTTCTTATGATCCATTTAGCAACAACAGAGTGTAAAGGGATGCACATGAGGTAAGTGAATGCTTCCCAAGAGATTGTCTTCCTTTTCATTTCTAACCAGAATGTCACCTGCCTATCCAGAGAATACAAAAGAAGAGCTGAAAACAAGAACAAACCATCTTTAGACAGTTCAGGGAACATATTCATGGATCTCAGTCACTGACCCAGTTTGCAACCATAGGCAGACAAAATACTGTGAATCTAGAACAAAGCTTGCTTTGTTTTGGGGAAACAAACCACGAGCCCAAGCTCAGACGACATGAGCATATTACACCGATTCTGGCTTAACTGCACGGGCTGCTAATTCAATTCAAAGTGCTGATTTTGACCTATAAAGCCTTAAACAACCCTCAACTGTGATACCACAAGGACCACCTGTCCCCATATAAACTGAGCCAGACCCTTCTTCAGGTGTCTCCCCCAGGAGAGTTCCAGAAGATGGCAACAAGTGAATGGGCCTTTTCTGCAGTGGCTCCCCATTTGTGGCATCCTCTCCCCAAGGAGGCTTGCCTGGTACCCTCATTACATATCTCTAGGCACCAGGTGAAAATGTTTCTCTTCAATAAGGCTTTTGGCCTTTAACATGTGACTGTGGGAAGGGGGTTATTGATTTGTTTTGCTTCTGCTTTTGTTTTATTATGCGTTCTGTATTTTCATTTTGTATTTTTGTGTTTTGAACCACCCTGTGATATATGGGTGAACGGAGGAATACAAATTTAATTAATAAATAAATACATAAATTTCAAGCATAATTTTCACTCTCAATTAATAGTTTCCCAAAGTGCCAACTAAGGCTTTATTACAGCTCCATGTGTTTTGCAACACAGGTCAATTTTTCAGGAACAATCTGAAAGTTTCAAATTAGGTAGCATAGCTGAAGCAGCTCACACAAACATTTCTACCTATCTGGCACCACAAGGAAGGCCAGGCAGGTAAATGATATTTACATGGGCTGCTTTTGCAGAATTTGGAAGTCTCAAGATTACTCTTTGAAGAGTATGCGTTCTGAAATTCTTTTAGCTAGCACTTTTGAAAGCAAGTTTCCCCTCTTTAAATTCTCTCCAATTTCTTTGTCTCCCTCCTGGTTTTCTTGTTTCACTTTCAGATAATGTCTTTGCCCTTTTCAGTCTTCACTGTACTCTCATTTAAAAGATTATCACACAAACTTTCATCACTTGTCACAGGGTGCTTAAAATACTTCTCTAGCCTGAGCTCAAGATCTGTCAAAATGATATTGGACAGCACAAGGGAATGCAAGGTCAGCATTTTCAGTGCCTGGTTATGCAGCAAAATATTTTAAATCATTTCGCCAGCAATAATGACAATAATTCAACTGGCAGATCAGGTTTTATTGTAAGATTTCCCAGGACACCAATATGTGCCCAAAGCAGTCAACAGAAGCTACATTATCAAGATAGCAAAAGGAACACAAACTAGCTCACTGACAGCGAGTTAAGTTTAAGAAAGACAAAAATAACACTGTCTGCCAGACAAATATGCAAGATGGCTGCAACAACATCTGTACATTTTTTGTTGATGATGATGCCCTGGATGGCTCCTGCACCAAAATAATACAGCATAGTTCTTTCAGAAGATATTTTTGTAATAGAACCAGAAACAAGACAGACAAAATAGATTACTATTTATTGCATTGACTTATTAGTTATTTTCTGCTCAGTTCAGTTGGTTTGTTTAAAAGCACAGATTTTGTTTCCTTAAAAGCAAAGAACACTTCATAAAAATTAGTATCATGGCTATGAAATTTAAAACTAGGGTGGATGAAAATAATCTTTCAGATAACAAACAACTAACAGCACAGTCTAAACCATGTCTACATAGCACTAAATTCTAATGAATTCAATGAGGTTTATGACCAAGTGTGTGGGGTTAGGATTAAAACCTAAACTATTTTAGACTTTTCAATTTCAGTCAGTTGTCACAGGACACAGAATAACAATGGTAATCTTTAGATAATGTATTATGTTGTTATCTCCTTTCCAAGTCACTAGAATTGACTACATTATTCAGCCTAATTGACAACATTTGCATTTAGGCTAAGCTATGGTTTGGCACTATATGAAAGATGCTCCGCCATATCAAGCAGGGAGTATATTTGCAGTCCCATGTGATTCTAAAATAAAGATCACGTGGTGGTGGGAATATGGCAGCATCACGGCACTTGGGACACAATGCAGCAAGGAAGCGGTGCCACTAAAAAGGCACTGCTGCCCCCTCCTCATGAGCAGTCCTTTTCAGCATGGCACCCTACATGCCTTATGATTTGAAGGGCTGAGTAGAATTATTTTGGCAGTGTTCTCTGATTGGCCTTGTGGTCCCCTCTTTTTTGCCAACTCCATGCAGTCTGTTTTATGCTGCAGTTTGGCTGATTGGTGTTGGTCATGACTTGCAGGTTGAATTAATGACAAGCACCTAGAGATACCTGCATAGATGGAGGACAGCCCCAGCTACAAGTCAACTCAAGATAGAGTTGCAAGGAGATGGTCCAGAATGCTGGCCAGCAGGAACAGGGTTGTACACAGTTTCTCCTCTCAAGAAGCTGGTGAGGAAGAGCAGGGCTCAGCCAATCAGCTGGCTTAAGTCAATTGCTCTTTTGCTCCTGCCCCTAGCTTGGTTAAGAACTCCACAGTCTGCATTCTCAGCACAGCCTAACATATTTGTGCTGCTTCTTCCTTTCACAACTCCATGGTTACTGGAGCTGACACCAAGGGTACCCAAAGCAGCTCTCAATTAGCCTCTTTGGCCAACAGTAAGGAAGGCCAAGCACTCTAATATGATATAAATTCTTCTCTTTCATCTCTAAGAGTCTATTGGGCTTAATGAAATTTTTCAGAGGAGGTTAGCTCTAAAGAATTAACATATTAGAGAATTGTTGGATGCATTTTTTGTTGTTGCTGCCGACATACGTAAATCAAGATCTATTTAAAACTAACAAGAGTAATACAATTTCTAATTGTCTTTTTTTCCCTTTCAGACCAGTCAAAAGAACATTGTCCTGTATTCTTCTGGATGCAATTATATTGGTGCGGCTGCCAAATTTTTCAATGAATCAGCAATTCAGTATTTGTGCTGAGTAGCAAAAACGAAGCTGCACAAATTATAGCCCTTGATTTCCTATCCTTGTAAGTAGACTTTCCAGTTAAGGCAGTGGGGTGGGGAGTAGGGACATTTGTTGCGGAGATGCGGTGTTTTTCTGGTAAGCAGTAGTGCTATGAAACAACAAATCTATTACTTAAATGAATAAATAAACTACATGAACGTGATGTAGATAGCCAGTCCTTTTAAGTAGTATAACCTGAATTGAGGGTCTTCTAGCAATCCAAGCCATGTAACAGGCAAAAGGAAGTACACACAAAATCAACAAGTTTAATAATCTACAGCTCACACAATTAAAAAAAAAACCCCACAGCTTTATTGCAATTCAAATGAAGTATTAGGATATAAATCCAAATAGAGATGACAAGGCAAGGTTTTCAACTGATTGTTCCTTACCAATTTTGCTAAGATGAGTACTAAGTTACAACAGAGGGAAAGACAGAAATTAAAGATGGAGACATGCATATTCTGCCATGCTTGAGCTTCAGCATCACTAAATGAAGAGACATGGCAGAATGATCCAGGCAGTGCACAGAAACCAAGTATTTCAAGGAGACCAGCCTACACATTATTTCATCCTAAGCACAGCTCAGTTGTTATAGGGATCTCTTAAGGAAAGGATAAAATAACTAAGTCACTTAAAAACAAACAAAAGTTTAATTTTACTCCTCTTCATGGACAGCACGTGAACAGAACAAAATTCAAGCAGATACATAATAAATTTTTTTCAAGAGTATCCAACTGTTCAGTGGTATGTATACTTGTAATTCTTGTATTTTAGGGGTTAAATTATTTGAACAGCATATATTCCTGTTGGACATTTTCCCAGAAGCATGGGTGTTGGGAATGCATTCCAGATGCAGACACAAGCATTGTCACAAGCCATGTTCTAATTCAGATATATCAGTTAAGATTACTCAGAACCCAAGTGAACAAAGCACAGCTGAAGTGTTCACCCAAACAGCTGCATACTGGAGAGATAAAGGATTTTAACTACCCTAATTCTCTTAATAACCAACCGTCTTTTAAGACATGCACTAAATATAAACAACTTTAGCATGCAAAACGGCATTCCTCTTTCTATGGTTTTTGTTTTTACTGTGTGTGGTTTGCTGCATGGCCTTTTTTATTAAGGTTTAGTCGATTATGGTGCTACACTGTTCTTATTTTTAAATGCTGCAAGCTGTCCACACCTGACAAAAATGTTGTGTATAAATAAACAAAATCGACAATGAAGGATGAGATGGAGCTTACTGACTGTACTGACAAATTTTACTAAACACAACTATGAGTGCAGCCCTAACCCCTGGTGCCTGATGGATTGGTAATGGAAAGGAGCTCTGTTATGGGACAGATTTCTCTACCATGGCAGATGGCTCAGCTTCACCTCCATGGGCAGTAGGCTTCCATTGTCAATTCTGCTAGTGGTAGTAGGCAGCAGCAAGCCCTGAAATGGGGAGTTTCAGGGTGCCAGAGGCTTGGGATTTGCCAGATACTACATCCCATGGATCCTTGAGGGATGGGCTTCTTAGCAATGGTAGCCTGGAGCTGGTGGAGGAGTCCCCCCCCCATACTTTCCACCCTGGCTGGTGGATCCTTTGCTGCTCCCTGTTGCTCTTTGCCCCATTTAGGGCAGCTCTCTAAGCCAGTGGATAGAGTTTGAACCAGAATAATAGATTATTTTACTCATTGCAATATTGAGTTCAGTTTACATTTTAACTATTCTGCAACTGCTTTCATGCATTGTACATTGCAATGGAATAATATTTTTTTTATCATTGCTTAATATAGCATGAAGCTGGTGTTTTCTTGCAACCACAAAGGCAATATTCCAAAGCAGAATTAGTATTTAAGCTGAAATAGGGCAAAATTTCTAAAACATACCTTGAGTCCCCGAAAGCTGCCTGGGCTTGTTGGTGAAGAACTAGAAGATTTTGTTGATTTGGGAGTTGAAAGCTGGCTACTTGGAGCTCCGTTTACTATTGGGAATAACAAGGGCAAAAGAAGGAAAAGAAGTTGTTATCGCCAATAAAACAGAAGCTGAAATTCCTGTTAAGATATGATATGTTCCTTTTAGATAATATCCTGTTAATCTTTGTTGAACAGAGCAGCTAGCAATAAAATACACATAAAGGTAAGCATTAGCTTAAAAGCAGCACGATGCAGTGACCAAGGGCTTGCTAAGACCAACAAGCACACAGCTGAGCCTTCCTTCTTAAGATCTAAGATTTCTTTCCACAGCTGTGTTCTATCATTGGTTTCCCCCCCCTCTCTCTACCTACTCAAAGACACATTTTTTTCTGGCACATTGCCTACTCTTTCCCCTTCATCTAGCCACACTATCCTTTAACTTTTCTACATCTCAGAACCTCTTCTATCAAAGCTTTATAGCATTCAGACTCTCGATCTTGTCTACATAGCTTGCCCTGTCCCTACAGCCTATTGTGATGTTTCAACCACAGCCCAAATGACTTTTCACTTGACTCAACAATGGAATTATATCAACATTCTATGGTGCTGGGTACATTCTCCCACAAATTAAAAATGTAGGTGATGGTGAACATTTCAAGGTTATCAGGTCACATCAGCCAATGGGTACTTGAAAAATAATCATGGCCACAGAGCAGTTTAATATATTACAGAGTACACTGCATCCAAATTACCAAGAAACAATTATAAAAGCAAAAAACCCAAACAAACCCATGTTTATTTTCTATGTGATCATTTCTCTTAAAAATAAAATACTTGAAAAAATTATTTGCATCTCCTTCCATGTTGAAATATGCCTTTGACAAGAACCAGCTTCCCATTAGTATGCTTTTAAATATACAAATACATTTCATATTTTAATTTTGAGGGGTTTCTATATATGTGAAAATATGTTGCTTCCCCTTCGGTTCAGTCTGAAGTGGGTTCCACCATTTCACACAACTTAAGACTCTTAATATGACCATCTGTTAGCTTATTTGCAAGGCTCTCTGATGAACAATATATTCCATGTCTCCCAAGGAAGAAGTAGTAAGAGGAAATGTTCCAAAGAGCAAGATTGATTTCAACTGCAGCTCAGTTAAGGACTGCTGCTCCTTTAAGAAAAAAAATTAGCCTGCCAGCTAGACATTCGGTTTCCATGGAAATGCTAGTTACCACCTACACTTTTTCAGCTGTGTAAAGAATATCTATAATGGGTAACAGAACATTCATTTAACAGGCACCATTGTTTTTGCTGTGTGAATGCCTGCAGTGATGAACCTCTCTGAAAACCAAGTCTTCCAAACTAGCTGCTTTTAAAAAGGAATTTACTTTTAATTCTTTAATATTTAGGAGCCAACCTGCTGATGCGACTGCACAGGGAACCGTTATTCTGTGGCATTATGTATAGGTACAGTAAATAAATAAGTAGAAGTTAGCATCTTTCCACCAAGATGTAAGAACCAGCTTCCAAGATGTTCTAGAAAGGCATGTCCAACAAGTCGATCACAATCGACAGGGACAGGTCAATCACCTCACATTAGTGGTCGACCATGGGCTAGTAGTGACCCTGCCACCCGTCCCTGGTGTTAGCTGTTTGCTTCGTCGCTGCACCAAATTGTAAGCACATATTTTTCTAGCAAAAAAGCTCCACAACTTTGGCTCCCCCCCCCCCAAAAAAAGCTTAACATTGGCAAGGACAATTGTAGATCACTGCCAGCTTTTTTGTACTGGGAGTAGATTGCATTCTCTTGGGAGTTGGACATGCCTGTTCTAGAAGAAGTTAACATTTATGGGAATAGGACAATCTTATTCTATTGCTGTTTTCACTTCATCCCCAGAATCTCTGTTTTAAAAATAGTTACCTATAGAAAACACATGTTTCTGACCTTCATATGTTCATGCATACACCTTATCCCACTTTTGTATTATTACACTCCCTAACACTAATCCTTCCAAGGTAGCATTGTCCCTTTAGCCTGAAACTATGATTGTGGTCACACTATGCCTTTTGAGCATGTTCATAGCCCATTATTTTCCACAAAAATTCTGGGCACTGTCGTTTGCTCCCTCACAGAGTTACCGTTCCCAGCAATCCATAACAACAGTGCCCAAAGTTATTTGAGGGAAAGAACGGGCTTTGAATGTGCTTTAAAGGTATTAGTGTACATTACCTGAGCCAGCCTCAGAGTCCCAAGCAGCACAGCTTCCCACCTGGCCCACAAACAAAACATTACAACATGGAAAGAGAATTTCCTCCCCCTTGGGGCTGCAAGAGGGACCTTGAAATCCTGTCACTGTCCTTATCACCCAGAAATTAGGGACATCATACAGGCGCTGCTTGATTCTGGGACTCCTTAGTTAGGGTCCACACAGAGACACTCCACCCCACAGAAAGCAAATGAAAAACTTCCTCATAACCTCCCAGTAGCTATGTTCAAGTGGGAGGAAATGGTGGACTAGCACAATATGCAACCTACCTTCCAGAAGACCACATGGGATAAAGGCAAGCAAGCAAACTCCACACACAATAAAAAAACACACGGAGACAAAATGATTTGCTTTTTCACTCTGAGCAGAAGCAAGGCAGCTTATTTCAATTACATTTTTCTATTGCAAGCTAGATAAATTCCCATTGTTAAGTCAGGTAATATCAAACTTTGATGCCACCATGGACCAAGCAACTGGTGTACATGGATCAGTCCACAAGTCCTTAGCTGAAGTTAATTAGTGTCTTAATACTCACATGCTTCTCTAAATAAGTGGACATAGTGTTTTAAAAGACACAGTACTCTGTTTCAACTTTGAGCTTTATTTGCATGCCATACCACACTTAAACTTGAATTTAAGTTTTGGGATCCATTGCTGTCAGCTAATATTGCTCATTTCATTTAAATATACTGCCCCCCCACCCCGTACTACTTGTGTACTGGCCAGATTATATCTTAATAAATTTAGCTCCACTGTATACTAACCACAGGTGTCTGATGCCTAAGTTCTTCCTTTCCAAGGTCTACCTAGAGACAGGATAAACTCACCATGTCTTAGTTTTACAAACCATAAAAACACACAGTGCAAGATAATAGGCACACAGAAGCAGATGGAAGGGTTAAAAATGAAAAGGTAGGAGACAAGTGTTGGTACACAGCCATAACTGCCATGGCTCACCTGGGGATTTTGCTGAAGAGTAAGCACTGGAGTAATGGCCACCCCTCTTTACTGTATTCATTCAATTGACACAAAGGAAAAAGACAGGATATAGGTTATTCATAGACATGAAAGGAAGAAAGATAACATAAAAAGGGGAAAAGCAAGAAGTGGTTTTCCAGAAAGGCTTACAGTGAACCTATATTTACTACTATGCACAGTCCAATTTAAGGTAATTTAAGAACTAACAGAACTGTAGATCCAGATAAACTGAGTTATTTGGAAACTGTCGAGTTGTGGGAAAGGTAGGGGTGCCATATTGGAGATGGGATGAAACCACCTGAAGCAATTAGGTCTGTGGAACCTACAGATCAAATACTAACTTTATAAATGCATCATGAATGCTCAAACCTTTCGCATCTCCCCAAACCTTGGGCCTGAGCCTATGGTGTGCGGATGCTACTTCAATAACCTGTTTGTGATAAAGTCACCTGGTAACTGCCCTCAGCTAACCTGTCAACTTTCACCTCAGGTGGTTAATTATGTGTCTCTCATTTCCAGACGCCTATTATGTTCCAAAGTCTAATTTCTCATTATGAACCGTTACGCCACACAAATGAAATATGCCATCCAAAAGCTGAAAAAGCCTAGAGGGCAAGGTAATATGCTTGGGTGGGTGGAGGGACGACTTTTAATATTTTGCCTGGGAGAGAATCTCATATGACTCTGCAGTAAGAAAACCAGCAAGTCTTTTGCTCTATGTTCAGGTCTTTAATGACAAGAACAGCCAATAGACTTATTCTGTCTTCTTCCTTATGTACACTTAAGTCCAAACTTCTGGATGGTACTGTTGGGCCACTGTACTGAGTAGCTTTTTGATTCAGCACATCAACAATCTGTTGTTCTCCGGTTGTCAGTGAACCACTTTCCCTAAAACATTGATATTTTAAAATACTGACCCTGGAGCAGGACTGAAAGACATAATCAAAAACATAACTGGGGCAACCCCCCCTAATATAAACTGAACAAGCACTGTAAAAAAAAGGGGGGACACAAAGAGATAGGAAGGAGGAAGATGCATTCTGTGTTGGCTAAGTATACCAAAGAGAAAAAAGGAGTAAGAAAGTCATGGGCCTCAAAAAGAAGAATAGAGTGGACGAAGGGAAAACACTTAAATGTGTACAACTGAATTTATTCATATTCATCCTCTGCAACCCTTGGATCTCCCTCAGGCTTGGGGAACGTGTAATTTTGCCTCACCTTTTTGGATGAGATTAAGGTGAGGGACGCGGGTGGCGCTGTGGGTTAAACCTCAGCGCCTGGGGCTTGCCGATCGCATGGTCGGCGGTTCGAATCCCCACGGTGGGGATTCCCAGCTCCTGCCCACCTAGCAGTTCGAAAGCACCCCTAAGTGCAAGATAAATAGCAGGAAGGTAAACGGCATTTCCGTGTGCTGTGCTGGTGCTGGCTCGCCAGAGCAGCTTCATCACGCTGGCCACGTGACCCGGAAATGTCTCCGGACAGCGCTGGCCCTCGGCCTCTTAAGTGAGATGGGCGCACAACCCTAGGTGCAGGGGTACCTTCAGGTGAGAAATAGGGGGTCATGGTGGGGCACAGCCATTAAGGAAGAGCACATGTCAAAAAAACACTTGTTACTACATAAACTTCCATGGGCGCCAAGGTCTTCCTCAAGAGGCCCCTCTGCAGGTTTTAACTGCTGCCAGTAGTGATGTAGGTGGTGATCTCAGACAGGGCCTTTTTAGTGGTGGTACTTTGCCATTCTTTCACTGGTGGTGCTTTTCTGCTATGGACTTTGTTATTTTTCAGTCAAGTGTCAACCTTTTTATTTGCCAAGGGTTTCTAGATGCTGTTGAACAAATGATATTTAAATAACTATTGGCTCTAATTTTATTGTTCTGCTGTTTTAAAATTATTTATTTTATTGGTAGACATACTGTGTGTGTGAACTGCTGGGGATTGATGAGCAGAAAATATATTAATTAAACAAACAAGGTTCTAAATGCACATTTCCCCCATCCACCCAGGCAGCTGTACCTGAAGCTGGTGATTTACTTCGACGTGAAGGTCCAGGGCTTTTAGATCCAGGGCTTTTAGATCCAGAATACCTTGATATCCCGCATGAACGGGAATAAGAGGATTTCATAACCCGACATTCTGTAAACAAACAGATGGATAGCAGAAGAAATATTTTTAGAGTTGCAATCACTTCCAACAAAACCACCTACCAACTAAATTTATCACCCAAACATACTCATTTCATAAACAGTTTTTCTCAAATGAACCAAAAGGAGTTTATAAATTTGTAAGCTTATAAACTTGTTGACATCTGGTCAAATGTTGGAAAATTATTTTTTTCCAGGTTGCTTTAAAACTAGATTTGGCTTTTTATCCTGTTACAATAGAAAAGTGTACATATGAATTTTATATATGTCTCATCTCTGTTGGAAAAGTAGATCATTTATTTTACAAATAAAAGAATGTTAACATATTGCATATTTCATCAAAACTGACCGGAGCAAGTCCTCTTCCACCTGTTCACACCAGTGTCTTTCCGATCCAACTGTAAGCGTCATTATTGTGCCCACTGAGACTGCAATCTGTTTGCTGATAAATAGGCAACACAATGTACACTAGAAGTTTTAAACTGAAAGTTGAACTGTCCCTTAGACGACTGTGCAGTTAGCTATTTTAATAAACAACAGTCTCTAGCAAATCTGTTTTCTTAGGTCCTTCAGCAGAACTCTATGATTCAGGTTCATATGGATCCCAGGGATTAGAATGCCTTAATGCTCCATATTGCCTCTCCAAGAACCCTTTGTGTCTTATTGCATCATCCCATCATCTTCCCATCATTGATGTGCACGGGGAATAATGCTAGTGGTATATTTTTCTAGATGGCATGGTTTCTTTAAAATGGACCACACAAGACCCTCACATTTGCAGGAATGTATGTTCTTCCCTCACAGGTCCCCTTTACAGAGTTTAGGTTTTCACAGCGGCGGAACTTGGGGTCTCAAATCTCCCACAAAAAATAGGTGCCCCCTCCCGCTTCTTGTGCTCCATTCTAAATCATAGTTGCTGCAACCCCTGTTGTGCCCCCAAGGCTCCGTGCCCAGTGCAACAAAAGCAGTTACGGTCCTCTAAACCCACCTCTGGTTTTCATCTATGCTTCCAGTATGGAGGTCCTGGGCTGCCCAGACAACAAGAACCTACTCTCAGCCTTGCTGATGTGGTCCAAAGGAAAGAAGAACAATACATTTGCCACCAGCCTATCTGCATTTGTTGTCAGAAGAGGGCATACAAGGCAGAATCAAACTGTCTTAGGGACTTGATTCTACTCTGGATTTGTGTAGCATTTATTCCTTAGCTTTTTCTTCTCCCAAAGATATCCCACAAGGCACTGAAGGTTTAGGATCAGTGTTCGCCTAGATTGGCTACCTTCCCAAATTGATGAGCCTCATCTTCCCCTCACTTCCCTCTACATCATCTGCAGAAACCACCTTCTTGACCCTTAGACCCACTATTGGTCTTGTCCACTCAATCCACCATAGCCTGTCTTCGCATGCAGTGCAAGTCCCTAACTCACCAAGGGTTTGAGACCCATTGGCTACCTTCACCTGGTTTAGCCAGCAATGCCATTTCCCAGGGTGTGGCCACTGTCGCATGCAGCTTCGAGGAGCCACAGGTGAGAACTGAGTAAAGGGTGGGGATCAAAGGTGGACAAACTACTCCAGAGGGAGCATGGCATGTCTTCTACCAGAGGTACTACTCCTCCCCTAACACCTGATACACCCCATTTACAGTCTTTATCAGTGCAATATATATGGAGGGGGATATGCAGTCGCAATGTCACTCAGTGCTTTCATAAGCACTGGAAGCTTATGGTTCAAAACAAATGTACAGACAGTACTTACCACTGTGATCTAGTACAAAATCATCTTGAGCATAACGGTATTTCTCAGGTCCACAGGCAATGAAAACATCATCATCACCAAAAAAGTCTTGCAAACAGGTAACCTTTTTTAAAAAATAAATAAATAAAAAGCAAAGAAGAATATTACTGAGTGGACCAGCTAAACTAAGAAGAGAAGTTTACATTTTGTGCTACCTTTCTGCTTTGCACATAGCAAGGGTGGGCAACCATTTTTCTGTTAAACACTGCATTTCCTGAGGAAGTAATTAGTCAGGGGTGGCAGGAATTACACCTTCAGTATCCCATCTCAAAATCAAAACATTATAGCCATTTCATTTTTTAAAAAAACAAATTCCCTGAAGATTTGTCTGTAACTTGGCAGACAATTTAATTTTGACTGCATCTACTCTGAATGAACTACTGTGCCTACAAATTTCATTCACTTCTGTTGAAAGGGGAACAAAATTGCAGCTATTTTATAAATTTCCTAGTAGTGCTAGAGAGTACAAATGAGCTCAGCTATCATCAACTGCATTGAGATATCTCGGCAGAGCTGGTCATAGAGGGAGAAGAATGGGACAAATGTGCAAAACTGGATCCTGGAGAGGGCCAAGAGATCTAGGAAATGCTGGTCTAGATGGTGGGAATGTGCCCAGTTTGTTGTTGGCAGAGATTCCCACATCAGTGTTATGCGGTGCCTTGACTGGCACAGTGGAACTACCTGACTTGACTCTGGCAGCCCACCCTGTTAGTGAAGTATCTTCTGTCCCGAAAAGGAGGAATCCAAGACTAGAGCAGACAGTGAGACAAGCCATGTCAACTACATGTCCATCACTAAGAACGCTGCAATGGCTATGCTGGTGTAAGCAGACCCAAACAACTCGTAGGTGGGCCTGCTGGCTTGCCTAGTCCCATATTTCGGGACAACTGTGCACTTTTAATTTCTGGAATACAGAGTTTAGCTGAAGGAGTGTTATTTTTAATGTAATTTAAGTTTATAGGGAATTTTTAAATTATGTCCACTTCTTCATACAGATGTTGCATATGTTGTTGTTGTTGACTTTGCTGTCTGGTCTTTCACCACAAAAAAGATTGATTGGTTGATTGATTGAACAGTGCCCACTCTGTCCTTCAAAGGGGAGCTCAGGAAGCGTGTTAAGTGTCAAGACATTTTAGCTTACTCCTAACCATGTATTTCAGAGCTCTGCTGTGAACTTCTGAACTGTGTAAACTGTGGTCTGATCTACATTTGGGCATTGCAGTGAATTTCGGAATAAAGCCTTTAACAATAACTGAGCTGGGAGTCTGAGTACTGCAACCATGAGTGGGAACCAAGGCACTAAAAGACTGAAATTGGGAAGCCTTTGATGTGCCTCAGGTCATGGTGAACTGTTTTCTGAAATGCTGAAACTGATTCCTTTTGCCTGCTCTCAATCTCGCCACCATAGTTATGAGATTACCCACCATGGGGGATGATACGCCTGGATAATGGGAGAGACTATTTTTTGTGGCTATTATTCTGACTGGCTCTGGAAACACTGATGTAACTGCAACCTGGTCGTGTATTTTAAAAATAACTTTTTTATGTGACAATTGTGTTGATTCAGAATAAATGGCAGGCCTTCTTTACACAGCTATGTTTAAAATAAAATGAAAACAAAAACAAAACAGACAAATTATGAACATGCCTGAAGACCACATGAGTTCAATATTAATTTCCCTTATCTCCCCCCCCCCACCTCATGAAATAATACCAGAATTTCAAAACAGAAGGGGGGGGGGATGAAGTAAACAGAAAAGAAAAGGAAGAAAAAGCTATTGGTGATTTGGGGGGGGAGCGTATGAAGAATTCTGTGCATGTTTACTCAGAAGTAAGCCACACTGTTTTCAGTGGGGCATATGCTCTTGCAATCCTGGTTTTATCACTTTCAGTCCAATTGTCTGATGACAAAACGTGCATTCATTACCCTCTATGATAACAGTAAATATGAGCTGGAGTACAGGGAAGGTTTGTTGCTGCCTGCAGTAGAAAAACACTCAGAATATCAATGACTTTCAGCACTCTCAAAGATCATTTGTACAAGGCATTTGAAAGCAGTGCAGTTGTCATAGCAGCTAAACCAGAGATAAAAGCTGGCTGAACTTACAGTAAGACCATCTGTAGGCTGAAACATGTAGCACTGAGCATTTGTTTGATTCTATTATCAAGCTCAATGACACAATGTTCTCTCCTCCCAGTATCCGGTTAGCTTTAGCATAACCTCATGATAAAGGATAAATGTCTACATAAGTCTGGAGAAAAAGTAATTCACCTCAACATAGTTAAGCAGTTTTGACAAGACAAATACTTAACTCTTTCCTAGCCTGCCTGATCACCAGGAATATCTATCCTCTTTACAGAAAAAATAATAATTGTTCCTCTCTTTGTAAAGGTTTAAAATTAACCATACTCTAAGAGAAATCATACCCGTCCAACTCCCGAATATCATTCAAGCCATCATTTGTTGTGTTCATTGTACAATAGCTGGAAAATGTGCATGCCCACACCACGAGACCACAAAAGAAAACCGAACACCCTAAGCTCTAAAGCAATTTTGCCCCCTTTTTGTCCATTTCTCTTTGTCTACTTATTCCATGATCTAACACAGATTGGGAAAGCCCTTTTGTGCAGTGCTAGGCATGCAGCTGATCCTTTTACAGTAGCATAATAATAACTGTAAAGAAAATACTAAGAAGGGGTGAACATCACAATGAAGAACAAAGGAGGGGGATTTGCAAATGTAGGAAAATGAGTACTTTTATTTGGAATTTGAAGAGAGGTGTATTGCAGCTATGAAGCTCTGCTTTTTTGAATGCAGTCTCCAAGTTGAATATTGAATATGGCTACCAAAATCTGCATTTTATGAATGTTATCTTTTTCAGATTATGAAGACGATAAAGTAAATATCCAAAAGGATTATGGTTTCTAATGTAAAGATTTTCTGCTGACTATCTATTACGTATAAGTGGACTCCTCCAATGAGCAGCAATTTCATTATGTTTACATTTGCACATGTGGAATATATTATTTGAAAAGTTTCTGAACAAGCAGCAAGTAAAAATGCTACTAGACACATCCCCATGGATAAAAGAGCTTCTCAGCCATGCTTTTGATCACCTTCATTAGCTTTCCATTTAATTTTATGTTTCCATCAGTTTTGGAAGTCCCAGTACTGAAGCTGATTTCTATTGTGTTCATTTCACTTTTTAAAGAAAAGCAACACAGCTCGTTTTGTTTATAAGCTAGAGCAATCCTGGTCAACTGCGCTATTCTTGCAAATCTAAAAGCTTACATCTAGGGCTTCTGAGTGGAACCATTCCAGGATAGTTACATTGCTTCCAAGGTGCAGTTAAGAATGGTCTCCTGAATTTGGCTCGCTTCCAAGTAAATGAAAACAAGCTTGAACTGTTTCAAGGCAAATAGTGGATGACATTCTTCTTTCAAAAGGAATAAAGCCTTGATGAAAAGAAAGCAGCCCTCAACCTCAGATGCAAGCTGTAGTAAAACATCAAGCTAGGGAAAGACAGTTAAATTCTCTTTTGTGCAAGATCTAAATGCCACCTATGGCCTTGGACAATATTAATGTCAAGGAAACAGGATATGGTTTTAACGTTTTGAAAGAGGAAATGCTCAGTTTAATGGACAAAGGAAAGGAAGCCTGAGTCTACAGCACACCCAATAATAATTGGCAGCGGAGTGTGTGTGTGTGTGTTTAGTTGAGAAATAATGGCAAGCAGCTCAACTAGAAATACTCAGGACTATGCTATACAGCTGCAAATAGAAACTGTTTAAGTATGCTGTAAATGTGACACTAGATGAAGACAGTGAGCTATCGCAAATTCAATGTATTTTTCAAAACGTTTTTCAAAAAAGCATTTTCACAGTGTTTTTTAATATATGTGTAGATTCAGTGCTCACTTTGCATGTATTATTGAAATATAATGGCAGTATCTTATTAGGGACAGCACCCTAGCCTTAATCACAATCTCCTCTATTGAATTCAATATTACAGGTACCAACAATCCTCCAAGCAACATGGCTATACTCCAAGCAGAATACTTTAGGTTGAAGACAACAGAAAAACCTAGTAAAACCAATGTGACTTAACTCAGTCATTACTTTCCTTTGATTTCAATTGCCCTACTTCAAGAATGACTAAGATGGGGTTCAACTTACTGTAGGAGCTTTGAACATGGTTTATTGTTCTTCTCTGATACATTTACAATTTTTTTAAGGAAGTGCATGCTTAATTGCCAATTTACACATTGTATTTCTAATCACCATTCTGTGCCTGTTCTAATTTAAAGAAGAACTCCCTCATCCTCTCGCGTTAGTACATCCCTATTAAAATTAATGTATTGTTTAGCTAAACTGTCTGAATCGATTGTGTTAATAGTTTGGGGCCTTAAAGTGCAAAATGCAAGGAAAGCTTGCTGTAGAAATAGGTCAGCAACTCATTTCCCATTTCATATCTGCCACCAACAAGCCCAGGCCTAGACTTAAAAAAATTATCTCCGCAGCCTGCAGCATATAGTAGAAGGTGAAAAGGCCACTTCAATTCCTCCCTGCTGAATAGCACTGCTTGCTCAGACTGCAGATTGTTTACTGTCAAAGCGTCACAGGCACTTTTATAAAAGGACCTGCATGGGGCAGTGGGAAGGCAAATGGATGTAAGTGTTTTAATTCTTGTCCTTAAACACTAAACCACTAGATTATCTAGGGGCTGAAACCAAGATACAAAGAAACACACAGTGTTAGCTTAAAGCAACTATAGCTTAATGAACTACATTTTAGAAATAAATTCTCCATAGCTGATGCTTTCTGCCCACAAACAACCCATTATACAGTCAGAATCTAGAGACAGCAGGGTGTTAAATGGTTCTGAAATATTAATGCATGATAAATTGGGGATTTACCAAAAGGGTTTGGCAGATCAATTTGTACGTATAAAAACAAAAGGCACCAAGCAGTTTATCTGTTGCTGAAGGTATGCTACTAAGCAAAGAAAAAAGCAAACACAAATACCTATTTGAGCTATCTAACAATACAGGTTGCACCTAAAATAAAACTCTTGCTTACAATTAGAGTATTCCCAAGAAGGGAACTGCAAGAAAAACACTTATCCCAGTATTTCTAATACATAAATGACTCACTGGCCAAATCAATTTAGTTTGGAATAAAAGATGCAAGATTAAACCAATTAAAATGTCGAAATGCAAATTTGAGTTAGTCCTGTCCTCACAGGACAGACTGCAATTACAACTCCAGCTGTGATATGAGGCTGGAAAGAAACTGTGAAATAAAGCTAGATGTGTGTGTGTGTTTTAAAAAATAGATTATTTTATTGTATTTATATTGTTTGACTGAGAGGCACAATGGAAATATTTTAATTAAACATTTCTATAAACAGGAATTCATGTTTAATACATTTAAGGTTCACATAATCATCAGGAAGAGGCCAATTCACTGGTACAGTGCATGCTTTGCATACAGATGGTCCTAGGTTTAAATCTTGACCTCTCTAGTTAAAGTGATCAGGTACCGAGTAATGTGAAAGACTGAGACCCTGGAGAACCAGTGCTACTCAGAATAGATAATGCTGGGTTAAACAGTCTAACCTAGCACAAGGGTGTTCCCTATATAGCTATCTATATTTCTTGAGTAGGCACCTTCTTTGCCATGTCTCTAACACAAATTACGATTTGCATGGACATTATCTTAGCATAAAGGTAAAGGGACCCCTCATTGTTAGGTCCAGTTGTGGACGACTCTGGAGTTGCAGCACTCATCTCGCTTTACTGGCCGAGGGAGCTGGTGTTTGTCCACAGACAGCTTCCAGGTCATGTGGCCAGCATGACAAAGCCGCTTTTGGAGAACCAGAGTAGCACACAGAAATGCCATTTACCTTCCCGCCAGAGCGGTACCTATTTATCTACTTGCACTTGATGTGCTTTTGAACTGCTAGGCTGGCAGGAGCATGGACTGAGCAACAGGAGCTCATCCGGTCGCGAGGATTCAAACCACCGACCTTCTGATCGGCAAGCCCCTCTATCTTAACATAGATGCCATCTATTCACATTTCATGTTTTATATTGTTGTGTCTAGACTTTACACTGACTGTAATCAGGAAGATAATTCATAAGAGGTTAGTTGAGAGCAGCTGAAGTCCTCCCACTTGCACAGCATAATCCTATACATGGCCTAAGTAGACATTATATTAATGGTGCAGTTAAAATACACCATGATGTGGCTGCTAAAAATCAAAGCCTCCCCAAAAATCACAAACTGCCTCCCATGCATAAGTTTCCCATACTATTTTCTACCTTTGGTCCATGCTTACTCCTGACAGGTCTCTGTCGGTGTCTGGTTATGATGTTTCTGGCTGCTGAAAGTAGGTGGGTTATGAGTTCTATGTGGTGTAAATGGGCATTATTGTCTTGGAAGATGTTTAGTAGGGCCAATTCTGGGGTGATTTCTAATACTTGCTAAGTTATTTTACATAGCAGTGGCAGTTTTAATCTGAAATCTTAGGCGCAGTACTGCACCCGGAACTCGGAAATTGCTCGCGCTAATGAAATGCCCTGTTACAAAATGCGCCTAGAAAGACAATGGGAGTTTCGAACACTGGTAACAATGAATGGGTGCCAACTGCAAATAAATATTAGGCAAGCCTGACAGTTTCAAAGTTTGTTGCTTTGCTTACTAAATATAATTAAATTAAACATGCTAATTTAGATCACTTACTAAGACACAATAAAATTCTCCAATGCGAATTAAAAATGTTCCAGTGCAAATTATCCTAAAACCCAATCTAAAATTCTGGGTGACCTCATGTAGCAGTTTCAAGTAGATGTTAAACAGCATGGGAGCTAATTCAAACTCTGAAGAACCACAATAGAGACTCCAAGGGGCTGAACAGCATCCCCTAATTGCTACCTTCTGAAGTGAAACTACTGGAAAACAAGCCCCTCTGTTCTCAACCCAGTCCCCCCAGAAAAATACCATGGTTGACTGTTTCAGAAGCTGCCAAGAGATCTTGGACAGTCAGCAAAGATACTCCTCATCCATCTCCTGAGTGTTGTGGTGTCCATGCCAAAATTGGCCCTGAACCCCAAATGGATATAGAAAATCAGTCTCTAAGCACGCCTGTATTTGGTCACCGTCCAACTGCTCAAGAACCTTGCACAACACAAAGACATTTGCAACCAGCCTATAGTTGTTCAAGTCTTCTGGGTCAAATCTAGGGTGGATACTGATTACAATCAGAAGAAAGTGGATCTATTCTAATTTCACGCAGAAAACCTAACAACTGCTTACAGTCAATGCGCATGCTGTATCATTTGAAAATGAGCCAACAACAATATTCATGATAGACAGCAAGGGAAAAGAAAGGATACAACCCCTTGCTACCAATGGAATTCTAGAATGAGTAAGAAATTGAACTGAAATCATTATTCTTGGGTTTGTTGCCTGATCATCAGACAACCCAGGCAATATGACCAAAAGCATCTAAGAGTCTGCCAGTGTCGAAAGACTGAATATCTTTCTGTACTAGTTATTATTAATCAGGCCACTACGGCATACAAAACACAGCAGAGATTACAATTTAATATTCCAGTACAAATCCAAAAAAGATTATTCATGTGCATCTATTTGAGGACAACTTACAACCTTACGGACGAATGAAAACAGTGATTTGGAAATTGGAGAGCCTAACAGGGTGGTTAATCACTGAAAACATTCGGATTACTTTCACAGCTGAAAACAGCATTCAGGAAACAAAAAATATAAAGCACACCCAACAGATGTGTCTTCATTTAACAAATTTATAAAACTTCATAATACAGTACTGAAAGAAACTCTAAAGAGAGCTGATAACTATTAAGGCTGTGCATCAGCGTCAGGCAAATCCTGGATATCAAACTTGAATGATTTGGGTTTATCTGGGATTTGCCCAGAGTGGTTTAAAGCAGCCCTGGACCAGTCCGAATCGAGCCTACCCAAAGTGATTCAGGTGGGGGGTGGTCATGTGACTGCATGTTTAATTAGGATTTTAAACCCTAATCAAACTTGGGGTCGGTGGCAAGAAAGGGGAGAAAGAGACACAGGCAAGAATCTCTGCCTGTGTCTTTTCCTCCTGACCACAGACGATGTGTAATTAGGCTTTCAAACCACAATTAAACAACTAGGGCTGCAAAAGGTCCCCAGTTTGGTTCAGGGTCTGGAATGGGTTAGGTCCAGTTCATCCTGGGTCAGACTGAACCTGACTCAAAGCACCAAATTGGGCCCCAGACTAGATCAGGTGGACATGCCCAACCCCAGTATATATCCACCACAGTATTAGCAAACATCACAAGGTGTATTGTTTATTAGTACACATACAAGTGTCTAGAGACAATGACATTTGATTATTATAAGCTAAAGATAAGCTGTGCATTTTGGCATATTTACTCAACTCGTGAACATCTCCCAAACTTATACTCTCTAAAGCAGGCACCCCCAAACTTGGCCCTCCAGATGTTTTGGGACTACAATTCCCATCATCTCTGGCCACTGGTCCTGTTAGCTAGGGATGATGGGAGTTGTAGTCCCAAAACATCTGGAGGGCCAAGTTTGGGGATGCCTGCTTTAAAGAATATACAGCAAATCGAACCTATTTAGTTACTTCTAAGGATTAGTCTCTAAACTCAACTGTATTTAGAAGCCCAGGCTCACACAAACCACTTGCCAAATGCAGGCATGGGCGTAGCCATGGTGGGGGTCAGAGGGCAGCTGCCCCTCCCCCCGATCAAATAAAATAATAGAAATACTTAACTGACCGACCAATTATGTCAGTTCTGCGCCCCCTAACAAAAGTCCTGGCTATGCCCATGAATTCAGTTATTTTATCATGCATATGCAGTATGCATGACATACATATTTAAAAAAACAGACAGCTGCTGTATAATGCTACAATATACTTTATAATAATAATAATAATAATAATAATAATAATAATAATAATAATTTAATAATAATAATTTATTATTTGTACCCTGCCCATCTGGTTGGGTTTCCCCAGCCACTCTGGGCGGCTTCCAACAAAGATAAAAGATACACTGAAATGTCACATATTAAAAACTTCCCTGAACAGGGCTGCCTTCAGATGTCTTCTGAAACTTTACATTATATATTCACAGATTCTTTCACACATATATAAAGACACTAGGCATTCCCAATCCAGTTCCTTTCAGAGCCTTTGGGCCAGAACTTCCATCAGCCAATGGCAAAACAGTGCAAGTTGCAGACAAAAAACATTTGGAGGAGAAAGCTATCGTACATTATCATTTTCATTTTATGAATGCACTGGTGATAAAAAGCCAGAGATTTAAAATGCCAACCGATAACTGTAGAGCCATCTAGATAACCAGAAGAATGTAATGGAAATAAGAGCAAATTATGAGGTCAATAGAAAGATTTATTGATTGTACCACATGTTCAATCTAATGGAGTGAACAGAATTACCAGAGAGGCAGGTGGTACAGGGAATGTTAGCTATAGAACTGTAGTAAAAAAAAGTTCCAAGCAGAATGAGAGGCAGCCCAAAGGCGGCAGATTATCATCCATCAAAGCAACCTTCACACCATGGAGGTCTGACAAATTGGCAAGGATATTATAATATACGAGCTAAAGAACAGGATGCAGCTTAAAAGAATAACAAAGAAGCCGCTTTAATGAGAGAAGATAAAGTTGGAGGTTTCAATGGAATGGCATGCAGCTGGTTAAAATTGACAGACAAGTCCAAAAGGAATAGTGCAGGCTAGCAAAACAGCTTCCCATGCACCCTGTCCCACTCTCCCTAGCTATTGTTCTTCATTATTCACTTTGTTCCTACTTCTCTCAATTATTTTTCTACTAGGTGTTGATATTATTTTTATGAGCGATCTAGTTTTCTATCATTTTTTAAAAAAAATGTAATTATTTGTTCTCTTTCAGCTTTTTTCCCAGTTGTGGAGCTAACACGTGATCTGCAGGTGCAATTTTGAGGTCAAAATAGACCTGACATTACAAGGGTCACTTCTTTGAATGACCCTCTTGGGGATGGTGTTCTATCCTAACCTGCTTGTAGTTGTATTTGAAATTATGTAAAACATAACATAGTTGTGTTTTTAAAAAGAAAAAACCCTAATGTTTTCCCATCAATTAGGACACATGCCTATAAATTCTGCAAACGAAGCAGTCTGTAAGCTAATTTTGCAGCTTCACCATATGATCTTGTGCACAGTGGAGAATAACATGGAATGAAGTGTACTGTTTTGGGAATGAAGGATAATACATTGATGTAGCACTGGGAACCAACCTTAGGCCTAGAACAGCAGTCATTTGTATTTTATTTAAAAAACAGAAAACTGTAATAGACAACTGTTAATTCAGTAACCCTTTTTAAAGTCTGCAGAGGTAGTGCAAATAAGAACAAAGCTGTATCAAAGCAAAACTTATTTACTAATTTACCTTCCAGCTAGCATGCCAGAATATAAACTAGACTGCCAAACAAGCTAGTTGATGAAAAGCATTGCATTTAGCTCCCTTCCTCCAGTTCTTAACAAATGTGTATTAACCTAGACTGGATGTGGAGCAGTCAGTTTTCTTGCAGCAGCTGAGAGAAAAATGCATCATGAACCCACATGGTAGGATGTGATTCATTCCATACCATCCTTTCCTGTTACAATCATTACTGCTTGGCTTCAGTTGTTCTGCCATATAGTTGGGTTATCATTCAAGTGGTCAAAATTTCAACTTGAAATACTTGAAGGACTGCCTTTTCCCAATCTGGGACCTGTGTTCTGCAAGGGAGGGATGGAAGATGCCTTCTTGTGATCTTGCTGATGGGCTTTTTGGGGGAATGTGGGATAGGAACCTTCTTGCTGGCAGCGTTTCAGTTATGGAACTTCCTCTCTCTGGAGATACAGCAATCACCCAGTCTAATAAAGATTTTTAGAAAGCAACTTAAAAACACATCCATTCATGTCGGCATTTGAGTGCTATTTAGGAGAACTAGGCTTAGGGTTGCATTTAACTGGACTCTGTTATAGCCTTGAAGATACAGATCATTTCATTCTGCCTAAAGGCAGCTACTGCAGCATTAATATATTTGGGCATTGCTTCTTTTGAACTTATGCCACCAAAGAAGATTGTTACAAGCCAAAATGTGTCTGTCAGCATCAGGATACATTGAACACAACCAGATTATATGGTTAACATATTCTGAATTGTGTAGAGATGTATTATCTTCACTTGTGTTTGTATAGGCAATATTAATATCTATGCAGTATTTGGTTCATGTACTTTACAACTCCAGAAATGTATTTAAGCTTCGATATATAATCTTTGTTTATGCAAATGTTATGCGTTGGATTTATGATATAATTTTAAATGAGGCACTTGTTTGTGTTATGTGCATTATGTGTCCTGGTTCTCTGATAATGCCTTTCACTTGCATGAATGGAAGACAAAGAGTGTATTTTAGCCTACTGCAAAAATATAAATGTTACATTCACTGATCTGCCTCTGGAAATCAGTAAACGTGTTAATGAATGAATTGCTGGTTGACTAGCCATCTAATTTCCAAATTATAGAGGGAAAGGTGTTGACATTTACAAAATGGAAGCCTATGGGATCACTTACATTCCAAGCTGAAAAAACACCTAGCATAATGTTGAAAACTAAATAAAACAGTAATATCCCAAGGATACGATACCCTTTCCCTCCACAATTCACAACTGGTGGGGTTTTATGGGTTGGTGTTTTTGGTTTTTGTTTTAAAGCAGCAGCCTGCAAGAGTAAAATTTTGTCCTTGACTGGTTTTCTCCTGTTTGGCTTTCATTATACCACAGAGAATCAAAGGAGAGAAAAGCTTCCGTAAATTGACAAACTATGTATAAGCTACATTGGGGTTTTGTAAAGAGTTTTCACTTGGCTCTTCCAGTTTAAATCTAGTTCTCTGTAGACTTCAGCAGTCTTTATCTGAAATGGAATTAGCTAATCTAATCAAATCACTAAAATACACATAACAAAAAAATGCAGTGGAGCACAAGTTATGAGGGGGGAAATCGAAAAATTGTCCAGTAGCACCTTAGAGACCAATTAAGTTTGTTCTGGGTATAAGCTTTTGTGTGCATGCACACTTCTTCAGATACACTGAAGCAGAAGTCACTAGACCCTTATATATAGTGGGAGGGTGGGATGGGGTACTTTTCAGAAAGGTAGTAAGAGATGGGCGATTGACTCAATGGGTTATGAGGTTTTGAGTGTAATTCAAACCATAGAATCTGGGGTTAAAGTATATAGCCTTTCACTCTAAAAATAAGTTTTCCATTAACCTTTGAAAGCATGTTTCTACTAGCTTTAGGTACTGTTTCATTACAGAAGCCTAGCATCCTTCCTCAGAGAATTATCAAATAGCAAGTGTCTCCTTCCACCTTTCTGTCACACAATCAGGATCTGTTGCCAAGCTAATATCTTTCTGATAAAATGCGAAGGTTAAGATTTAGACGCACAAATACATTATCTACTGTTTATTAACAAACTGAGCTGATTTAATTTAAAACCAGGATCCCTGCTTCAAGTGAAGTGAATGCAAAAGTGGAATTAAACTGTGCAAAATTGAAAACTATATGGAAGAGGGGACAGAATTATCCCGAAGTGGAAATATCCTAAAGGTTTCCAGCCAGCCAGTCAAGAATAAGAGCATATCACACTTTGTGGAACATTTTGTTGCTGGCCCCATTTGGGCACTGCAAACTAAAATTAGTAGTGGATTTAGATTTTGTCATGGTGAAACCCTTGGCATATTGGAGTAGGGACTTAGTGGAATCTATTAGCCGGCTTCAGTAAATTACCAGACTATGCTGTGTTGTTAATAAGTACACATGTTTCCCTACCAGAGAGATCAATAACTGCAGCTGAAACCATATTGTTTAGAGCTGCCCTAAGGGACAAAAAGACATGTTTTTGGTTTGCTTTTTTTAAAAAAACTAGTTTGTATTCCCCCCCAATCTATTCCACTCACGGTGGCAGTTTCAGCTGTGCCTCATAAAGAGCCTAGAATAAAGCTTGGAGGTTATTTCTACAATCAAGATTCTGGGGCTCAGTTATCAACAATGGTATCCCAAATCCATTATGTTTCAGTAATATTTGACTACTACCTTGGGTAATTGACACTGTGGGTGTCCATGGTACTGTGAATTCAGCACACCACAGATAACACTCCTGGTGATTATATGACCTTTTCTCACATAAGGAAAATTAAGCAATACGGGAGTCCCAGATACATGCTGAGTATTATTGAACGTCAATAGATGGTATAGCCTTGAAGAGTGCAATATATTTTAAATATATATATTTTAAAAAAAATATGTACACCTGAGTCTTTAGGGAATGACAAGGCAAAGATCTGAAATGAATTCAAGTAAATAAGTGCCACATAGGCTCAATATTTTCCTGTTTGAATAAGATTCAGTCAGTAGCTGAACAAAGGAGAAGCACTATGCTTCCATAGGCACATGATACTTGGACCCATTCTGGTTGACAAAAATTATTCCATAATCTGCTATTTATATTCTCCCACAGTAGCTTGCGGAGCAGTTTACTTATATAGTATGGGCTACAGTTTTGCCAACAGGGTCTGCGGAGAGAAAGAAGGCTATACCTTCTCATATAATAGTATATATGTTGATCTGTGGCTCCAGGCATACTGAGTGATTCAGCATAAATCATATTCTTTTACCAGAATGCATACTTTAACATTTGGGAGGAAATCTCTCTTGTTTTAAGAGCTTACTGTGTTTAAAAGTCTCATGTATGTGTAGGTGTTCAAGGTCTTATTAAATTCAAAAATCAAACCCTTTGTTTGTTTGTTTTAAATTCATCTATTTCTTATGATGTCAAGGAGGACATATCACAATATATATTTTTATAACATGCTGAACTGTGCATTTCAAAAAGAGAAAGTAGAACATGATTCACCATTTAGAATTGAGCTTCTAACAAACTCCTTTCAGTCTCTTCCAACATTACAATGATATATTTAAAAAGTGCTGCCCAAGCAGATTTGGAGGCATGAGCAATTTACCTCATTAGAAAATAAGTTCAATCAGTTGGTAATTGGAAGCAAAGTGCCTTGTCTGCCAAACTCTATAGTGTGCTTTCATCATGTTAAACTGCAGGAGGACAATACAACTAAATGAACTTTCATCTAGGCATTGCCGCAATAAAAGAAAAAGGCTATTTCAATTTCAAGAAGGCAGGAATTGTGTTATATTGTCCAGTGGAGTAAGGGGAAGATGTTTGATGAGATTAACTTGACAAGTACAGCTCAACACAGGCAAAGGTTCACTCTGGGTCACTTGAATATTTCAAGTAAATTTAAGATTGCAGTCTTGTAAATTCATCTTACCTGTTTTCCATCCAGTGTGCAAATTCTCTTGACAACTCCAGAATCTAACTTAATAGCTTCTGTTATATCAGTCAACACCTGGTCAAAGGAGTGAGCAGTCTTTTTATTCAGCAAAATCCTCACAGCTTTCCGTGGCTTCACTCCACTCCGTATAACGGTTACCAGCTTGGGTTTAATGAAGTCTTTGCTCTCCTTCAGTTCACTTCTTGCAGATGTCAAAGATGTGAGGGATCGAGATGACACAGATTTTATGTTGACAGACCAATTAGGATTAACGTTCTTAGTGTAATCAACTTTCCGAAATGGCTCGTTGGATGCACAGACATAGCTTTCACCTGGTGTAGAAGATGGGAGACAAAACGCAAACATTATTATTTCTTTCATTCCATTTATTTCATTAATTTCCTTTGTATTCACCTGATATATCCCATCTACCTCATAGGTTTGAGAATGATTTCGATTTAAACCTATCATTGCACAAAAGTTAAAAAGAAACCACCACCCCATCATCTTGATTTCAACTAGATATCTTTCAGATATCAGATACTAGATAATAATTCACCTATTAAAGCTTCTTCTTCTTCTTCTTTTTTTTTTTTTTACAAAGATGAATCTGGCTGAAAATTAAGCTCTTATTTCATTCTTTACAAATTGCACTTCATTATTTTAATATTTGCAAATTGCATTCCATCCCTCCATATACGAAACTTTACTTCATAATCCTGCTTTGACTGGAGCAGCCCTGTGCATTATAGCCACAGAACACATTCAGACCCCTTAGATCAGGGCTTCTCAAATTTCCTATCATTAGGCTCCCTTGAGAGATTTGAAAAATGCAAGTGCTAGGTAAAACTGCATACAAAGAATTAGGAACAGAACATAGGAAGCTGCCTTATACTCAGACGCCGAGGTCAATATTGCCTACTTTAAATGGCAGCAGTTCTCCAGGGTTTCATGCAGTTCTTTGAAGACACCAGGGATTGTATACCTAGCATCTTTTGTATGCAAGGCAGATCCTCTGTCACTGAGTAGTAGCGCTTGGCTGTCGCTACCTGGAACAGAAAGTCCTCCTTATAATCCTTCCTGCCCAGGAAAACAAATCACCACCCTAAGCAGATATTGCCACATGCAGTTCAGTGGCTCATGACAAGTGTCAGCCTCAAACTGCCCAGAGGTTTCCAGCTGGAGCCCCTGTAGACAGTAGTACTATTAGTGTAGTTTCTGAAATGGAACAGCTGACAGGTAGCATGCAGATATCCACACAAACACAAAACTGGAAAGGAATTAGAGTTCAGTGGTGGAGCATCTTGGTTTATTTATTATTATTGTTTTCTATATGCTAGTAGTAACACCTTGAACTTGGCCTGGTTGGCAACCAGTTCAGATCTCTGAACACAGGTATTATATGCTGACAAGGTCTCACTCCTGTAGGGTTCATGCTGCAGCACTCTGCACTCTGCACTCTTCCAGATCAAGTGCGAGGGAAGCCACACACAGAACACATTGCAATAATCAAGTCTTGAAGTAACCAGTGCATGAACTACTGTAGCAAGGCCTTTCCAGTCCAGGAATGGCTATAGCTGTTGAACCTGTTGCATTTGATAAAAAGGTACTTCTAGCTACTGAAGCTATCTGAGCCTCCAGTGACAGAGCTGGATCCAGAAGCATTTCCAAGCTGCAAACCTGTTTCTTCAGGGGGAGTGAAACCCCACCAGGATAGGCAACTGACCAATGTCTTGAACCCGGGAACTACTCACCCATAGTGCCTCCTCCCCCTTGCCAGGATTCAAGCTCATGTTGTTTTTTCCTTATCCATTGTGTCCAGGCAATAGCCCACGGACTGCACGGCCTCTCCTGATCTAGATGTTATGGAGAAATAGAGCCGAGTGCCATCAACATACTGATGGCACCTCATCCCAAAACTCCTAATCATAACTCCCAATGGCTTTCTGTAGGTATTAAATAGCAATGGCAATAAGACAGTCACCTGCGGCACCTCATAACATAGAAACGCAGTCTTCCAATGCTGCTTTCTGGATTTGGTTCTGAAGGCAGGATTGGAACCACTGTTATGCAATGCCCCCAATTCCCATTCCTAAGAGCTGGTCCAGGAGGATACCATGGTTGATGGTATCAAATGCCAATGAGAAATCAAGAAGCAGAAGCACTTCCCCAGTCCCACTCTCTGCAGAGGTTATCCATCAGGGTGATCAAGACAGACTTAGTTCCATGGCCAGGGCCTGAACCCAGAATGGGATGGATCTAAATAATCTGTGTCTTCCAAAAACACCTACTACTGTCCCACCATGGCCCTCTCCATCACCTTCGCCAAGAAAGGGGTATTGGCAACTGGCCAAATGCTGTTCAAAGGGTCCAAAGCCAGTTTCTCTAGGAGTGGTCACACCACTGCCTCTTTCAGTGCAGCACAGACCACCCCCTCGTGTACCATAGCATTAACCACATTCTGGACACAACCATACCATAGCTGTCAACCGTCCCTTATTTGGCAGGAAACTCCCTTATCCCAGCGCCGTTTCCTGCTGCTGTCCCAGATTGATGATGTCCCTTAAATTTCCCAGGTTTCAAAGGAAGCAGCTCCTCTCCCTTACTCCCTGCCGGCCAGGGAGGAGGGAGGCTCCAACTGTGTAGCTTGGCTGCGTTGCTCACCCAATAAGGAGTCTAAGAACGACTGGGGGGGTGGAGCTTGCATGCCTTGTGCCGATCAAATCGGCCGCGTTGTCTGGGGACTTGCCTTTGCTCAGCGCTTCCCAGCAGAGAGTTGATGGTGGTTTTCCTTGCTGCATGCCCTTTGCCAGGTTGCTGTGCTGTGGGAACCACAGCTTGAGGCTTCATTTGGCTGCTGGTTGACTAAAATCCCTTATTTTGGCTGCTGATCCCTTATTTTTGAGACCCTTATTTTGAAATCTGTAAGTTGACAGCTATGAACCATACCCTCTCTGTTTGATAAGCCAGGAGGGACAGGAGTTGAGGGGGCACATAGTCAGGTGCATTGTCACCAGCACCTTGTCTGCTTTGCATGCAGAATGTCCCAGGTTCAATATGCATCAACTCCAGGTTGGATTGGGAGAGTTTCCTTCCTGAAATCCAGGACAGCCACTGCCAGTCTGTGTAGAAAACTGACCTAGATGGATCAGCAATCTGACTCTGTTCTGTGCTTTCCATTCTAGAGATTTCATTCTTTTCTACCTGCTCCTTGCCTGGTGTAGCTGCAAGGCCCATAACTACTCTGAGCTCAACACCTGTATCGGCTTGAGATGTGCCTTTGGTGGAAGATTTGAGAGATACCTATCTCTCTGACCTGTTTTAATAAAGTTATTTCTTTCTATGCAATGGAAGTACATGGAAAAGTACTTGTGAAAGAAGATAAAAGGATTATGTTGAGCCATTTAAGTTTTTAAGAGTCAGTTTCCCACACTGTTTTGAAACTTATAATAGGGTAGCATATGAAAACACAGATCAGATATAGATAGTAACCTCCTCCTCTGATTGCATCATATGATTTATTTATTTCAGTCTGTATCTCTTACACTCCCTGAGGTTCATGATGTGCAGCAAGTTTAAAAACAGACTGAAAAGTACTTTTAAGATTTAGAAGTTATAGAGAAGCAAGGCCTGAAGAAATCATCATTTCCAGTACCCATTATAAAATGCAAAATACACAGACTCCAAAGATCATTTTGAGAACATTGTCCTCACATTTACCATGTTAGCTTGAATGTGATTAACTTCCAAGTTGGTCTTGAGTCTAATAGTCATGATGGGAGTTGTGAAAAGACAATGTCTACAAGGTATGAACACATTAGGGCTGCACAGTGTTTGTAAAGCTTAAAACTAGCCCTTAGCTTACACTTAAAGTACCGTAATGTAGCAGGAAAATGCAAACCTTTGGAAATTTCAGCTTTTTAATCCTCCACAAGATTACAGTGCTGCATTCTGCATCTTTTATCAGTCATGTAAGGGTAGTTCCACACACAACACATTCAGTAGCTAAGCCCAGGTGCTACAGAAATATGAATGACAGCTGCCAAGTACACATCCATAAAAACTATGTACCTCTGCATCCGGTGAAAAAGGTCGCACAGGGCTTTTGTGCAAACAACTAGTCAAGAAGTGCTTCAAGTCTACCAGCTCAATGTCACTCATAAAACTATCCCAATTCAAGGTCAAAAGTTCTTCCGATTCCATTGTAAATATGCTTACACTATATATTCATTTTTAAACTTTTTGGCAGTAAGCACTGTCAGCTGTCTTTTAGTTCTCATAGTAGTACTTCATTCCTATTTACATACATAAATGCATTGCCTCTTTTAGCTGCCTTGCCTTCCAGCTTTTCTGCTTTTGTCAATATCTATGACATCACCGGCTAAACCTGTATGTTCTCAAATAGTCGCTTCACATACTCGGCCTCCCAAGTATATAAGCCACCAATTTAGCTCCTTGTGAAATCACTGCTTCAAAATATTCTGCAGATATTATCCATACCCACAAAAAAATGTTTCAAAGAGACGTTTCCACATATAAAGGGGTGGTTCCATTTTATTTGATGTTGTCATGTATATTATCGTCACAAGGACTGTCAGGTTTCACGCACATCTTGCCAACAAGCTTTACATCCCAAAATACAGACATACAGTGGTACCTTGGGTTAAGTACTTAATTAGTTCTGGAGGTCCGTTCTTAAACTGAAACTGTTCTTAACCTGAAGCACCACTTTAGCTAATGGGGCCTCCCACTGCCGCCGCGCTGCTGCTGCACGATTTCTGTTCTCACCCCAAAGCAAAGTTCTTAACCCAAGGTACTATTTCTGGGTTAGCGGAGTCTGTAACCTGAAGCATATGTAACCTGAAGCGTATGTAACCCGAGGTACCACTGTATATTTTTGTTACCATAGCATAATGTAAACAATTGTAAAGATACAATCCTATACTTACTTGGGAGCAAGTCCCACTGAATTTGGTGAGGCTTACTTCTAAATAAATTTGTACAGGAATGTGCTAGAGAGTATTCTCTTATATTTGTGTGTGCCTGAATTTAAATTTTCCTTATGCAATCTTTTTAATGTTTTTGTTTAAATCATTGCGCCTTTTTCTTGATTTGCTTTTCTTTTATTCAAAAACCTTTGTTTAACATACAAGGTTTTGCTCAGACCTCTATGGATTGGATCCAGAGTTAGCTCTGCTTAAAGCGAAAACCACTGAAAATCAATGCAACTTAAATTACTCATACTTAAATCCCAATGATTTATAGGTATACTCAAAATGATGATGATGTCTGGATTCAACTCATTATGTTTGACATTACCAAAATAAAATAAATTAATAATAATAATAATAATAATAATAATAATAATAATAATATAGCAAGTATTTTGCATCGGCCACAAACTCCTGCTTATAAATGCTACCAAACTGAAAGTAAAGAAAAGTGTAAGGCGTAAATGAGAGAGAAGCCCTGCTAGTGAGTCTGGAGACATAATGAAAGTTTAGAAACACATCAGAATGATCCCAAGAGGGAAAAGCAGTCAAGGTGACTTGGAAGACTCTTTGGACCATGATATCACTGTATTTCCTGTGTATTTCCATTTCAAACAGCTCTGTCATTAGCAGTCCCCAAACATATCCTGAAACTACATAAGAACAGAAATGCCACTACATTGTCAGAAGCAGGGATGAATGAGAATTTCAATTTGGTATGCATTTAGAGCAGACTCTTATCAAATGTGCACGTTCTAAAACAATGTATGAACTGAAACAGAGCACATATCTAAATTTGGTGATGCAGTTCGGCAAGTGAGCAATGTTTTGCAAAACTACATATATTAGGGTGAACATGTGCAGAAAAATTAATTTATTAGTGAAAATATCATACAAAAATCTCTTTTTTAAAATAAAAAACCCACAAATAGCTGCAAAATGTGGATGATTGAGTTTAGGATTGTGCACCTGTGAAACTGAGAAAACCAAAATTGACAGATCTTTCCATCCCGAATCAGAAGAAAAAGCAAACTTGGGTATCAATAGGACAATCACCTGACTCCAGATTGCACCCAGCAGTCCATCTTACATACACACTTAGCAGGCAATGTCCCAAGAGAAGTGTATCGGAAATCTAAGCAATGACTATTTGACACATTCTGAAAACTGTATGCCAACTATGTTGAACAACTCAGCAGATGTCAGGCAAATATCTGCCAAGCATATTGACATTTCAGCAATACTTTAAGTTCAACAGTCTGAAAGATTACTAAGGTATCTAAAAGGATTAACAGTTAATATCCTCTGTCAATGTCCAACCAATATGCACATCAACAACCCTACCACAGACTTGACACTGCATTAACTGATATAGGTCTCAGAGGTGGATTTAGGGCAGTCTGACTGGTTGCACTCAGTGGCGAAGCTACCTGCTCCAGCACCGGGAGTGGCGTACATCCAGGGGCGTGGCTGGCACGCGTCCCAGGGGGCGTGGTGCACATCCTGGGGGCGTGGTGTCCCACCCGCAGGGGGCGTGGCACGTGTTGGGGGTATGCGATGAGCACTGAGTGTCCCGGGTGTGGGGGCGATGTCACCTCCCCGGATGGTACCCAGGGCGAACTGCCCCCACCTTCATCCTCCAGCACTGTACTAGGAGCCAACCCTATAGAGCACTGTGTAGTGAACTGAGCAGAATGGAAGGTGAGCGGCAGAGAGGAAATGAATTTTGGCTTCATGCAGAGCACCGTTGAAATTTGATAGACCAAAGTCTGTCCCTGTAAGTCTAGCAATCAAATAATAGACAACTGTTACCGAAGTTACAGTGATAGTTGAACAATGTAAAGGAGTTATGAAGGAAAGTCAGCACTAGTGGTAACAAAAAATCTAGGTCACAACCCTATTCCTACATATGTGGGGTTAAGCACCATTGAACTCAGTTATACTTATTTCTAAGAACAGTGCAATCCTATATGGTTTGAGCATAGTCCCCCAAACATATCCTTTGTATCTGTGGGTGAGATTAATTAAAATGCATGGGTGACAATAAAGTTGCCCAATTTTTTAAATGTAGTAATTTCTCAGTAATAATAGTTCAGATGCATAAATCTACTTGACGCCATGCATGCCAAAGCACTTTTGGACAGAATTTTACACATTCTAGGCCCTGTAGAGAAAGTAAAGTGATAATTAAGAAGGAGTGCTGAAATGATTGTCCATCATTTTATAAGCCAGAGTGCTTGGATTTAAGACAGACTGGTTCCATTAATGCTTATAGGGCTAAGTTTACAAAAATCCAAGCGTTTAAGTTTAAATGGATTGTAGCAAGTACTCAGTTAATTATATTTATTTCCAAATGGTACTTAGCTGTTATTTATATGAAAGCACCTTGGAACACGCATCTGTGAGACCTTAAAAATTTGCAACTAAGCTGAAAAATAAGATAAAAATGGGAAGAAAAAACTATAATAAGGTTTATTCAATTGTATTTATTATCACATTTGTTTCAATTAAGAGCCTTCGAATTTGCAAGGCTCTCCTAGTAGTATTCAACTCTGAAACATTGTAAACAGCTGACTTGCTTGGATAAGCTAGCAAGTCAAATCCTCATGGGACAGGTTAAGAGAAGTGCAAATTACGATAATCACATAAAGCAGGATTGCAGCCCTTTTCACCTTGGAAAAAAGGCCAGGCTGATATTTCAGACATAAGTGTAAACTATGAAAAGACATAACTATCTGAAGCTGCAATCCTATACCCAGTTCCCTGGGACTTACTTTTGAGTAGCTATACGCTGAGGACTACACCAACAATTTTATCACCTCCAAAACAGGTGACTGTGTTAGTTTATACTGTAAAGGGAAATTGCTAGCATTTGCTTCCTTTCCCCGCCCGCATACTATAGAACACAAATATTTTGTTATGCTCCAAGGGAAACCTGCTTATTCATGACCATATTTTATATATCTTGTACACATAAAAACACTGAATTTGATTATATAGTTTATTACGCAGTAGATGCTGTAGTCTGCATAAACATTCCAGTGGTTTTTAAGCATATGATTTTAATCTCAAAGGTTCTTCACTTTCAGAGCAAAAAACAAAACAAAAAACCCTGATGCTGCACTTATTAATTCCCCTCAGAAAGCTAACATCAATTTGCAGAAATAATTTCTCTCTTGGGCTATACTCAACATTTATGCTTTTGCTAATGAAATATTTTTATGCATTGGTTACACTGGGTTCAATGATGCTAAGAAATGTGTTATAGGCTTGCAAGGCAAATTTAAGCATGGCAGATGATTTAGCCATACATTTCAAATAAACAAGTGTATCTTCAAATAGGAGATGAAAGGTCCTCAGTCCAAACCTATTTAGATATTAGTTTTTTTATGGTTCCCTTTTCCAAAATCTCTCATTAAGTGATGTTTTTCTATCTACCACTCAGATACATTTACAATTTGCTGGAGAACTAGTAAGCTTTTGTATATGAGTGTTTGCAAAAGTTAGGTTTTAGATTAGGAAAGCCATTATCCACTTACATCATTATTGTGAACAATATCCAAAATTGCCACATGTAGCAATATGCTTGTAGAAAGTAAACAAACAATACTCAAATGTATCCCCTTTAAATAAGTAAAGTGCACAAATTTGACACTTACATGTCAACTATGGGTATTATATGGACTCAAATATGTACTAAGGTTCAAGACAAAACCAAGTACAGTGGTACCTTGGTTTACGAACTTAATCCATTCCAAAAGTTCATTCTTAAACCAAACTGTTCTTTCCCATAAAAGTGGGGGACTCAATTTACAAATGGAACATATTCAACAGGAAGCTGAACATTTTCTGCTTCCAAGGCAGAACAAGTTCACAAACCAAAACACCTACTTCTGGGTTTACAGCGTTCTTAATCCAAGTTGTTCATAAACTAAGCTGTTCTTAAACCAAGGTAGCACTGTTTGAGAACTACAGAACTAGTAGTGTACTAATAATACACTGTTAGTAACCATCTGAAATGAGCCAGACTATCCCGAAGGAGTGCCTGCCATTCTGTTGAAGCATTTTGGCAGAAATATGAAGATGTTGACAGTTTGATATTTACAATGCATATATATCAGCTAAAGATGTAGGATGATGCTGGCAGTTTTTGACTAACGTCTTTTTATGCAGTGATATAGCTACAGACAAATAAATCAATTCTGAGATGTTATACAATCTTTGTTCCTACCACCTGCCCCTATGATTAGAATATTTACATATTGACTCCCTTTCCTGCACCAAGAGGATTGTATTCAGTGACATGAGGTATTCCAGAGTTCCACCGTAAAGAAATTGTAAAATATATATATATTCAGGAACATTGCTGGCTTTTATTCATCCATACAATATTGCATCCTATAAAGAGTATGGATTAGAAAAGTATTGTGGTTTCTGAAAATGAGGAAGAAACAGAAACAAGTGTCTCAACAATACTGCATATGACTCGTCAGGCAAAAATTAATGTCACTAACACTAGGGAGTTTCTTGTCAAAAATATTGTTGATGCCATCTGCCACTGAATTAAACATTAGGAGCATCTTACGACAAAGAGTGAAAGTTGCCAATGGAGGTATGCTAATGTTCCAGTAACACAACCACTTTGAAACAATCCTTGCACTTCACTCCCAATATAAATCATGCACATACAAATGACTGACCCTCAACATTAGCAAGACATGACTCTATTCAGACCTGTTTTAAATTGAGCAGAATGTCAACTAGTAATTCTTGCTGGTTTCCATCTTTAGTAACACGGTGCCTCATCATAATATGCCAGCACATGAGGATGTTAAGTAGTCTAGAGAAACATACACAATACTTCTGGAAACACCATCTGAAGTAAAAATATTTTTTTTGAAACATATATCATCCCACTTTCATCATCTCATTGTCATCTCTAAAGCTTCAGGCTGTGCTTACACAATGAGTTCCTTCTGCTTAAAGAAGCCACTTCAATCGCTTAACAATCAAATTCTTATATTGTACAAGATTTAAGGAACAGGAACACACATTTCTCCTTAAATATCTTGCCTGTTCATCTCTTCATTTTCTCTCTTGAGTTTCTTTAAGATTTATTAAATGGCCAAGCTACCCTAAGCAGAAGGCTTTAACAACAACAGCAGCAGCAACAACAACAACAGCTGCAGCAGCAGCAGCAGTAGCAACAGCAACAACAACTATTAATAATATGCATATTATGCATAGACCGTAGCATCACTGTAGTCCTCAATGCCACACACTTGCTGCAGAAATGTAAAGATGTTTTGCTTTGCCATGTTAACATGATTATATTTTCCCCTCGTCAACCAGCAGAAGTACTAACATACTTCTTTTTCTCTCTATAAGTAGACTGTTTCTAACAAGAACATAAGAAAAGTAATAATAATAATAATAATAATAATAATAATAATAATAATAATTTTTATTTATATCCCGCCCTCCCCAGCTGAAGCCGGGCTCAGGGCGGCTAACAACAATAAAACAGTACAACAGTACAACACAACACAACACAACACAACACAACAATCTAAAATCATTCATTATAAAACTGGTTCAACTCAAACCAGTGGCAACCATTGGGCCAGAGCTCCGAGAAGATTGCCGAAGGAGGGAGTCAGGCTGTGCCCTGGCCAAAGGCCTGGTGGAACAGCTCTGTCTTGCAGGCCCTGCAGAAAGATGTCAAGTCCCGCAGGGCCCTAGTCTCTTGTGACAGAACGTTCCACCAGATCGGAGCCACAGCCGAAAAAGCCCTGGCTCTAGTTGAGGCCAGCCTAACCTCTCTGCGGCCTGGGACCTTCAAGATGTTTTTATTTGAAGATCGCAAGTTTCTCTGTGGGACATACCAGGAGAGGCGGTCCCGTAGGTACGAGGGTCCTAGGCCATATAGGGCTTTAAAGGTTAAAACCAGCACCTTAAACCTGATCCTGTACTCCACCGGGAGCCAGTGCAGCTGGTACAGCACCGGGTGAATGTGATCTCGCACCGAGGACCCTGTAAGGAGTCTCGCCGCGGCATTCTGCACCCGCTGGAGTTTCTGGGTCAGTCTCAAGGGCAGCCCCACGTAGAGCGAGTTACAATAATCCAGTCTGGAGGTGACCGTCGCTAGGTCAGGGCGAGAGAGGTAAGGAGCCAACTGCTTAGCTTGGTGGAGATGAAAAAATGCCGCCTTTGTTATAGCTGCAATCTGCGCCTCCATGGAAAGGGAGGTGTCGAAGATTACACCCAAACTCTTAACGAACGGTGCTGGCACTAATTGCACCCCTGCAAGAGATGGGAGTTGCCCCCCCAATCCCATATCGTCCCGTCCCAGCCACAGGACCTCTGTCTTCGAAGGATTTACTTCAACCGGCTCCCACGTAACCATCCAGCCACAGCTTCCAAACATCTGATCAGTGTGTCTGGGGCCGAGTCAGGATGGCCATCCATCAACAGATAGAGTTGGGTGTCATCGGGTGCATAAAGATGCATAAAGTATACGGGATTAGACCTATGGGTCAACCAGTATGAGTCAATACACTACTTAGTTATCAGGGTTAGAATCATCCTTAAAGCAGAAACAAGAGACTCCTGTAGCATTTTAAGGACTGATAAATTATTTATTTATTAAACTTATTAGTTGCTTTTCTTACAAAAGCAGCTCGAAGTGGCTTACAACAGCAAAGCAACGAGCACATACATTAAAAACACCATAAAACAAACCAAAACAAAAATAATATTGAAGGCAACCATGTTCGTAGAAGGTGGGATTAAAGCATTTCTTTCCTTCAAGGAGGCCGCAAAAAATTAAAAGCCTGATGGGAAATGTTGATTGGCACCTCAAGATATGTAATGATGGCATGAGCTTTTCCCACTTTATCAGATGCTACAAGATACAAGCCCTTGAACTGCCATTATCTACAATGTAGAACTCATTAGAAACAGCTCTCCCCCCACCCCCGCCAGAAAAACAGCTAGTGTTTCCTATTGAAAGCTACAATAACAGTTTTTATTGATTTCTGAGACTGTTGCAGTGTTGACTGCAGCAGTTCTGCTTTCACAGCTCTCAGAGTTCCCTTTCTATTTTCAGTACCCCAAGAGATACACCTGTCTGAGCAGTGAAGCTTTAAGGACAGTCAAAATATTTCCTTCCTTAGACTAGGAATTATGTATCAAAACATATACTGAAATTTAGTTTTCCTACAGGATACAAATATTTTTAAGATCTCATACTTTCTGAGTTTGCAGGATGCAAGAGAATGTTCCTAGAAAATAGCACTAATTTTGCTCATATGTATTTTTTTCTTGATCACCCCAAGATAATCCCCTACATGAAACTTACAACTAAGCTCCCACATTCAAAGAGTATAATAGTCAAACTTTTACTACCTTATTTGTTACTTCAGAGGCAAGTCAACTGCTGGTTTCTTTTTAAGGAGGTTATCATGTCTTTTTCACCAGTTAGAAGACAGATTCATGACAGTTTAAACTAGTGTCCAGTCATTTTAACAGGACTGAAAGCTGTTTGTGACCAACAAAGCAGCACACATTAGATCTGAATATGAATTAATGATGTGCACAAGTTGTGAGCGACAATATGCCAAATCTGCCAGTCTAATAAGTAAGTATTTAATTGGTCCCAAAGTATTTTTCCACCCTCCTCTTGACTAATGAGTATCAGAACAACCTTTTCTTGTTAAAATATGAAATAATGCTTCATAGTACTACTACTCATTAGAGAAAAGAAATTTCCCCATATGGCTTATCAATATGCCTGTTTTTAATGGCGTTCATCCATGCATTTGATGTCTCTACAGATGCCAAGTATATTGGCAGATCATAGTGAATAAAGACTGAGACATGAAATCAACATGACATTTTCTTAGGTTATCAGAAATATCTCATAACTTGGGAAATTGCCCCTTTGCCCAAAAGAACCACTTAGAGATAGGATACAAGAATAGAAGTTTAATCAAAATCTGCATATAAAGAAAATCACTAACAATCCACGTAGGAAGTGAGGGTCACAGTATCTGGAATGAAAAGGCATTGTTGCACGTATCTTTCCAACCTATTCAACTTATTATGACAATATCCAATTGCAACATGTTAAAGTTAACTATAAAAAAGATGAAGCAATTGCTTTACCATTGCAACCATTAGAGTAAAATATAAAGGAAGGTACTTTTATTGCAAATATTCTATTTGCAGATAAATATGTATATTAGATTAGGTGTGAGTTGAGTGGTTAATGTGCCTTACAAATGGCCATTGTGTACATTCAGTACACCTCATGGAATGTGACATAATCTGTCCATGAGGAGAAAATGATGCATGTTTTATTGTCAATATACATGTTCCGCAACTATTGTTGAAGAATGTGCATATTATTTTCAAGAAATACACCCTTTGCTTCTATCTCTAGCTCAGAAGTAGGGCTGGTTTTCAACATTGCAATATTTCACTATATCTGAAATAAGGAAGGAACTACACAGAGGAGAACAATGTCCTGGCAATTGCTACTACTTAGGGTATAAAACCGATAAATAAAATCATCTCATGGTCACTTTCAGCAGCAGGCAAGCCAAAATGCATCCAAATGAGACTTTTGGTTTCGGGCTTAGCTACCAAATGGTGGTATTGAGGACAAAGTACCTGCCACCATCATAAGACAGCACAGGCCACCACTACTGACAACACCATGACAAGGCCTTGCAGGCTGTCACCACTTTTGCCACTACCACAGGGTCTTATAGGCCACCACCAAGACAAGGCCTCTTAGGCTGCCGCTGCATCTGCCACCACCGCCCACTGCTGTGGGAAGGCTTCGCAGGCTGCTGATTATTGTGCCACTACTGCCAGGCTGCTACTGCTTCTGCCTCCCACCCTGGCCATTTCTGATTCTGCTGCCACCAAGCTGCTTCTGCTACCTAGCAGGCCTGCTGGCAGTCTGGCAGTCCCAGATTATTTGTATTCACTATGTCTCATCTCTGTACTTTGGACTGTCCTGAATACCACCAAGTATACAAAAAGTCCTATTCGGATGCATTTTGACTTGCCTGCTGATGAAACTGAGTGTGTGATGATTAATAATATTGTCATTTATCCATTTAGACCCCTAAGTAGTAGCAGTTGCCAGGACATTGTCCTGTTCGCCTCTGTATAGCTCCATCCTTATTTCAGACATTGTGGTAGATTGCAATATTTAGCTGGTGATATTGTGAGGTTTAGCTGCTGATAACATTGCAGTGTTTAGTTGGTAAAGGTAAAGGGACCCCTGACCATTAATTAGGTCCAGTCGTGGCGGACTCAGGGGTTGCAGCGCTCATCTCGCTTTACTGGCTGAGGGAGCCAGCGTACAGCTTCCGGGTCATGTGGCCAGCATGACTAAGCCGCTTCTGGCGAACCAGAGCAGCACACAGAAATGCCGTTTACCTTCCCGCCGGAGCGGTACCTATTTATCTACTTGCACCTTGATGTGCTTTCGAACTGCCAGGTAGGCAGGAACAGGGATTGAGCAACAGGAGCTCACCCCACCGCGGGGATTCGAACTGCCGACCTTCTGATTGGCAACTCCTAGGCTCTGTGTTTTAACCCACAGTGCCACCCGTGTCCCAGTTTAGTTGGTGAGTTATTGCAAAGTTTAGCTGGTGAGTTATTTTGATGTTGAAAACCAGATATCACCTAGCCCTTACACACATTGTGATTCGCGATATATTGCCAGCTCAAATATTATGAAACAATTAGCACGATGTGAACTTTAAACCAGTTTTGGATGATATATTGATATATTGCCCAGACCTACTCAGAAGTAGGCAACCTGTTGCTGGAAGGCAGTCAACCATCTAACTCTGTGTTACTTGTAGTGTGCCTTCCTGCTGACCTAAAACATTGTGCATCTGTTCCTGCTGAGAGAGGTGGGGAAGATTTGACCCTCCTCTCTCCTTCTAAGCAGTGATGAAAAAGAAACAGGACTGCAGATACAGTCACATCCGCATTCATAGTGGGACTCCGTTTACATGCACTTGCACATACATCTTATGTATAATAAAAATGTAACTGCACTGGAGGATTTGTAGTGCTGCATCACAATCCTTGATTTGCATGTAGTCAAGAGTGTAGTCTCCATTGGAGGATTTCTCATACCTCATCACAACCCTCAATTTGCATGAAGTTGGGGTGGGGTAGGGAAGCGAGAGAGAAGGTGTGTTGAAACAACAACAGAGGCTGTGGAATAGGAGTAAGAAGCGAGGGTCACTGAGAAGGGGAAAGTGATGGCTTAAAACGACAGTAGAAATAGAATTTCATGCATTGTATTTTACTCCTGGTATTATGTGTCATATTCAACATGAAGTTCCAGAACAGGTTTTTAACAAACACACACTCATCTAGGAACAACATCCAACAACTGAACTCGGCCTTCTCTAACTGAACAAGTCAATTGACAGGCTTGCTTTCAATATTCTGTTCATCTTAAAGATACAGTAACATGTATCACTCCAGGGTGTGTGCGCAAAGGGCTGTTACAGAAAAGGAGTACGGGGTGGACCAAGTGCAAGGGAAAGTTTAAAAGGAAGGAGGAGGTAGGTGGGTAAAAGGGGATGGATGTGATAATGGTGTTTGTGCAAAGGGGCTGCAGAATGGGGTTGGGAAGGTGGAAAGGGAGCTCAGTAGTTGCATGGAGTCAAAAGGGGAGGATCTAGGGGGTTAATGTGGAAGGAGTGGCAGGGGGAATAAGAGAGAGTAGGGGCACAGCCCCTAGTGTGCATGCGTGCATGTGTGTGTGTGTGTATACATATACACACAAACAGAGCATCCATCCATATCCAGACTGTATATGACTGTATATGAGCAAACAGCATGCTTCTTGAAGAGTATATATGTTGACTGGCGAATGACCATATCGCCCAGAGAATGCACAAAATGCTGTCACATTATGCACATTCCCCAAGGCCTGTTGGAGACTGTGTATATTGACTGGGAAATGTGCATAATTTGCTTCTAATGGACAGACTATTTGTACATTCTCCACGTGGCATGATTTATGTACACATTCCCCAATTATACACATTAACTACTCAGCTCAGCTGACCCCATATGATAGATCTACACACACCTCTTTGACTCAAGGTAACACTTCATGCATTTGATGAAAAAGACTGAAGTCCATTAAAATTCATGCTATAATAAATTGGTTAGTCTTTAAGTTTTGTAGTCATTCCTCAGAAGTATGAGTAAAATCTCCCATGCAGAAAGGGTAATCTACATTTAGTAATGCACTAAGACGACAATCCTAAATACAATTACATTTGTCTTAGTGGGTCTTACTTTTGAGTAACCATGCATGGGATTGCATTTTTTTTAAAAAAAATCTTCCCAAATTATAAAGGCTCTTAGAACACAATCAAAATTCTGACTGTCATTTCTAGAGTTGAAACAAAATGTTTTACTAGCCAATTGTTCAAGCAAACAAATACCTGTATAGTGTTTGTTTGAGCAAGCTTCCAAGGTGAGAGCTCAGCAAAAGCAAGAAAGGAAGAGAATGATGTAGGAGTTCAAGAACTGAAGAGTAGGCGGACTTTCCCACTTATTAGGCAGCAATCTTGTCACTTGCATCTGATTTCCCTTTAAAAATCTACAAACACACCTCCTTTCACCATAGTCATGCAGACTGCTTACTTGGTTACATTAGAGGAATGTTTGTCAAACAGTGGGCCAGAGACCCCCATTGGCCATCACTGTACTTCTGAGTAGGTCATAGTTCTGCAGCCCATCTCCCACATGGCCATGCCGTTGCCCTTTAATTGTTATATGCCAGCACCAACAGATTGCTGACCATTTGTCTGACCAATGGACTACGATGAAGTTATATGGGCAACATGATGAGAAAGAAACCCTACTATGAAATCCAAAAATTATTCATAGTTAAGGACCTGAGGAACATAGAGGTGGATTGCATGCCCATTGTCTGTATCCTTATTTCGACATGCCAAAATTATTTTTTTTAAATTATATTATAATTATATTTATTTATAATCATATTGTAAAAAACATAGGTGTAGCAGCTCAATAACAGCTATAAAATAGGACATGTGCACTTTACAGAGTACTATGGCAACTGAGACATCAACAATAATAAACTAACAATGTCGGTGCCAAACTGGTACAAGATAATTTGATACTGACTTTTAGTTCACCAATTCCAGGTGTTGTTTAGTTTTAAATCTGAAAGCCTTTATTCTATATGGTGCATGAGGCCCTTGAGCATACTTTCCAGAAGAAGAATCTTGCCTAGGCCAAAAGCTTGCATATTTAATTTGCCCAATAATGGTCAGTTTTAATGTCATTGGTTTCATACATGGCAAGCCTTATGGGTATATAAAAAGCTGCATAAATGTACTGCAAGGATCAACATACAAGTGTGTAGCTTTGGACTAAGTATATAAATTGGACATTACCTTCCTAATTCCCTTTGGAACCAGAATATAAACAAGGCATCCTTATGTTTTTGCTATGTTTTGCAGTTCCATATACAAAGTAGCGAAATGAGAATGAAGTACCAAATAACCATTTTACCTACGGTACTTTACGCTACATAGAATTACAATAACCTTTCCCTGCCCACCACCAAATATATTTCATATATATTTGTAGCCTCTTGCTCAACAAGCTTTCCTAAAACAGCATGTTTCTACTTGTATCGGTCCTTTAAAAAGGTCCAATGTGGACTGTGTGCAAATAAAAATAAGAAAAAATAAATGATGGTACTGGAAGGGAATGAGTTTAGGGATCAGCAGTTAATTCTGAAATTTAATTTGATTTGAAGCCTACCATTACTATTTGTGCAACATGCAAAACTAGAACGACTCAACCTGGAAGACTGAATGTTGACTATACCATGCATATATACATACACCATACACAAGATTTCCAACACTTGTTTTTTTTTAGACCCCAGCTGTTTTCACAAGTGATACTAAGCTCGTTTTTCTCCATCTCTACACACACCTGCATTGCTCTGGTGACCTTTTAAACACACAGGCACTCAAATTTTAGATCAAGGGAGTGATGTATGGGAAAGGTGGGGTTATTTTTCAGCTCTTTTATGCCTTCTCAGCTAAGGAGCCTGCTGCAGATCACCTGATGACCATTTATAGCTGCATACATCCCAGACCATTCAAGAGCAGGAGTGCCTATCCAGATCGAGTGGGTGTGTGCAAGCATGGGAACCTCTGAGCCAGAGAGCAGCCTCGTTCATTAACAGAGGCAAATGAGCATCAGCTGGAACAGGGTGACATCATCGAGAAATCGTGGGTAACAGCACGAGATCTGTTGGAGACACTTGTGAAAACGCCCCCTGACGACCGAGTAGGTCTTCCCCGTCCTACTTGGGCGCAGGTGTTTCGTGCTCCTGCTTACCGTCCACCAGCTCGTCCAGGTTGGAGAGTTTCCGGCTGCCGTCGATGGTGTAGATGGTGCGGACGCCTTGGGGAAGGTTGACATTGTCCGACAGAGACCTGGTGAGCTCGACCAGGAGGGCGTCGAAGGAGCGGAAGCGGTCGCTGGAGATGGGGTAGACCAAGCCCTTGAAGTACTTGTCTCCATTGCGGTAGAAGCGCGCCTTCTTCGCCTTCTTCTCGGAGCTAAGGGCCTGCAAGGTGCGCGTGCGGTAGAAGCTGCAGTGGGCGCTGTGCGCGGGGCTGGGGATGAGCCCGTTCCCTTTGGGGCCCGAGCTGCTGCTGCAAGTGGAGCTGCCCCCTCCGCCGCGGCGGGAGCTCGAGCGCTGCTGCCTTTTGTCCCTCTCCTCGAAATGCTCCAACTCAATGTTCCTCCGCGGGCTGGCCATTGGAGAGCCGTGTCGCCCACACCGCAGCCCAATACAATACCAACCCTCCCCTCGCAAGCGGCAACCCCTCCACACTCCCCACCTTAAGCCTCCACACGCGCCCTGCCCAAAGAGATGCCTGCCCGCGCGCGAGGGGATCCTTTACCTCAGCATCCCGCCAAAAAAAAAAGGGGGGAAAAAAAGAGGGCGGGAGACTGCGGTCCCTCAGAGGCTGGGCGTTAGGAAGAAGCAGCCGCCTTCATCCAAGCAGGAGCAGCAGCAGCTGTAGCTGTAGTAGCGCCAAGCTGTGCCGGGGACTCCGTGCCCATGAGGGGAGGGGGGAGAGAGAGAGGAGAGGCAGCAGGTCGCCCTCTTAAGTCACGCGCGCAGGCACCACCACGCATCCCTCGCGCCCTCTTGCAGAGCCCCTGCTCAGCACCTCCCGCCTCGGGGACGCCCGTCATGAGCTGCTGAGAGGCCGCCAAGCCTCCAGGCTGCTTCCATTCAGCCTTAGGCGGCGCCCGCCTCGGGAAAAGCGGTGCTGGGAGGCGGAGAGAGAGAGAGAGGATGCCGCTGGCCGCGTCCCACCCTCAGTCAGTCGGCTCGCAGCTACTGAGGAGAGGGAGGTGGGGACACGGCGCGTCTGTTCCGCTCGGGGCCAGCGCCCCCCGCCCCCCTCTCCAGAATCCCCAACTAAATACGATGCGCTAAGGGAGGGGGGGGGAACCCACCCACAAAGAGGACGCCTTTCTGCAGGGCGCCTAAGCTATCCAAATCCCTCCTGCCGCTGCTGCTGCTGCTCCAAATGCATCCGCGCGCCCGCGAAGGCGCATGCACAACCCCGCCGGCAGCCGTAGCCGGGCTGATCTCCCGGGCGGCGATAAAACAGCGCCGCACTGTAGCGTCAGGCTCTTAAGAGGGGTGCGGCGGTGCCGCCGTGCTGGAGAAAAATAAATAAAGGAAAGCAAAAGGAAACAGGCTTCCCCTCCTCGCCCCCTTCCTTTCCTGTGCCGGCAACCTCTTCGGAAGCCAAGCGCAGAGAATCCAACAGGAGGAGCAGGCGGCGGCTGCAACCCGGCCAATGTGCACTAATAGCAATGCAGTATGTGATGTGACAGGGGCAAGGGGAAGTGTCTGCTGGGTCCTAGAGCGACTCGGGTTCTCAGCCATCGCAGCTCTTCAAGGCAGGTTCTGGTTGCCCAAGCTGCATTGTGAATCCCGTTATGCACTGAGTGAGCCCGATCAGGGAGCTCAGAAAGGAACGCAGCAAGCTGGCTTCTATCGAGTCAGCCCCATTGATCCATCTTGATTGGTATTTTGCACAGTGACGGGCAGCCTGGTTTCCAGGCAGGGAATCTTTCCCAGCCCTGCCAGGGATTGACCCCCCGGACCTTCTGCAGGCAAAGCACATGCTCTACCATCTACTGCTAAGTATGCTTATAAATGCAACATCCATATGCATCTTCGGGATTTTACATAATGGTTTTTAAATATGTGCTAAGTTTAATAGCCCCTCAATCAATATTCCATTTTGATGCCACAACTAGAGACTGCCATATTTAGAGCCACAAACTACCTGCTACTTTAGCCACATTCCTTATCATAGGAGCCAATTCCTAGGAGCAGAGATCCCTTTGGCCCCAATAAAATATTTGAGGGGGCTGCCCCCTCCAAACTGATGGGCATTGCCATTCAAATGTGTGTGTGTGTGTGTGTGTGTGTGTGTGCATGCTGCATCATGTGATCCATTATGTGGGCTGGGGTTTCCTAGACCAGACCAATGCTTTATTCAAGTTGGTACCCCTGCTCCTTATTGTTTCCATTTTATTGTTTCATTGTTTCCATTTGGAAATAGACAACAGCTTGTCTAAAGAAAACAGGTGTGTTATCATTCACATAATATATTACTAGATTCCACGAACCAAGGTCTTAATCCTCTGCCACTACAGGGATGACAGACGTGAACCCTAAAAGCACTCCAAGCTTCCATCCCTTGTGCATAGTGACTGTGGAGTAAGTCCACTGAACTCACTTTGCTTCTCCGTAAAGATACCTGGGACTGGGGTGCACATTGAATGAGAATGGCATAATACTATGGATGACCTTGACTAGCACAAAGGTGGCAAGATTGGAATACTAACATTCCTAACTCATGACAAACGAATACAGATTGTATTTGTTGTTGTTTTCAAATGTGGCTAGAAACGCCCCAGGTCTGGGGGAGATTGTTACCAGAGCCCAAGTGCTAAAGGGGAAAGCACTCTGCTGATGCTCAGTGGCACTTGCCCAGCTAGCTTGCATGCATCAGGTCTGACGCTGCATTATGGGGCGGGAAGTTCTAGAATCTGAAACATTAGCATGGACCCTCTGGGTTTTTGCCACACAACTGATGGACAAACAAGTCTAGTTGTAGAAGATCCATGATGAGATAGATAGCCTATTTAATAATAATAATAATAAAGTTTTAACACAGAGGTGACAGAAAGGAGGTGAGGCAAAATTGCATTGGGAGCAACAGCTTTCTTAATTCTCCCATGTAGTGTTCCAGATTGCAAACAGCTTCTCTCAGGAGAAAAGACAAGTTTTTTTTCCAGGGATGGGGTTGACAATATCAACTGGGGAAGTGGCATGGATGCTGAACACTTTATTAAGCTTCTGGCACAAGGTTAAAACACACCTTATTTATTGTATGCCTCCCAGAGAACTTTATAGTATGGGATGACAAACAAAAGTCATAAATAAAATAAGTAGAGGGTATGCATTATGTAATGATAGGAGACTGATCTGTTTTGTTGCTGTCATGATTATATAAGAAGCAGGGTTGTTTTTGGACTTGGCACTGGTCCCGGATGCTTAAGTGGTGGCTATGGGCAGGACCATTCTCTTCTGCAATACAGGATTCATCTAGCCAATATAATTAATTCTGATAATCTGCAGACCCTTCCATCACAAGTTTATATTAGAGTGCAGGGGTAGATTTGGGATACAGTACATGATAGGGAGCAGATAACCATGCAGGTTAGAAGCTCAGTATGAATTAATCACTGCAATGTACTCAATGTAACACTACTTTTAAAGACCATTTGGAAGCTTCAGTGGATCTGCCATGTAGCAGCCATATTACCAGCCAGACTTAATACCTGGATATTTGTTAAGCTAGTTCAGAGGTCGGCAACCTAAGGCCCTGAGGTCAGATGCGGCCCAATCACCTTCTCAATCCGGCCCATGGACGGTCTGGGAATCAGTGTGTTTTTACATGAGTAGAATGTGTCCTTTTATTTAAAATGCATATCTGGGTTATTTGTGGGGCCTGCCTGGTGTTTTTACATGAATAGAACGTGTGCTTTCAGAGTTGGTTGCATTAGCCACAACTATATGAAAGACATAAAGAAGACAGCAAGAAAGGATTCAGTTATACAAGATCTAGGTTTCAAATGGAAGGGATTGAAGGGAAAGTGAAATTACTGAAGGCCCCATGCAGCATGCTATTAGAATGGGAGATAAAAGATGAAGAAGTAAAATCAGTTATGATTAAATGGGCACAAGATGTAGGTCACAACATTATGATGGAAGATTGGGAAAAATTATGGAAACCGATTTAAAATTTACAGGTTGGGGAAATAAGGATGATATGTTTCTGGATAATATGTTTTGCTTTAATTTCGAATAAAAAAGTTTTTTTAAAAAGAGTGTGTGCTTTTATTTAAAATGCATCTCTGGGTTATTTGTGGGGCATAGGAATTCGTTCATTCCTCCCCCCCCCAAAAAAAAAATAGTCCGGCTCACCACATGGTCTGAAGGACAGTGGACCAGCCGATGGCTGAAAAAGGTTGCTGACCCCTGAGCCAGTTCCTAAGGCATCCCACTGGTGACAATTTCTGGCAGAGTTCAAGGTGCTTGGTTTTAAGATCCTAAATGGCCTGGGCTCAGGATATCTTCTCCTGTTAACCTCTCCATGTGTTAACAGACTGCAGCAAAGCAGGTTGGGTCAAACTGATGCTAAGAGTATAGTTTATTTATACGTATATATACAACCTGAGCCTGGTTTAATTAGCGATGATTGGATTTTAACACTTGTTGGATCCAGGGATTAGGGGTGCCTGGCACCCACAAACTCATAACATTATGCTAGGATAACGATAAGCATCCAAAAAAACAGGCAGCAATCTGAAACCCTACTACTGCGATGATATTGGTAACAACATCTCCTCCAAAGTAAATGACGAAAGGAGCAACACATAAACACACATACACTTGGGCTGCATTTCTAACCCCACTAGTCGAATGCTGCTGCTGATATTCAGAGGAAACAGGATATTGTGCAAAGAATATAAGAGAACAACAGACACATTGGGCAAGACACCCTGCCCTCTCATTTCAACAGTAGCCCCAGAACTATCTGCCTCCCACCAATTATCAACACACATCTTTTCGGGCATAAGGGGTGGTATGCAATGCTAATTCTACTCACATTAACCTATTAAATTTAGTGGATATGATTCACTTAGGTTCATCAATTGCAATGGGTTTTCTCTTGAGAAGGATTAGTTAAACAGTCAAAACACAATTTTTAAAAAAAAGCTTTTAAAAAGTGAAGAAAATGGCATAGGATAGCTTCAATTTGCCTCCAAAATTCTCCCCCATCCAAAAAAACCCCAGGTTCTTTAGGTAAGCAAAGGCCCACCTTTTTCACAACCATTTTAGCAAAAGAACAACTCTGGGCTCTTGCATGAATTTCTCTCACTCGTTTCTCTCACCTGTGGGTTGTTGTTTACAATGTGTTTACAAGAAAGTCAATAAAACTTTCCCCACTTTCTGGCTCAGTCAAGGTGCCTAGACAAAAATCCTTCACACACACACACACACACACACACACACAGAGAGAGAGAGAGAGAGAGAGAGAGAGGCAATGAATGAAACTGCATACTCAAGAGTGCAAACAGCTTGGACCCTGTTTCTGGGGCTATGCAAGAACTGCCCCACTAGACTCCTCTTCCCTCCTCCCACCAGCTTGGAAACTTAAGCCTTCTCTTTTCAGGTTCTGGCTTCGGGAAGAAAGAGAGAAGCAGGAAGAATGAGATAGGAATCCTCCCTCCCTCTTTCTATGCCTGGTTAAAAAATAAATAAAATGAAAAAACTCCCTTCTCATTGGAGACAGAGGATGCATTTATTGCTAGTGAATTTTATGACTGGCCAAGCAGAGAAGGTGGACAGAAGCCTATTGGGCACTGGAAATGTGTTGATATTATTGTGGGTGACAGGACAAAGACTGGACCATGGCTTTCAGCGTTGGTAGGGTTCAGAATCTTGGCAGGGCCAAGCTCCAATTTGCCCATAAGAGGAGTCCCTCTTGAAAACAATGGACTGTTTTGCATGCCATGGTAAACCAAACCATGGCTTACCAGGACCTGTTCGTTCCTGGACAGGAGCTTGCATCTATTTTGCTCCTCCCTGGTCCTTTTAGGTCAGTACAGACTGGCAGATAAGGCAAGATCTGGCTTAGCATGGCATCTGAACCCAGGATCATGTTTAAGCTCCTTCTTCACTAACCATGAGCTGATCGTGGCTAAGGAGGAGATACCTCTGATTTAGTGATAAAGAGTGGGTTTTCCCGGGGAAACTGCCAGGACAAATGGAAAACTGCTTGTACTCATGCTTTCTAGGCACAGACACAAGCGGAATTTGGACGAGCCTGAACCCAAATAACTCTCCCACAGCCCTCTTTCCATTCTGATCTTTCATATCTTTTTTCCCTGAGGAGGAACCAGCACCATATATTAGTCTTATTTCAAATTTTCCCCATTGACATTCTAGCATTTTCTTTTTTTAAGCTCAGTAAACTCCCATATTTTGTCCTTCATTTTGGAATCACAGCTGTGTGCATTATCACAATTGACTGCACTGCATTTCTTTAACCACCCTTCACGTTCCCCCTTCACTCTGCTCAATTTACCCTCTAGCTTCTTCTATCTTTGGCTGCTTTCTGTTGTTCTTACTTTTGTTTATAACCTTGTATTACATAATTTCTCCCCCCTGCCCCCTGCCTTACTTTATCTGTTTGAGCTAAAATATCCTTTGCTGAGTCAGAGCAACTGTGCACCATGTTATGATGTCACACCTGTGCCAATTCATTGGCTAGCTGATGAAAACTGGACGCACCATTTTTGCAAGCAGAATTCTGTAGAAAATACACGTATTTAATGTTATTTGGTTTTACAATGAAATGACTGTAGAATGGCAAAGTTGATTGCATTTTTCTGGGTTTATGCTGGGGTAGTTCAGAGACCTAGCATTTCTATCTGTGTTTGATTTGTATGGTTTTTTTGGGGGAAAGATCTGCACTGTGGTTGACAGGCTTGCAAGAAAATGCATCCCCTAAGTGAGAGGGCTGGGAACTACTGAATATAATATCTTTCTGTGAGTCCTACAAACAAATAAAATGTTAAGACCTTACCATCACAAGTATATATTAGAGTGTGGAGGCAGATTTGGGATGCAAGATAAAAGAGGTGAAAGTTAACCAAGCAAGTAACAAGCTCAATGCAAATTACTTGTTATTCCTGTGTTTTATTGTATATTTTCAGCTGCTTTGAGCACAATCCTTTATTGACAAGCAACATACAAATTAAAATTACAGAGGTTATCAATTATTGCTTATTAATTTTACAATGCACATGCATTGATTTTCCTTTAGGGATATGTGTGATGAATATCATTCAAGTAATAATGAATCACATTTTTTTGCCTTTGATTTAAGAAAGGCCATATAGAAAATTAGGATGAGGAACTGAACTTAATTTCTCCAACCCTACAGTATATGCACTTACTTCTGAATTTACTTTTGAGTAGACATGCATATGATTGCCCTGTAAGTCCTTTATTCTTGAGAGTTACACATGACTGGTTAACAGTACAATCTTGCTCAGGTGAATAGGGCATTAATGATAACAAGCAAATGTCAGGAACTTTTTTAAAAATAAAAATAATAAAGGGGGCATGGCTTAATACAAATAGTTGCCATGGGGCATGGCATAATGCAAAACTGTTTCCCATGGGTGCACAGCATTGTAATGGGAGTAGATGTATTAATTTTGTGGCTACAGGATAGAGCTTTGACATACATACACATATATTAGCAATACGCTTGTGTAGGCATAGGAGATCATATCTAATGATTATGGTGGTTTCTCGGGACTCTGTATTAAACCTCTGTATTATATACTCTGGTTCAAGATGCTTGACTTAAGCAAGAGTCTTTTAGAAACATTTTCACTGTAACTGTCAGGTTTCTGGATCAGAAAACAGGACAGGTACAAAGAGTGAGAGAACATTCTGCGGTTAAAAAGGAGACGTCAGCCAGTTTCAGGAGGCCTTGTGGTTTTAAAAAATCACTAAATGTAGGGATGAAAACCTTCTATTGAAACAATATATTGTCATTCGGTTGGGGGGGTAGATATTATTTAACCAACTGTATCACTAGATTGAGCATAACATCCATAAAAATATTTGATGCAATAGCAAGGGTATAAAAGGAATAAGGACATGGAAATCTGGGCTTTTGGTCACATCCAGAAAGATTCCCCACCAGTCTGGGAAAATCAAGGCCATGGAAATAATCCTTTCTACTTTGCTAAAGATGTTGTAAATGTTCAGTGCTCTTGCATGAAAGGGTGCGTAAGATTTTTTTTTTAAAAAAAACACCTTTCTAGCTAGTAAATAAAGTGCCCAGTCAGCATTTAACAATTTGCTTGTTGATCATGTTTTTTACTGATCCAGTTGATGTCTTCCTAGTTCTCTTGCCTACAGGTTAGGGGTGATGCTGATTGTATGTAAGCTGTGCCCCCTTTGCAGCTCTTGAATGATAAATAATTGTTAACCCCTAATAGCATAACACAAAATGGATGCCACATGTAAAGAGCAGAAAAGAAGAGAGAGGAGCACAAAATGGTGCAGGCAAGCCACCTCCATCAGCTCCGTACCAATGGAGAAAAGCACAGGGCACTTACATCAGTGGTAGAAACAAACAGAAGCCCTTTGCACCTCATCTACGCAGAATGGAAGGGAAACTGGGCATTCAATCCTGGTATTCAATGAAATGTGGGCATGTTTAAGGAGGCATGTTCAATAAGGAGAGGTCAAACCAGTAAAAACCGGAACAGAGCAGGAAGAGCAAACAGCTGCTCATGCACTCCAAATTCTGAAGGAATATTTACTGAAACCTCCATAAGCCTTTAGTAAATTGAAGGGACACGGGTGGCGCTGTGGGTTAAACCACAGAACCTAGGGCTTGCCGATCAAAAGGTTGGCGGTTCAAATCCCTGGGATGGGGTGAGCTCCCATTGCTCGGTCCCTTGGCTAATAAAGCAAGATGAGCGCCGCAACCCCAGAGTCATCTGCGACCGGACGTAATGGTCAAGGGTCCCTTTACCTTTACCTTTAGTAAATGGAAACCATGGAAAGTACTGGCAGGTATACTGGCACACCAGGATGCCACAGTGCCACCCCTTGTCTCTCTGAGCAGTAGAAGAGTTCATCATTTTGACTTTATAAAAATAGGGTGTGATCTGCTGCTCAGTTCAACTTCTTGTGCCCAACTTAAAACTGCACAAGCAGTTTGCAGCTATGCAGAGAATAAATAAATATAGTCCAGAACCTCCTTATAGGTTCTCCAGTACCAAGTTTCCAATTTCACTTCCATTTATGGCCTTTATTATTAGTTGTACTTCTGGCTGTGTTTATGTTTGCTAGCATTACCCTTCTTACTAGGATGCTTTCAACTTATATTTAGTTTGTATGTGGGATGTATCAGGTTTCAGCTTCAATAAACGGTAATAAAAATAAAGCTCAGAAATGTTTGCTTTCTAAGCTAAAGTATTCAAACCTAGAAGGGAAAGACATCACTTTTGCATTATATATTTTAAATATCATATGATAAGTTAGACACTGATAGCTTGATTAGTATTTTTGGCTTGTGTGATTCAGCAATTTTTTGTGGTAACCAGCTTTTTGTGCAGCAGGAAAAGTCAGCATATCTAAGAATTCTTTTGTTTGTTTATGCAAGCATTAGAAGCAAACAATATTTATTGCTGAGAGGGGATTGCATTATTTTATAGTGGCAGCAAAAAAAAAAGCATTTCTATCTTTTTTGGGTGCTGGAGATTTAAGGAATATTTGTGTCACATTTCAAAAGCAAGATTTTTTTCCTTAATGCAAAAGGTTCAACTTCTCTCAGCTTCCATCTTATCTGTATAGAGAAAGTAGGTGGGTGCACACATTTATAAGCATAACACATATAGATATAGCACCCTAACCTGTATGAGGCTTGAGTGTTCTTGAGTTGAAATGCTTTTATTGCTCTTGGCATGTGAAATGAATTGAGCTGACACTCTCAACTCCTATGGGCTTGGCAAACTATAAAGTCTCAGTATTTTTTATTTATTATGTAAGCAGAATCACAGCCTTGCTCTTTTATACACTGGCAGATAACCGTGATAATCTGAAGAAGCCCTCAGGACTGTCCCACAGTTCTATCAAATTCATTTAGTTTATTTGCAAACAATCTGGATATTTTGTCACCTTCTGAAAACCAAGCATATTTAGAGAATGAATGTTATTCAGTATTGGTCAATTGCTCTTTATTTTTATTTTTTTAAACTGCCATATGAAAGCACCAGACAGATGAAATATTCTAGTGGGCAAAAGCTGCCTCAGTATCATTAATATTAACCAGAAGCCACAAATCCAACCAAAAAACATTGGATGCAATTCTGTATAATGTTTCCATAGGTCAGTAGCAAGTACAGTGGTACCTCGGGTTAAGTACTTAATTTGTTCCGGAGGTCCATTCTTAACCTGAAACTGTTCTTAACCTGAAGCACCACTTTAGCTAATGGGGGCTCCTGCTGCTGCTGCGCCACTGGGGCACGAGTTCTGTTCTCATCCTGAAGCAAAGTTCTTAACCCGAGGTAATATTTCTGGGTTAGCAGAGTCTGTAACCTGAAGCGTATGTAACCTGAAACATATGTAACCTGAGGTACCACTGTATTCGAAATTGTTTAAGATAATGGAATCAATGTTCTTTTGTTTTGTTTTGTATATTTCCATCTCATGGAAAGCAACCAATCATTCTGTATTTAATTATATTAGCTTATATTATGTGAAAATAATGCTTAAGCAGTCCCTATGAGGCAGATGATTGCTCCTCTGCCTCCCTTCATATCCTTCATATCCATTACACAGATACTTGTGTATATTACAATCCTACTAAGTGGCCTAGCAATCATGTAACTGCCCCCCTTTTGCAATAGCCATTAGGAATTGTAACGTTGGTTTCGACGATGCCCATGGGTCTAAACCAAGCCTGTGAGGCAGCATCTCTGAGATGAGGGGTTGCAGTGGAGGGAACCTGCAGACTTGGTCGAGCCAGTTGCTTTGTTTATTTGTTTTTTAAGAATAATTTTTATTAAAACATTTCTTAGGTTACAAAAGTACTTGCATTGTCTCTTTCCCCCCCCCCCCCCCAGGTCGTAGAGTTTTTTCTACAGATCAGTTACATTCGATGTGGGACATTAATGTTGTATGCATATGGAGTACCCCACCTGAATGACCAAGAATGGCATAGAGACCAATGGGTGGGCCTCACACCTCCTTACCTGGCTGGAAGAAGCACATGCACAGCTGGCGGCTTGCTTGATGTCACTAGAGCAGATATTTTGCTTTAAACAGCAACACCAATCTCTTCAGCTACGGGGCCTGCTGTGTGAATCCAACAAAGCAAGTGGGGCAGGTTTGTAAATCACAGAGCCATCCGAATTAGACGATGTCTGGCTAATTTTTGCCAGTGCAAATTACTCCTAATCCAGACTTTGTTCAGGAGCCTCTGGGAGAGACTATTGCAGATTGAGCTGCTAGCTAAGTGTGGGCCCAAATTCTGAGGATTGGACCCCCTGTATCACATGACCCATATGAACAAAGTTTGGAATACAGTGGTACCTCGGGTTACATACACTTCAGGTTACATACGCTTCAGGTTACACACTCTGCTAACCCAAAAATAGTGCTTCAGGTTAAGAACTTTGCTTCAGGATAAGAACAGAAATCGGGCTCCGGCAGCGCGGCAGCAGCAGGAGGCCCCATTAGCTAAAGTGGTGCTTCAGGTTAAGAAGCAGTTTCAGGTTAAGTACGGACCTCCGGAACGAATTAAGTACTTAACCCGAGGTACCACTGTAGCTGGAAGTTTCTCTTTGCTGCATCCTGCCACTTTGTTTTGCTTACATCAGCTTCAGTTTCACTGTGAGTCCCATCTGAACAACAATGAAGGACTTTTGTGTGTGTAGCTCAGCTGAGGTCAGGGGCTTATGCCAGTTTAGCCCTAGCTGAAACCTGGCTCAGCCAGGGAAGCCCAACTTCCACCAGATCCAAACTCTCTCACCCCAGTGGATCTTGGGTTTGGATAGCACTGCAAAGCTCCCTTCTTTGGATTGTGATCAATGTTTATATATTTAAAATGCAAAAATTGCTTACTTAAAATCAGTGGGGTTTTTCTGAGGGGGGCACAGGGGTATGCATACCCCAAAACATTTTGTGAATCTAAGTTTGGCCTTATTGAAGGGCAGTATTTCAATATGAGTAGGAAAATGAGAGTACCCCTAAACATTTTTTTTCCAGAAAAAAGCACTGCTTAAAATAAAATATCCTGTCCCCTCTCTCTAGACTGATCTTGGCTAATTCATCACAAATGCCACTTCTCTGATCCTTCAATGGCAATTTGTCTTGCGGGCGGCTCTCAATGTAGATAAATAATAATAAAATAGTAATGATTTTTCCTTAAAAGCATTGGAGTTTTATTGGTAAAAATCAGCACTGGATCAGGTGTTTCCTGGCAGTTAGTTAATTTCATGACTGGTTTAAGACCCCCTAAGCAGCACAGCCAGACCCTCTGGTCATCTCAGGGATGCAGTAATTGCCTGGAAATGGCCTCTCTGGTGGCAATTACTGCACTTACATGGTGCTTGTGAAAGCTTTACTACTGTTCCCTCCTCCTCCTCCCTGTGCTAGTCTTGTGGGGAAAACACAGCTTCCTCTGTACATGCTATAGGTTCTTATTAGATTTATTTATGGATGGTGAGGTGCCATATTATGCTTCTTGGCTATTTTTTCTTCTTCTAGATACCAGCAACCCATAACCACTTCACTTTGTTTCTTCCTTGTCTCTCCCTCTGTCTCTGTGTGTCAAACATTAATGCAGAACTTCAATATTCTCCTTAGGCTACCTTTAATAATAATAATAATAATAATAATAATAATAATAATAATAATAATAATTTATTTATACCCCACCCATCTGGCCACTCTGGGTGGCTTCCAACAAAACACTAAAATACAATAACCTATTAAACATTAAAAGGTTCCCTAAACAGGGCTGTCTTTAGATGTCTTCTAAAAGTTTGGTAGTTATTTTTCTCTTTGACATCTGGTGGGAGGGCTTTCCACAGGGAGGGCGCCACAACCGAGAAGGCCCTCTGCCTGGTTCCCTGTAACTTGGCTTCTCGCAGCGAGGGAACCACCAGAAGGCCCTCGATGCTGGACCTCAGTGTCCGGGCAGAACGACGGAGGTGGAGACGCTCCTTCAGGTATACCTTCACTTCCCTGTGCAGGAAATAATAGAAGGTTGGAAAGGGGGGGGGGGATATTTAAAATACATATATTTGAAATGTTGCTTTTTCACATTTCTGACTTCTAAAGCAGCACGTTTTTCTGGTGGAGTAGAAGTCACAGAAGATATTTAGCTTATTGGGCTGCCCCCTATGTACTACGGCAACAGGGCCCTAAATAAAACTTTAATTTTTCTAGGCTTTTGTCCTAGCTCCTGTGCTGAGAAAATGAAAGAAAAAAATAGGAAAGTGCACAATACATTTTGAGGCAGTCAGTGACTGGCTCTAGAGTTAGAAGCCTTTCTGTGTAAAGCAAAATTAAGAAGCAGAAGAGACTTTCATTGTCATGATCAAGCAGTATAATGCTGTTGTTGCTTATACGTCCCTTCTCTATAGGGTTCCTGGGGTAGTGCTACCCATGTGCTTCCTTTGGATTAGAAAACACTGGAGATTTATGGCAGCTCTGTAATATTTGCTTTATATGCAAATATATGAGCAGAACATATATGGAAGCAAGCAGGAGGCACAATTACATAGGCAAAAGCTCCCTCAGTTTTCCTCTCTGAAAACTGCCCTCTACCTTCAAGGTGCCCTTAGCCAACTGACTGCTTTCTCTCCCCCTGCCTTTGTTTGTTGTTTAGTTGTTTAGTCGTGTCCGACACTTCGTGACCCCATGGACCAGAGCACACCAGGCACTCCTGTTTTCCACTGCCTCCCGCAGTTTGGTCAAACTCATGTTGGTAGCTTCGAGAACACTGTCCAACCATCTCGTCCTCTGTCGTCCCCTTCTCCTTGTGCCCTCCATCTTTCCCAACATCAGGGTCTATTCCAGGAAGTCTTCTCTTCTCATGAGGTGGCCAAAGTATTGGAGCCTCAGCTTCATGATCTGTCCTTCCAGTGAGCACTCAGGGCTGATTTCCTTAAGAATGGAGAGGTTTGATCTTCTTGCAGTCCCTGGGACTCTCAAGAGTCTCCTCCAGCACCATAATTCAAAAGCATCAATTCTTCGGCGTTCAGCCTTCTTTATGGTCCAGCTCTCACTTCCATACATCACTACTGGGAAAAACAATGGCTTTAACTATACGGACCTTTGTTGGCAAGGTGATGTCCCTGCTTTTTAAGATGCTGTCTAGGTTTGTCATTGCTTTTCTCCCAAGAAGCATGCGTCTTTTAATTTCGTGGCTGCTGTCACCATCTGCAGTGATCATGGAGCCCAAGAAAGTAAAATCTGTCACTGCCTCCATTTCTTCCCCTTCTATTTGCCAGGAGGTGATGGGACCAGTGGCCATGATCTTCGTTTTTTTGATGTTGAGCTTCAAACCATATTTTGCGCTCTCCTCTTTCAACCTCGTTAAAAGGTTCTTTAATTCCCCCTCACTTTCTGCCATCAATGTTGTGTCATCTGCATATCTGAGGTTGTTGATATTTCTTCCGACAATCTTAATTCTTGCAAAGCAGCAATCTGTTGTTTTGCACCCAGACACACACATCTGTTTCCTTTCCTTATCTGGGCAGGTGGAGGAAGTGGGGGAGAATTTTCTCCAAGCACTAATGGTTTTCAAAGATAGAGAGAGAGAGGGAGGGAGGGAGATGTTTTAAACCCTCTTCCAACCATTAGCTCCCAACAGCTGATCATTCTGGGCTATTAACCAGCAATCTGCCTAACAAAGGGCCTAGTCTATTGGGACTAACCATAATTGTATATTAATAGTACTAGTCTATATGCATGTTTACGCCAAAGCCACTCTCATGGAGTTCAGTGGACCTTTACTCCCAACCATGTGTGTGTAGGATTCCAGCTGGTGTAACATACTTTGAATGGGATGGGAAAATACCGAACTAAATTTTATTTTGTAGATATTCCAGGCTTATGGTCATGCCGAGCTTGTAACTGTAGAAAGAGACAAAGGCTGATGCCAAATGAGATTTATTTACTGAACAAAGGTACGTACATTTGAATATGGCATGCAAACCAACCCTAGGCATGCTTACTTTAAAGTAACCCCTGTTCAATTCAGTGGTGCTAGGTCACAAGTGAGTGTAGGATTGCAGCCTTAAATCACAACAGGCTTGTAGTTGCATCTCTCCAGCAGTTGGCTTCTTAATGTTAGGTCACACAATATATTTAAAGAACTCTTGCACCATTTTAGCACTCATGACTCTCCCGCCCCCACTAAAGAATATTGGGAACTGTAGTTGGTTACGAGTGCTAGGAATTGTTGGTTAGTGAAGGAGCCCCTTAGCAACTCATAGCATCTGTAGCTGACAATAGGATTCTTTTCAGGAAGCCAGGACAGTTAAAGTAGTTTGAGAGTGGTTTAAATGTATCTTGTGGATGTGACTTTATTGTGATATTGAGAGACTAAAAGCTGGTGGAAGCATGGCTCCAGCTTTCAGGATATACACCCGGGGTGGGGGTATAGTGCTTATTGGGTTTCCTTAGCCTCTCTCCACTAGGGCCGCCCCTATCATTAGGCAGGATGAGGCAGTCACCTTAGGCAGCAGGTGCTGAAGGGACAGCAGTGACAGCCCCCTGGCTATTTTCTTCTTGGAGCTGTATGTGCCACATGGCCTGGCCTGCACCCCATAGCTACTCTGCTGTCCCCTCTGCTACCCCATTGCCAACTTTGAACTAAGATTCAGCTGCCAGCTCAGTCAGCTTCTGTACACAGAATGGAGGGTTCTATTATCATCCATGATTATTTCTATTGTTTTATTTTCCCTGTGGTTTATTTTTATGCACACTGCTTATCTATGCTAATCATTTAGGAGCCTATAGATACCACAAACAAACAAACAAACAAACAAGCTTGGGGATCAGTAAAACAGTAGGAAAATGGATTTTTAATGATCATCAACCCAGATAATGATAACTGAAGCTTATGGGGGAGCAATTATGGACTGCAATGTAAGTGGGCTGAGGAATTTACTGCTTTCCCTATTTAGCCCTCTGACATTCAATGCTTTCCCTCCTCTTCTGTCATCTCTGAATCTGCTTCTTCAGTGATAATGGGAAATATCCTAGCCTGAGTCAGCTTTGGGTGAAGTAAAAATATGTGTTTCTGGAAGTGCGTGTCATAGGCTGCTGCGAGACGGACACACAAAGATATACACACATAACCCGACACACAGAAATACAAGGGTTTAAGATGTTTTATGCGAGGCTGTGCTATATGATGCAAGCACTGCCACCTGGTGGTTTCAAATGAGTCATATATTGTTGCTGCTCTTACAATGGGACCATGTAAAATAAGGCTTTGTACACACCACCAATTTAAAACACAGCCAAGTCGTTTTTGTTCTCATTTCGGACTGAAACTGGCTTGACAGGGAAATGCACCATAAGAGAGGATTAGGTAAATACAGATTGTGGCTAATGCCATGTGTACAATGCTTCCCAAACCAGCAGTGGGAGACCACCTGATGCAAACTAAATGAGTGTGAGAACAGTCCAAGGCCAATGTATACAGGATATATAGAATGTTGTGTAAGTGCAGGGCTAGCCCACCCAGGAGGCAAGGTGAAGCAACCACTTCGGGTGGCAGGATCCACAGGGACAGCAGATCCTCAACAGCATAGCTAGCCGCTCGAGTTCATCAATCCCAAGAGAGACGTGTGGCTCAGGCATGCTGCAGGCCCCACGGTAAGTGCCGGCCCCTGCGGTGTAGCGCCCAGTGCCAGCCACATTTCGTTGTGTTTGTTGACTGAACTAAAAAGTTTGGTGAGCCCCCAAATGTTTATTTTATTTTAAAAACTCATATTTTTGCCATTTTGTCACCCCTCTCAGTGACAAACTGCACCCACCACCACCCCTTCCTACGCAACTGCAGATCCTGATGTAGACCTTTATTCCTCTTGTTCACCTTGTTCATGATGTAGATCTTCATTCACCCCTTCTTACCTGGCAGGAAGGGGGAAAGCGTTGTGTGGTTCATCTCAGCTGCCAAAATGTCTTGGGCCAGCTGTGTGTAAGTGCAAGGGAGCTTTATATCTTTCCCACTCTAACATCGGCCACTCCCACCAGTACTTATCGGTTTTTAAGACTGTATGTGATATGGCATCTGTGTGTGTTTGTGTGTGTGTATGTGTGTGTGTAATAGGAAAAAATCACAACATTTTTTAAGGCACAAACAAGCCCTTCAGTAGATCTAAAGTTGTTACTTGTCCACTGCCTGTGTGTGTGTGTGTGTGTGTGTGTGTGTGTGTGTGTGTGTAAAGTAAAAAGGTAAAGGTAAAGGTACCCCTGCCCGTACGGGCCAGTCTTGACAGACTCTGGGGTTGTGCGCCCATCTCACTCAAGAGGCCAGGGGCCAGCGCTGTCCGGAGACACTTCCGGGTCACATGGCCAGCGTGACAAAGCTGCATCTGGCGAGCCAGAGCCGCACACGGAAACGCCGTTTACCTTCCCGCTGGTAAGCAGTCCCTATTTATCTACTTGCACCCGGAGGTGCTTTCGAACTGCTAGGTTGGCAGGCGCTGGGACCGAGCAGCGGGAGCGCACCCCGCCGCAGGGATTCGAACCGCCGACCTTTCGATCGGCAAGTCCTAGGCGCTGAGGCTTTAACCCACAGCGCCACCTGCGTCCCTCGTGTGTAAAGTAAGGCTGCCTTTAAGGTTAAAGCTCTCAAGCATGGCTTAAAAAGAAAGGAGGACATAATTAAAACAGCAGAGATCAACAGTGTTACAAACAGCAAGGATGCAACAATGAAACTAGCAAGGAGAGCAGTAAGGCGAAAAGCACAGCAAGGAAAAAACACCCTTTTAATAGCCTAGGAGAATTAAGATATTTATGTACCAAATTTATTAATCGCTCTATAAAAATATTTTTAAAATTGTAGTGTTGTCCAAAAATTATTTGAGACAACAATATACAATGATAACAATATTAAAACCTATGTAAAATCTGAGCACTGATAGGAAGCATGGCTGAGGTCACCCCTCTGGGAAGGCTTGCCAAAATAAGAAAGTTTTAAGCAGGCTAAAAATTGGAAACTACAAGAAGTAACAACAGTGAAGGAATGGCAGATGATGGATTTTGGGGAGCTAGCTGACCTGACCGGAAATGTCTGTGACCAGAGGGAGGAGGAGTACCAAGAGGAGTGGAAGAAATTCAAAGACTATTTAGCTAAATATCTTAAGATAATATAAATAGAATTTCTTGTGAGTACAATAGGCCTAGGATTTGAAAATGTGATGTGTAAAATACTATGTTAAAGTTAAAAATGAAAAAGAAAGAAAGATGTTAATTAACTAAGTAAATTTTATGTGAAAATAGTTTTGGAAAACTGTTACAATGATTTATATGGAAACTCAGCCAGGGGGATTTGAGGAAGTCACCTAACAATGTTAACAAACGTGGAATTACTGTAATCAGGATAAATGTTTGTTAGTTTATTTGTATGTTTTTTGATTTCCTTTTTTCTATCTGTTTGTTATAAATTTGGAAAACTAATAAAAAAATTTGAAAAAAGAAAGAAAATTTTAAGCAGTCACCATATGATCACTGCTTATCTAATTTGTTCAGGGAGGGAATTCCATAAGAAAGACTGGTGGTGTGATGCTAAAGGCCCTGCTCTGAGCTGTCATGAAGCAGAGCTCAGATATCTTAGGCACAATCAGAAGAGCATCTCCTGATGAGTGCAGTAGCCAAAGAGGGGGTAAAGTGATCTTTCAGGTAACTGCACCCTGAGTTGCTTAGGGCCATGGACACAACTACCAAAATCTTAAACCTGCCTGGCCCAAAAGTGTTATATGCTGGCTGTACGTTGCTTCCGTCAGCAGTCTAGTCACTGCATCCTGCATCGGCTGCAGCTTCTATATCAAACTCAAGTGGAACCCCATATGGTGTGCATTGCAGTGATCCAATCATGAAGTTACCATCTGCAACCAGCACTGATAATAACAGGTTCAGCACCAGCTGAGTGTCCCTGAGTGTCCATGATGAGGGAGCCGTCACTGGAAAGGCCCCGCCTCCACTTGCCAGCTATCTCTCTTCTGCAGGTGGCAGCACATCTTAGATGGGTGCACATCTTAATAAACTGTCAGGTACCCATATGAGTAGGTGATTCTGCAGATACCCTAGTCCTAAACTGAATGGGACATTATAGGTTCAAACCAGCATTTGAGTTGTATTTAGAATAAAGCAGAGGTTAGTAAAAATCTTTTACTACTAGCGAGCTGTGTATCAGTAAGTAATCTGGTTGCACTATTCTGAGGTTTGAAGTTTCTGAATAGCTTTCAAAGGCAGCCCACACACAATGCAATATGTTATGTAATGTATTTACATAAGCTACTTTAACAATGCTTAAAGCTAATGCTGCATAAAGTTATTTTTCCTGCTCTGCTGGGGTTTTTGGAGGGTAGAGGAGAGGTAGAAGCACTCACAGTTATGAATAGTTTTTCAATGAATAGTTTTATTTGCAATGAATAGTTTTTTCACCCACACAAGTCTGTATATTATGTAATAGTTTACTTTGCAAACAAGAAGGTGACATTGTCCTCCCCTCCCCAAGTCAGTTACGGAGTGACTTGCCACAAAGTCTATGGAAACCTTCTTCAACATTTGCTGACTCAGTAACAACAACAATATAAACAATGCCAATGTGGTATAGTGGTTAGAGTGTTGGACCTAGGACCTGGGAAACCAGGGTTCAAATTCCCACACAGCCATGAAGCTTACTGGGTGATTTTGGGCCAATCACTGCCTCTCAGCCTAACCTACCTCACATGGTTTTTGTCAAGATTAACTGAGGAGAGGGAGAACTGTGCATGCTACCTTGAACTTCTTGGAGGAAAAAGGTAGGATATGAATACAATAAATAAACATCCTGATTTTCTGTCCTGAAGGAGACATGTTTATGTAAAACCAAACAAACAATAGGGCACATATTTCAACTGTAGAATCTAAGGACACTGGAACATTACTCATTTAATCATGTGGGTTCACAACGTTAAAATGCTTGGGCTTGTGAGCTACCCTACAGGGTTAATATCTTCTTTTAAACTAGAGGTTGGGGCTGTTATAAGAACCTACAAAGACTGGATTAGGAACTAGATTACCTGCATCCAATTTCAAAGCTGTAACAAAGTGTCATCATACCTTTTGTTTTGCCACCTAATCTCCACCAGTGGTTTTGAATAATTGAGGTGCAGTTAGCTACGCAAGGAAGAGAAGTCTGCTACGAAGCCCAGACAAACTATCAAGAGAACCTTTGCAGTCCTCAGCATCGCTAGCCTTATCAAAGTGAGGTGATTGGACGGCAGCAGCAAATCCATCAAAGCCAGATGCTCTTCCCCCACACAGCATTAGCTGTTCAACCCTAGGCCTGCCCTGGGGTGAACTGTTCAGTAATATACCTGGGCAGATGGTAGCTTTCAGAGACTGGAAGGTAGTTTGAGGGGCTGCCACTACCCATTTGTGCACATATTTATTTTTATCGTTGCTCTTCTGTGGTCTTTGGCCAAACCAGTGTGGCATATGTCATATTACTTTTAAGCTGCACACTGGAAAAGTTGAAGCTATTTCCCCAAATACATAACTTTTGCTTGAATAGAATAGAATTTATTATTTATACCCCACCTATCTGGCTGGGTTTCCCCAGCCACTCTGGGCAGCTTCCAACTGAGTATTAAAATACAGTGGTCTGTTAAACATTAAAAACTTCCCTAAAGAGGGCTGCCTTCAGATGTCTTCTAAAAGTTTGGTAGTTGTTGTTCTCTTTGACATCTGGTGGGAGGGCGTCCACAGGGCGGGTGCCACTACCGAGAAGGCCCTCTGCCTGGTTCCCTGTAACTTGGCTTCTCGCAGTGAGGGAACCACCAGAAGGCCCTCAGCACTGGACCTCAGTGTCCATGCAGAACGATGGGGGTGGAGACGCTCCTTCAGGTATATGCTGTTATACGCCATCCCCAATCTCTGCCGGCTGGTGACAAGATTCATTCATATATATATATATAATTTTTTTATTAAATTTTCTTTTACAAATTAATCAACACAATCTTGTTCTTATATTTCCAATTTTTGAACTTCCACCAGCTCCTCCACCAATCATCCAAATTTTCTATTCATTACGCATTTTTCATGACTTGTATTGCCAGTTAATAGTAACTTATCACTTCTGGTTTTTTTTTTACAATACATCTTTGACAGTCACAAAGCCTCTTTGAAACCGACTAACGTTGTCTGTACATCACATCTATTTTCCAGATAATCCGTAAACTTTCCCCAGTCCTCGATGAATTTGTGGTCTTTTTGATATCTAATTTTCCCAGTCATTTTATCCAATTCTGCGTATTCCATAAGTTTCATTCTCCACCCTTCAAGTGTCGGTAGATCCTCTTGTTTCCATTTTTGGGCCATTAGGATTCTTGCCGCTGTTACTGCATATTGAAAAAGTTTATAGTCCCTTCTGTTAATCTCTCTTCCTGTTATTCCTAGCAAAAAGGCTTCTGGTTTCTTTACAAATGTGTATTTAAACATCTTTTTCAGTTCATTATAGATCATTTCCCAGAAACCCTTAACCTTACATTCCCACCACATATGAAAGAATGATCCTTCTTTTTCTTTACATTTCCAACACTTATTACATGTCTTATACATTTTTGCTAACTTAATCGGTGTAATGTACCATCTATATACCATTTTCATGATATTTTCCTTTATCGCCGAACATGCAGTAAATTTCATATTTTCATTCCATACTTTTCCCCAGTCAGTCAGTTGTATATTATAACCAAAATCCCTGGTCCAGTGAATCATAACCGATTTAACCTCCTCGTCCTTCGTTTGCCATTCCAGTAAAATTTTATACATTTTTGACATTATCTTAATATCATTATTTATTATCTCTGTATGACATTTCGATTCTTTTTCTGTATATCCCCTCTCTTTTAAATCCTTTTTAAGGCTGGTGACAAGATTCCATGGGGTTCCAGGTGCTCACCCAGGGTTTGTGTTTCCATCAGAAAATTAAGGCAGAGTGGAAGCTTATTATTGACACACATTAACACCCGAGTCTACTGTGAAGAGTGTTCCCAGCATTCGCATGACAGGAGTCCTTTGTTGCTCTCCTAAGAGAAGAGGAAACCCCAAGGGAAGAAGGCTCAGAGCTCAAGGATTGGTGGTGGGGAGACAATGAGGGAGAAGAGGGAGAAGATTGGGAGGAAGTGTCGGAAGAGGCAACGGGGCTTAGTGAGCTGGGAGAGACAGAGATGAGTCTGGCTAGTGAAGAAGCATGGGTGTCTCCCAGAACCAGGAGAGGCATGAGGAGAGCAGCTGAGAAATTAATTCACACAGGTGCCGTCTCAGATTGCTTGGGGGAAACTCTGGAGAGGAGAGGACTTAGGAAGCTGTGGGGAGGCAGGCACATTCAGTCATCAACTGCCTCATGGGGGTTCTAAAAACCAACTATGCCAGGCATAGGCAAACTCTGCCCTCCAGATGTTTTGTGACTACAACTCCCATGATCCCTAGCTAACAGGACCAAAGGTCAGGGATGATGGGAATTGTGTTCCCAAAACATCTGGAGGGCCGAGTTTGCCTATGCCCAAACTATGCTTTAGGGCCAGAGCTGTATAATTTAACAGCTTGTTCCTCGCAGAAGGTTTTTTTCTGTCCTCTATGTTGAGACCACACCTTTGGCTTATTTGGATAGAACATTTGCTAAAATTGTCATATGTTGTTCATTGTGTATTACGTTGCTTATTGCATTGTTTGTAAATGGAAAGTCTTTCCTCAAAAAAATATTGCATAGGACCAAATGCATTATTACTATCAAAAAGTAAATATGTGATTTATAAGGTGATTTTATCTGTTTCCACTGCTGAGGAAAAAATAGGTAAAAGTATGAACAGGAAAATATGGTGCTATTTGAATTCTGGAAATTGTGGTAATCTCTCTATTATCCTATAGATTAAAAAAATTTAAAATCCAGCTGTGGATTTTTGACCTTATACACTTTACTGTATTCAAATATGTATGGAATTTCATTTTGTGATGACTTTTGATTTTAAGGAAATGCAACCAACATAATCCTAAGGCTCTAATTCTGTATTTACTTACTCAGAGTAGCCCCACTGAACTTACTTCTCAGTCAGCATGTACAGGATTGCACTTCGAATGTATTACGGTAATTTAAGTATGATTAAAATTGCTTTTCCTGCTGATTTGTTTTGGTATGCATTGGGTTGATTAGGTACTTCTTGGCTTCATGCTAGCAATTGTTACTTGCTTTCGTTTTCTGCTTATTGTAGCAGATAAGACATCTGGGGATGAGTCATGCGGAGAAAAAAAGAAGCATCTAGAATCCATTTGCTTTCTTAAAACTGCATGTGCATCTAGGACAAGTACGACTTGCATTTTTCTGTCAGAGCAGAGATATTTATATAAATGAAAGGTCATAAGCTCCTTGTGCTGAATTATGCCACACTGTCTTTGGGACAATGGCAAAATAAGGAGACATGAATGGCATACTTCAGCAAAAATGAACATAATATATGAGAGTGAGCGAGTGAGTGAGAGAGAGAGAGAGAGAGAGAGAGAATGCTTTATTACCACTGGTGTATATGTGTGAATTGTTTCGATCCTATTGGTTTTAAATTTTAAAGCCTGGAAAGTCTGGGATGAGCTTCATTGTTGTTAACATGTCCATGAATTAAGACCTTCATCTGAGACTCTTCTCCATTTGGCAGTTAAGTGGTGGCTACCATAGAGAGGCCTTTTCTGCAGCAACATCCTGGTGGTGGGATTCTTTTCCTAGACAAACTTGCCCCATTCTGTCATTGGCATCTTTCAGTCTGCCAGGCATATTTGCACAATTGTTTCTAATAGTACTTCCTTGTCATTGTGTCTATGGGTTGTAGACCCATGAAATTAATGGATGTGATTGACTTACTCATTTTGGGGAAAAAAATATATAAACATAATAAAATCACATGTTTTATCACATTGCATGCTAAAATTACATGTGTGGGTAGGGCTGCCTAAACAAAAAACCTCTTAGCAGGCACCCATAATGATACAGCAAAGGCACTTGCCTAATATTAATGTTCCAAAGAGCTACAATGAAAATTGTGTGGAAATTGTGGAGGGGGAAAAAAGCAGTTTCTCAGATTGAAGTGGCTGAGTGGGCACGTATTAGATAAGGCAAACCTTCAAGTAATGTGGTCCAAAGTGGTTGAGGACAATTTCACTTCAATCATCAAATAATAATAATAATAATAATAATAATAATAATAATAATAATAATAATTTATTTATTATTTATACCCCGCCTATCTGGCTGGGTTTCCCCAGCCACTCTGGGTGGCTTCCAACAGAATATTAAAATACAATACCCTTACCCCTTATGTGCCACAACCACTTCAATCTACAATTGTTAATCTGTGACCTTGAAGGCTTTTAAAAGGAACTAGATGAGTAAAAAAATAAAATACAAATATCTCAAATCTCTAAATACATAACAGATATTTGGAATCTTTGGAACCAGTCTGATTTGAGAGCTACTGTGATACACCCAGGAATAGCTCAGTCGGTAGAGCATGAGACTCTTCATCTCAGGGTTGTGGGTTCGAACCTCACGTTGGGCAAAAGAGAATCCTGTGTTGCAAGGGGCTGGACTAGATGATCCTTGTTGCCCCTTCCAACTCTACAATTCTATAGTCTAACATGGTGCCCTCCAGATGTTGTTGCTGTACCATGGTTTTATTTGCTATGAAATTGTTGGCAGTGAAATGGCTGCGCTGCCACCATTGGCACAGTTTGCCCTACCCATCCCTGGCATAGAGGCAGGGAGATCATGTCATTTCTGTGACCCAGGTGGGAGGGTGACTGCTCCCCTTATAGTGACCTGCCCACCTACACTGTGAGCAGTTGCCTTCCAGGGCTGAGTGGGAATATTTTTGATTACCTTTAGTTGATCTTGGTGTGCCCCTTTTCATCTGATCTGCACTGTTCTGGTTTGGGGTGTGTGGCTCTAATTGGCTTAAGCTTACTGTCACAACTTAGCATTTAGGGTGGGCTGGGAATTAATTTTAATATGAGATGTCACCGCAGGAGCCTCCTTGGCAGTAGGCATAAGACAGGGAATCAGGGCACCTCCCTCAGCTTATCTTCATGGTGAGTTGAGTTAGGAATGAGAACCTTGCCTAGGTTTAAAACAGATGATGTGGTTCGAGCTAGAGGTTATTGCCCAAGACCAGAGACAAGGGCCACTGTATGCCCTTCATGGTCTGTGCCAATTCCCTGTCTACAGTTATTCATTCTGCCCTGCTGCAATATCTTTAATAAAGTTGTGATCTTCACACCAAATGCCAGTCTTGTGAGTCTTTACTCCAGACAGGGGTATGCAGGCAATGCTAGCTGTATTATCTGATTTTTAGAAAAGGGAGGATGTTGCCAGACTTTGCTCCTGGTCAGAGAACATGGCCAAATGGAATCATTGCTACTTGGTTCAGAAAGCAAGCCTGACTATAGAGCTCAGTGAGCTTAACCAGTTACAGTCCCCTTCAATCCCCTGGAAGATGGGCTACTGAGTTGCAAACTGGGAATCCTTGAGCCCTGGGGCGGCAATCCCCCTTATGTTGGTGTGAAGGGGTGGTGGTGGACAGGTACACACATATTTTTCCTTGGCCTGATGCAAAAAGGCTGGCTTGGGCTCATGACCAATTCATGCATAAAAGGTAAAGGGACCCCTGACCATTAGGTCCAGTTGCGGCCGACTCTGGGGTTGTGTCGCTCATCTCGCTTTATTGGCGGAGGGAGCCAGCGTACAGCTTCCGGGTCATGTGGCCAGCATGACTAAGCCGCCTCTGGCGAATCAGAGCAGCGCACGGAAACGCCGTTTACCTTTCTGCCGGAGTGGTACCTATTTATCTACTTGCACTCTGACATGCTTTCGAACTGCTAGGTTGGCAGGAGCAGGGACCGAGCAATGGGAGCTCACCCTGTTGCTGGGATTTGAACCGCCAATCTTCTGATTGGCAAGTCCTAGGCTCTGTGGTGTAACCCACAGCGTCACCCGCATCCCTAATTCATGCATACTTGGATATTTATGTTTTGCCCTTATAAATCAGTGCATATTCTGACAATGTCTTTATTGCTTTCTGTGTAACCTGCCTTGTAACTTCCTTAGCTGAAGCCATTTTAAGAAAGGAGTTGAGAATCTCAATTGAACACATCCTCCGTTCAATTGAATATGCTTTGTGGATTTCATTACTTTCTCAATTTATTAAAGGGATGACTTTATCTTCATTTCCGCCTTTCTGATATATTTGTTATAGCCCATCTCCTTAATAACTTTGGCTGAACAATTCACTCTGCCTTTGGCTGCCCTTCTCCTTTTGCCTGCAGCACTAATTCACACTCCACTGCGTATATTTTTTTATTGCTCGCTTCGCCTCAATTTCTTTTGCAGCTTAAAAAAAACACCACCCTCTCAAATCCTTGACCCGTCCATTATTGTTCCACGTTTTTATGATTCACTTCACTGTTCATGTTCAACACTCTTCTGGAATGCCATTCAAGAAAATTAATCTTGATTTTTGTTGTTGATATTACAATTAAAGTTATATAGGAAGCATTTTCACCCGTGAGGTCTTGCTAATGACTTAGGAGGCGGAAGACGAAAAACTATTGGTCTTAGCTAACTATATCATAATTGGACTGGTCAAATTAAATAATGTCAAGCAAGGAAAAGCAGCCGATTGAAAGTAGCTAATTGAAAGTGCCCATAATTTTACATATCTGTGAAAGACATTGCATTTTTGAGAAATGATGGATTGTGGTCAAGAAGACAAGTTTCAAGTGTCACCTAAGCCATGAATGCATCAGTGCTCTGAGATTTTGTGATGAGCAGCTAGAGATGGAAAAGGAATTTTATTAATAAATAAATGTAACAATTAAATAGTTGAATAATTAAGTAAGTTGTCTTGCAGGCTCATTTCCCCATGTATAAAAGGATAATCTACACACTTTCACCCCAGAGTGTTTGAAGCTAGACATAAAACTGGACACTCTCTCTCTCTCTCTCTCTCTCTCTCTCTCTCTCTCTCTCTCTCTCTCTCGTATACAAACTGCAATGTCTGCTATCAAGCCCATTTAACCATTCTTCATATCTTGAATTCTAGATGCTAAAACTTGCTGTGTCAACATGTAAGTGTGTAGCCCAAGCTTAATGCCCCCAAAGGTGGTGTTATGACATATTTTGCAGTAATATTAAAATCAGGGAGACATGTAAGAAAAAGGCAAAATAACTGGGGCTGATTGCCCTTTCACTTCTTTTCTCAGGCATATTAATGAAACACGCAGTTGACATTATCATCACATTATACATCAACATGTATTCAACTTGTGAACTGCTGTGGCTTTCAGATTACTACTTACCATGATTCCTGCTTTATATTGTATGCTGTACTTGCTTTGCATTCAGATATGAAAAACTGATGCAGGTACAAGGTAGGGGGAAGAGATATAATAGTCCAAGTATGGATATTGCCAACCAGTATAGGAAAAGGAATAAGGCTTGCACTGCCTGTTCATCTCCTCCATCTTCAGCATCACAAGGGAGTGAAAAGACACATATATTAGAATATATCATTTCTGAGAACTCAAACACAATATGATGGAGCCTTAGGCTGCAATCATAACCCTACTTATCTGAGGTGCAGCAGGACTGAATTCAATAGCACTTACTTCTAAGTAGACATGACTAGTCTTACACTGTTAGGGCTGCATGTCAAAGCATGGAAATCAGTTGACTTAGTCAGGGCTGTCAGTGCTATCCCCAACCATGTCTACTCAGCAGTAAGTCCCACTGAGGCATAGTCCCAGGTAAGGAGGCTAGGACTGCAGTCTATGGGTTGTATCTGGTGGTGTCTGCTATAGGCTCTGCTACAGCAATGCCTCCATAGACAAACATTGGGATACTATCCATCCCCCATACCTACTGAAGCTTTCTGCACCATGTCTCATTTTTTTCTCGAGAGCCCCCGAACCTTGAGAAGCAGCTTTTCAGGGTGGGCGTAAGTGGGAAAATATTTGACACAAGTGCAATGCCCAGACTTGCCAAAGGGTGGGCCCTTCAGAAATGCAGTTCTGCTCACTTCCTGCTCCTTCTTTCTGCCCACTTCACTTGCTCCCAAAGTCTCTGCTATAAAACGCCCCTGTTACCCTGACAACCTCTTCCTCCAAATTCTTCTGTTTCTGTCCAGTCCTCAGCTGGGGGAAAGGACAATGGTCAATTGTGCTTCATGGCCCTGTATTTAGTTCTCCTTGTGTTCTTAATGGCATCAATATTGGAAGTCTCCTGAACAGGAAAATAGGTTCAGTCTGTATTTTTCACTGGCCTGGCATCTTCCCATCATACTCTTAAAAAAGAGCTAAATTCTACCCCTTTACTAAACTTAGGATTTGGTGTGTCTGCCCTGCCCCCATTCATAACAATACACTGGACTGCATTGATAGCAATCTCTTAAGAGTATAAAATAAAATTTTATAATGGTTATAATAACCAGGGTTAAGACGACTGAATATTTAAGCTGTCAAAATACTTTGTTATGGCAGCAGTCCTGGAAGCATTTGGCAAGTGCTTACCCCATAATAAGCTGATAGTCATGTGCCTTTGGGATCTCAATCCACACAGCACTGATTAATTTATTTATGCATTTATTTCACAGCATTTTTAGCCCACCCATCATCAACAGATCTCAGGCCAGGTTGTTACCAGGTCATTTCAAAGCAACGGGGATACATCCTCATTAAATGAGAGCTGATAAAAATACAGAGTTAAAACCACCAACACCCCCTTTTAATAAGCATCCTCAAACCTGTTACTGGCAGTGCTGCTGAGAAATGATATTTACAAACAGGTACTGCAAAAAGCAACTTAAAAGAACATCAGACAGTTTTCCAGCCAAGAGTTAACTCAAGAAGAGGGATCAATAAAATGGTGTGTTTGTGAGATGAGGAACCATGCCCAGAAAGATTTTGCTCCAGCTGCTTAGGAAACCAGACCTCAAACCAAGAAGAAGCAGATATAGCTACAATATCTAAAACAGAAAGAAAAAAGTGCTAAACACCAGCAAAATGTATTAAATGTACGGACCGGAAGACTTTAATTTATTAAACAACATACAAAAGTTAAATAAAACCAACAAGATAAAGGCATTCAAATGACAACCATAAAAAACAACCTCAGGGCAGGAAATAACTGGATTTGAGTTAATCTCTAGACCAAGGTAAGAGTGCTTACAATAGATTTTGCTATTTAAAGGTAAACTTCCCCCAATCATGCATAGTGTATGAGGTTTGTTCATGGTTTATTTTTAGTAGCAAAAAGGATGCACAGGTGAGGTTGCTGAACTGGACTCCCAACCTGCTGCTTGTTTCCCCTCCAAGGACTTTTGCCCAGATACTTCCTGTATCAGAGTTAGTGGGGAAGGGCTATAGCGCAGTGGTAAAGCATGTGCTTTGCATGCAGAAGGCCGCAGGTTCAATTCTGGTATCTCCAGGTATAGCTGGGGATATTCCCTGACTGAAACATGGCCCAGCCTGTGCTGGGAGGTGCCATTTGCTGTTCTGAAGCAGGCCAGTCCTGGCATCCAGACATTGATCAGGTGCAAATCTGCTGAGTTCTCAAGGCTGCATTGAGTGCTCTCAGCTTACCTGATAGAAGACACCATTCCTCAGCTTTTCCAGACAAACCTGTTATCAAACTGAAGTTTTGCTTATATACCAATGAATGAGATTAATCACATATAATTACATATATGATTTCCATTGGACTTTATTAATTTTTCTTTTTGGTTTTATGTCTTCACTGCATCCTGATTTTTGTAACTTACCTTGAGGTGCCTTTCAGAACATTTTGAATTAAATATAATCAGGAGAATAAAGGCATTTCTCATGCAGTATTTACTAAGTTGCGGGCAATTCTACCAACTTGCAAGCTTCCTCTTTCTGGTCTCCTATCAATTGCAGGTCACTTGGATTAAAGTGGTCCAGACTAAGTAGTGTCTTATCCAGAAAAACATTGCTATTTTTAACCAGGTAATTAAATTAGCTGGTCATCCATTGAGAAGTAAAAGAAGATTATCTTTGTCTGTGATGGTTCCAGGCTTCTATTTTGTCCAGTGCTGCCATTTCACTTGAAAAATGAATTCTGCAATATTTTTCACGTTTTAGTTTCAAAAAATAATAATGCTTGATTTCAATGCTTAGCTGTACATTATCTGTATTTTCTAAAACATATATAAAACCCACTATTTCCTCCATGCTTTACCTGCAAGTTCACAGGGCTTTGTGTAACAAGGATTCTGTTAAGTCCATCTCACTGACTCTCTGATGGGCATCAAGCCATTTAGGATTGGGAATACAAAAAAACAGCCCAGCCATTTCTGATCAAGGGATTGAGATGAACTGATTGGCTATATCCAGTGTTTGCTTTGCCTTAGTAAAAAGTGTTTATGACTGTGCAAGTTATAGGAACACAGGAAGTTGTTTTATGCTGAGTGAGATCATTGGTCCCTATAGTCCAGTGCTGTTCACACCAGGGGCCCAATAGGCACACGAGACTGGCCCATTTGGCCTGCATGACGGCTTTCAGCTACCCACACCCACCTGTCATTTCAAGTGCTATCACGTGACTTCAGATGTGTGACATATATGCCCTGTTGAGGGCAGCCGGAGCTACCAAGTGCATTCCTGATTGTTCCTTGTCAGTCTGGTTTGCATGTGACACTGTTTGAATTCCAAGCTTGAGTGCAAGCCCTGCTGCAGTTGGCTCTGCTTTGGAGCTCTCAGTCAGAGCTTGCCGCTGGAGCTGATCCATGTATAAGGCAAGTCCCACTTTCAGCAGGAATCTTCAGCAGGAATAGGCCTGGCTTGAATTCAAGGAAAGGAAGAATCTTGCATCCCTGTTTCCTTTGCAACCATCACTTCAAAGCCAGGGCTGGAAAGAAGAAAGGAAGAAGATACTTTCTTTGAAGTTCAATCACATGCCAACCTGTCAAAAAAAATGACCCATGGAAGATGGGCTAATTCTGGATTTCATCCAGTTCCCTATTCCTGGTTTAAACTGTCTGACAGCAGCTCTCCATGCTTTCAAGAAGGGAAATTCCCAGTCCTAACTGGTGATGCCAGGGACTGAATCTCAGGATGTTCTGCATGCAAAGCAGAAGCTCTACTACTGAGCTGCAATGATAGAAGTGTACAAATCTCCTGTGGTAGGGAGGGTAATCAATCTTCCCTAGCTATTTAAGTCTCCTTCCTCCCTGATAAGCTGTTGCCGAGGGTTGGGAGGACTCTTTGGGCAGAACAGCATATGATGCAGAGCTTGGTGTGCTGTGGCTTGTGTGATCAGCGGCACTTCCTCCTGTGTCATCATTGGATACAACTTAATGACGTCTCCTTCCCAGGACCCTGGCATACACATTCCTTCCACAAATAGCACTGGTTGTCTACACAGCTGTGGCACAGATAGAAAGTGTTTTCATCTCTTCTTTGGAACTGGGTGCCTCACTTTTATAATAACAGAGAGTTACAAATATCTGTATTTTTTTTAATGAGCCCCTCCCTTCTAAAATCTATGGTAAATCTTATTTTAGAATTCTGCTATCAGAAATGAGTAATTACACCAATGCATAGGGGAAAGAAATCTCTGTAACCCTGTTCCTGAAAACAGGGATGAAAATATCATTTGGTATTGCACTGTTAGGAAACCATTTTAAAGTGATTACAAAGCGGTATCTCATGGCATGAACTTTTAAAGACCAATATATCATTGCAGATGTTGGGTGTGTGGTTATCAAAGAAGTTATTTATTTATGGCATCCCTGGAAACGTACAGCCAGGGGCTGGGTTATTGTCCTCTGAGGAGATCTAAAACAATATGATAGAAACTGCAGCTGGAGTTAATCTTCCTTTTCCTGGGCAGGACAAAGATGTTGTTCCATGATAGTGGAAAGAAGGAACAGTCTAAATAAATAAAAGAAAAATCTATATTAGTTGCCTGTTACATTTAACATTATGTTATATTTGATATATGATAGCTGTTAAAGATTACTCATTGTGTCTTGAAATCTCCCCTCGTTTCTTGATGTGTATACTTGTTCATATTGGATATTTAGAGTTCATGTTTGGAAGCAATAATATTGTTGGCATCCATTTGTCTCGAAAAACAATGGAGTGCACCTCCAGGGTTGAAGTCAAACTGCTGCTTTAGTAGTACCAAGGTGACCTCCCCTGGGCACAAACCTGGGCAGTGTATATGGAGGTCCTGGGCTGTCGAGACAACAATCCCATCCCCTCTCAGCCTCGCTGATGTGTCCAAAGGAAAGCAGAGCAACACGTTTGGTACCAGTTTGGCTGCAGCAGTTGCCAGAAGAAGAAACACAGGACACCATCCAACCATCTTAGGGACTCCACTCTGGATTTGTGTAGGGTTTACTCCTTAGCCTTTTCGTCTCCCAAAGGTATCCCACAAGGCAGTTGAAGAAGCAAATAACCAAGATGTAACAAATAATGCATGACCTTAGTTGAAGTTTTGCTTGCAGGTAAGGTTCAAGCACCCTGAAAGTAGACAAAGAGGCAAGAATTTACATTCTGCCTCTTTGGTTCTTTTCTTCTTAGCAGTTAGTCCTTGTCCTTCCTAGCATCCTATGATGTAGAGGCCTGTTCAACTGCAGGACACGGAAGGATAAAGTGGGAGAAAGGTCACCTACATAAGCAATACTGTGGCAGAAAGAGCAGAGCAGTGTGATGTATTCTGTGTTTCAAGAGAAACAGATTATACATATTTCCAAGGTATATTCTATGTCTAGTTATTATTGCTATGCAAGCTAAGGCTTCACTAAGACAGCTAGACTAGATGGACCATTGGCTCAGTCCAACAGGCTTTTCTTATGTTTTTGTGAAGTTGCTCCTCCCCATTGTTCTTTCAACATATAAGCCTGCTAAGGCTTCCTTTTATTGTTTATTCTTTAAAAGCTGAATTGTACATGTGACAGATGAACAGAACTGGTCCCTCCAAGGTTTCATATTCCCAAACATCTTCTGGCAACTTCTCCTCATGGGTCCTTGGCATTTTTTTTTTGCAGCCAGGTATTTGGCACAATGTTGCATTCAAAGTATATATAGCTTAAATATACTACAGAACTTTATCTGACGACGGGGAAAAATATTATATGTAAGGCAACAGGTGGGTGGAGCAGCTGGTATGAGAAGTGAGCAGCCTGATCACACACACACACACACACACACACACACACACGGGGGGAAAAACCCAGAGTAGGTTGCGACACAATAATTTCCCTAGGAAATTGCAAATCTCACAATCTGTTAATCAGAGCTGATGGTGTAAGTGAGTGTGCCAGGCAGCAAGTCTGGGAGATACTAGACTTTGCAATAAGTGCTCCGTTTGAGACCTTCAAAGATCTTGTTGGTTTTCGCTCCAACCTATTGGCATCTCTAATGCAATCCCACTCATTTAGGAAGGTAATTCATGGTCAAAGTGCATGACGAGATTTGAAATGTCACTGTAACTTCCACTGTTAACCGATTTGCTGAAGTGTGTTAACTGGCATGGTAATGCTCTGCAGCACAGATGGCCTCCTTAAAAGTTTTGAAGGTGTTCAAATAGTTGCTAATAGTTAGCATCATATTTAGTTTAGCATTTGGCCCCATTCCATAGACAGCTTGGGCTGGTTTTGTGTCAGAAAAAACCTAAGGAGCTGCCCTTCTTTCTTTCTTTCTTTTTCTTGGAAAGCTGGTGAAACTGAGTAGCTAAAATGCAATGTGCTCACATTTTATCACGCTCATGAGCTCAATGGAAGCATGACCTGGGAGATGCATGGATGCCTTGCCTGCTGTTTTTTTCTTTTTCTAAAATCAACCCTGAACCTCCTCCCCTAGTCTGAATGGTGCTATGGTGCTGGGGGAAGGAAATCCAACCCTTTCATATCTGGGCCAAGATCCTGATACAGCTCACTCCTCCTGAAGCTGCTCTTATTTTTATATTCTGCCCTGATGTTTCCTCTGCATGGCTAACAACTTTAGCGGAAGGCATTTGGGTCTGGAACCATAGAACAGGAAGAAAGGGTGTGGCCTCCTTTGTCTTCACCACAGCCCCAAATGAAATCGCCCTTCCTATGGTTACTTTCAGCAGAAGAAAAAAGACATTGGGAAATGCATCCATGCAATTCCTGAATCACTTTTAGTTTGGCCCTGGAGTCCCAGCCATCACCTTTCATCTGCCTTGTGGGATGACACAAGCTTCCTTAAAAGGATTGATGGCTTAGTATATATGAAACCCCCCAAAATGAACAACATCATCATCACCGCCATCTATTCTTCTAGGAAAAAAAGCACTGTTTAGGACCGGGGGGGGGGGAATCCCTGAGTAGCCCCTATATTACTCATGGGTTCTCTAGTCCAATTTCTATCCATAGTTGGATCACTTGGATCAATTATTTGATATTGTGTTTTAATGTTGTAACTCATCCAGGGACCTTAGCATGAAGGGCAAGTTCCTATTACTATATATTTTGTTTGCACAGATGAACTCTCATTGCTGTTAGTGCAAATCATGTGTATTCGGAACAGTAATATCCTTTCTGTAGATAAGAGGCTGTGATTCATGAGACATCAGGAAGATCCTTTTTCCCCCTTTCTGACAGCACTTATGAAAATGATTCACAATAGATACATTCACCTAGAACTCTCCCTGTGTGCTGAATATACTATTCTCCCCCTTCCCACACTGTGAGTAGCAAGTGGGAAGCTCAACCCAGCCATCTCTTTGATGTTCATCCATTTCATCATGCCCCTTAAAAATTCTGAAACACTTCTTCCTTCAGAGCTTATCAAACGACTCTCCCTTTAGACCTCCTCAAATACCTGTACCTCATCTTTTCAAGTTACTCAAGCTGCTTCCTTTTTCCCTTGCCATAACAGCAGAAGCTATTAAGAGCTTCCCTGTCAATCACCCAAAAGCCTCCCAGGAGATCGGATTAGTATTTGAAGTCCAAGCTGAGAACCAGACAGAGTGCGCTGTAGCAACACACCGGGCGGGGGGGGGGAGAGGGGAGGGAAATGCGTTAGAGAGAAATTCTTATTTCATGACAAGTGAAACAGAAGTTTTAGGTGGAATTGGGGGAAATAATCCTGTGCAGGTTCTGAGATTATTATCTCCCAAATAATACTTTACCCAACATATTACAGAAACTTTTGTAAGTGGATGAATATTCAACTTTTGTGATCCTAATACTACAGAGAGGTTGGCAATTATACTTGCATTTAAAGCTTTGAGGTCTAGTCAGGGTCCCTGATGTGATGCCGGATGAGTGAAGAGGCAAGCAAGTTTGCAGTGATTATTTTAAAAGGTATTTCCACCCCCCCAAAAAAAAATCTGTTGGACTAGGATAGATAGTGTATGTGTAAGCTTGGGAAGTTATTCCATATAATTATGATTATATGTGCAAAAACATATCATCTTATTATTAATAATAAAATGTATTTATACCCCATTTTTACCTGACAGGACTCAAGGCGGCTTACAAATAAAAACAGGAAACAATAAAAACCCAGGAAAATGTCATATTGAAAATGTTAGTGTCTTGATGTAAGACAAAAGTGATGAAATAGCAGCTGTATTTAAATTAAGGCTGTGGATGCACTGTATATTTAAAGCACACCCTCGCCAAGAATCCCGGGAACTGTAGTTTGCTAAAATGGTTGGGAAATATAGCTCTGTGAGGGTTTGAAGCAGGAGTTTAACATGGAGTTTTATGGGTTCTCTCCTGGACTGGTTTATGATTATAGGCTCCTAGGGAATCTGGGATGAACCCCAAGGGATTGTTTTCACACGCTCCAAGATGTCCCACCACCCATGAATTTCCCCGGACATATGAAAGGAAGCAATGTCTTTGAAGAGAACTCCATGGTCATCATATGGCCTCACAATACAGGCCCCAGCACCAATGCAAGCAAATGCTGAGGGCTCCCACAACCAGTGGAAAGCATGATTCAGTTGCAGGAATGAATACATTCACTTGAATACATTCCGAAATAGTTGGAGACTGTTTTGAGGACCAGTCGCTGCATTTTTAGAAGCAATAGAGGTGCAAGGTGAAATTTACAAGTGAACACAAAAGAAATTTTGCTTGTAAATGTAGGATATGAGTCCCCTGTCTCTTCAAATCCTGCATTTGTTTAAAGTGCTTTGCTTTGCTACCCCGTCATTTGCTATCCTGGGCTCCTTGGAGAAAAAACTTGGTATTGGAATGTAATAAGCAGGCTTATAAAATTAGGAACCCCTGTTTCCACTGACAAGCCTTAAGGGGGGAGTGGTTGCTGGAAGGGGTTGGACTGAAATATCAATGTTATGTCTTGAACTAGCCTCTTGACATCAGAGGCTTGGCCTTGAGGCCCTCTGACTGGTTTGGCCTCATCCACTTCTCAGTTCTGTCCATTGTGCAATATGTCACTGCCCTCAGAGTGCACAAAGTAGGAGGTTTGTTGGCCCTTAGTTTGGCTGAGAAGGAAAGAAGATTGTCAGCGCATGGATGGTCAGTGCATGAACACAATATATGTACTGAGTCACCTGCAGACACCAGGGATTCAAAGTGGGATTTCTTGCATGCAAAGCAGCTGTTCTATAATTGACAGATCCATCTATCCCTAGTCATAGCTCAGTTTTAGTTCTCTTAAGTTTCTCATTTTTCCAGTCTTAAAATTGGTTCGCCACATTTCCGCAGCATGTTGCAATTAAAATAAAAATCATGAAAAATCCTCAGCAGATTTCTCTCACAAAAATACATTTTTTTGTAAGTAGTTTTCACTGATATACACATTTTTGTAAGGAGGTTTCCAGAAAATAATGCATTTTGAATGCCATTTTAATTTCCCCCTAATATATCCATTTTTGTAAAATTGGTTGGCTGGACAACTGTATCACAAAATTCAGAGAAGTGCACACTTTGAAGAATGAATCCATTTCAGTTCTTGTACTGTTCACCTTTAACTGTGGACAGAGTCAAATTCCCTGTCCCCATCTCTAGCTACGATTCTTTCCCTACATTAAAGACCAGTGGCACCACACATTCACACTATTATTGTGGCTGCAGGGGGCCACAGCTGGGGGGGGGGAGCTGTCATAACTCATCAAAAATCCACACTCCTTCAATAGAAATACCACCCAGTGCATGTACACAATTTGCTTCCCTTTCCTCCTCTGAAAACCTCTTGCACCATCTCTGAAATGGTGCTGACGGATGGGACTTGCAGTCAAAAACATGGAGGGCACAAGGTTAGGGAAAGCTGCCGTAATTGCATTTTGAAAGCGTGGGAATTCAAAGAGCTATTTTAGGATTCTAAGGGGGGGAATTCTAAGAGAGATAGTTAAAGAGAAATCTAGGTGTTACTGCAATGCTGTGGACCACAGCCAGCATCTTTGAATGTGCAGCAGCTGTATAAAGAATTCAGCCCCAATAAAGAATACTCTGAACTCGAAATGAAATGCAGGCATCTCAGTTTTGTTGTCCTTAGCAAAGCCCTTTCACACAGATGGCACGCAGCAGGCTCACCCACACATTTCCACTACCACAGAGAAAAGTGAGTGACACACTGGCAATTTAGGAAGAGAGGAAGTACTTGGTATAAAATAATTTAGTCATATGTTTGTTGTTACTTCTTAACTATTTAAAGTTATACCCTGCCTTTCCACACTAGGTGGTCAACAAGAGCGATGTAAAAAGACAGGGAGTGGTATCTAACATTCTTGGTCCACTAGTGCAATGTTTCCATGTTATGTAACAATGGAAAGCAATGCAACAGTTTGCATTAGGGGAAACTTGTTGCACGACAGATGGTGCAACGAAGTTACAAGCAAGCTGCTTATGCACGACCTTCTGCAACAGTGTCCTGCCGGTGCTGAACATTTCCTCAGTGGAACAAGAATACAGTGGTACCTCAGGTTACATATGCTTCAGGTTACATACGCTTCAGGTTACAGACTCCGCTAACCCAGAAATAGTGCTTCAGGTTAAGAACTTTGCTTCAGGATGAGAAAAGAAACCGGGCTCCGGTGGCGCGGCAGCAGCAGGAGGCCCCATTAGCTAAAGTGGTGCTTCCGGTTAAGAACAGTTTCAGGTTAAGTACGGACCTCCGGAACGAATTAAGTACTTAACCTGAGGTACCACTGTAGAATGCTAAGGGACTTCAGTGTTTTAAGATTTTCAAAATATATTTTTATTGTTTCCCACCCTAGAATCCTTTGGGAGGAAGACAGGGATATAAATTTTATAAACAAAACAACTAACTTAGCAGCACATCATTGGACGCAACTCCATGCAAAAGCACATTAAAATATATTTTTAAAAAAAAAAAAACTAAAAAAAACTGAAGTCAAGGAGTTATTTAAAGGAGTTATTTTGCTATCAAAATGACAGCAAAAGCAGACAGAAACAGCATAGCAAAAATATTCTCTTTAATTTCTGTTTATTTGACCTATAGACCATAAACTTCAAATACAGTATAGGGTTATCAGGACAGGAATAGCAGAAAAGAAACAAAGCAAATGCACACATGTTGTGCCTTTTAAAACGGGAGTGTAACAAAACCCACAAACCACCAGAAATCCTAGAATATTTATTATAAACAGATTGATTTGATTGTATTTTTACTGAGAAAGATGAAGTTAAACATGGCATCTTCCAGGAGGTGGCAGCATTGCTAAAGGAAACAAGCGTGGCATTACCACTACAGTTAATGGAACCCAGCTGCTGCAAACTGGTGAAGAAGGCTGGCAAAAGAAGTTACATTTTGCCTTTTCCTCCTGATGGACTGAATGATTCTTTGCATGTCATCAGTCAACACAGAGGTCTCATATGTGGTCAACATCCATTGTCTTGGGCTTACACCTAGGGATTCTTGAGGAACTTGACACTTGCAAATTCCTGGTATGAACTTATTTGATCCATACCCCTCAAAGTAATGCACCAGTCGAAATTTAATAATAATGATCCCCAAATGTCCCAATGCACTTGTCAGCGGACATAAGTATAAAGCAACTGTTGGAAATGCATATTTTGAGAGATGATACATTTAGGTGTGAATAGTTGGGTGGATCTATTCCCCCTGCCAAAAAAGAATAACATAAAAATGAGACCAAACATATTTATGGGTGAGTACACATGGAATATATTTATCTGTTCTGTTAGTTTTATGCCAGGCTTCCTCAACCTCGGCCCTCCAGATGTTTTGAGACTACAGTTCCCATCACCCCTGATCATTGGTCCTGCTAGCTCGGGATCATGGGAATTGTAGGCCAAAAACATCTGGAGGGCCGAGGTTGAGGAAGCTTGTTCTATACCATCTGTCCACCTAGTGCTCTCTAGGTGGCTCATGGCATGTTAAATCTGATAAACCAATAAAGCAATATTAACAATACAAACTATTTATAGCAGTAAAGTGGTACCTCTGGTTACGTACTTAATTCGTTCCAGAGGTCCGTTCTTAACCTGAAACTGTTCTTAACCTGAAGCACCACTTTAGCTAATGGGGCCTCCCGCTGCCGCTGTGCTGCCGGAGCATGATTTCTGTTCTTATCCTGAAGCAAAGTTCTTAACCTGAAGCACTATTTCTGGCTTAGTGGAGTCTGTAACCTGAGGTACCACTGTAGCAGCTAAACACTTTGCACCAGCAGAAACACAAAGGGACAAATATAATAGAAGATTGGGGGGACGGACACTAGTATAAAGGCTATTTAAAATGATAGTAACACAGACCAGAAACAGACCGATCAATGTGCACTTTGCAAGTTGTATGACTGAAGAACAAGCACTCCAGTTCTTAAAGTCCTGATGAAACTAATGTTAACTTAAAGCGAGTTTTCACCTGATGCCACATTCTGGCATTTACATACAGCTATTCTGAGAATACTTCTCAGCACCTTCCATGAAACACTTCCCACCCTTTCATGCTGGGTGCCATATTGCATCGGTGCCAATAAGCATCCCATTAGCTGTCAATATAATGATGACAAATTTGTATTGCCCATTGGAATATGATGAATAGTACACTAGGAAGCTGCTTGAGGGCTGCTGGCTTGCTCCATTATCAGGAAATGATCTCTTCTTAGTACTGGTTGAAGTACATTTTCATAACTTTAAAAAAACAGGCATCGCCCCCCCCCCACCACTCCATATATAACATTCAGCCTTTGAAGTCATATATCACACATTTATCTGCAATACTATTTCTTCCAAGCTGCATCTGAGGACAGACTCTAGTCCTTGAAAACTCGTGCTAGAAGAAATCTGATAATCTTCTTTGAGGTGCTGCAGGACCCTGTATACGTATAGAATGAGCATGAATTCAATTTGTATCTGAGTGGTTATGTCTGCATTATGTTCAGCAAGGAGGTGGTAGATCAGAATTGAAGTTTCTATGTGGCACATAGAAATTTTAAGGACATGAGCCCCCATTCCTTATTTGTAGCTTTGACCCATTCATTTGTCACAGGGTTGGGCTTCCCACCATGTAATGGTTGTGCAAGATTACAAGTCTTAAGTTAAAGGAGGTTTTAAATTTTTTTGGGGGGTTGCTTTTATCTAGCAGCATGTCAGTCAAGCGGCTGGACACCCCTCCACTCAAACCATGGTCCAGTTTACCTTGGGGCATGTATACAAAACACACAGAGAATGCAGCACACAACACACAAGGGGGATAACACACAGTTCCCTTTATGCATTGATCAAATGAACATGCAGAGAGGGCAGGATGCTCTGTGCACCTCCAACACCATGCCTTTGAGTGTCAGTTTCTAGAAATCACAAATGGGGAGACTGCTGTTGTGCTCAGTCCCTGCTTTTGGGCTTCCCATATGCATCTGGTTGGCCACTGGAGAACAGGATTCTGGAATGTCCCATTGCACTAGCAGGACTCATTGTGTTGCCTTCTGGTGGTGTATCCCTTCCAGTGTGTACAATTAAAAGCAAATGTCTATGGACTTCATATGAGATGATTCTGAAAATGTAGTGGCAAAAGTACTACGTGCTTTGAATGAAACAAATAAATGCCCCCCCCCCCCCCAATTTCATTAATGGCTAAATTCATATGATGAAAGCTTCCCCCCATGCAAAGACTGTGCCTTTCTCATTTACAAACAATGATTTTGAAGGAAGACTATTGCAAAGCAAGCGTCACATCCTTGCCAAGTATTGTTTAGTTCCCATCACCATGCTCATAAAAAAATATATGGAAAATATCTGTACTACAAAATAGAAACATACAAATTAATTGCGCCCTCGAGCTTACAAAGTATTTCCATTTTGACCCTTAAGCATTTTGCACTTAGGTTGGCACACTATTACATTTCTTCAGCACTAAAGAAGCAATAGAATGCTGCTTGGAAAATGCTAATTTTCTCACAAATGCCATTATGAATGCTGTGAGAAATGTGATTGTATGAGTGTCAGGAACATCTGTTGGTCTCTATTGGACAGTGCCTGTGATGTCACTAACAAACATATTCTCCCCTGGTTTTGAGACCAAAAGTCCTACTATGAAATAAACAAAAACTGTTGAGAGCAAGTGTGCTACTGTTGCTTGACTGTAGCCAACACAGTATAGCATTAAAATTATTTCTTTTATAAGCATTTGGAAAGGATCTTTGGGAAACAAGGGCTTAACTCTGCTTGGGAACGCCTTCCCAGATGTTCTCCCTAGCTGGTCATATGAGAAAGAACTTCCCTTATTTGCTTCTCTGATGTCATTGCCTTCCATACATTTCCCCCATCCTTATCAACAACGCATAAATGTACCAGCGGCACTTCCAAACTCCTGCTTGCTATAGTCATGCTTCAGCCTGGCTCTCCCCACACCCCACCTCCAGTTTAATATTACGTTCAGTCCCTCTGAACCTGACTTTCAAAGCAGAATGCAAGCTTGGATTTGAATTCTGGATTAACAAGATTGGTTTCACATGAACTTGATGCCTAAACCTGACACCCAAGTAAGTAAAAATAAAATAAAAATCTGTTATCTTTTCTATGGGACCAGAAGGACTAAAATAGTATTTCTGTACTGGGGGGAAAGTATTCACTCAGCTCTGGCATGGTGGGTTGTTGTGTTTTGGTTGAAGTCTTTCACACATGTAGGCTGATTAAGTCCCACTGAAGTAAACAAGGTTTCAGCAGCCTTCTTGTACAAAATTGCAGCTGTTTTTCAAAAATTGTCCACAAAATGTATTTGATTCACATCACAAGAACATCAGAAGAGGCTGCTGGATCAGACCAATGGCTCATCTACTTCAGCATCCCGTTGTTACAGTCACCACCCAGATGCCTATGGGCACTCTTTCCTCCTGTGGTTACCAGCAACTGGTGTTCAGAAACATAACTGCTCCCAGTTATGGAGATAGAGCATAGCCATCAGGTCTAGGAGCCTTTGAAAGATGTATCTTCCATGAATTTGTCCAATCCTCTTTTAAATCCAACCCAAGTTAGTGGTCTTTGCTGCCTCCTGCGGGAGCAAGTTCCATCATTTTACTATGTGCTACGTGAAGAAGTACTTTTTAAAACCTGTCCTGAATCTCCCACCACTTTCTTACCAGGTCCTCTTCTCTTAACTTCACCCATTGTCCCCTACAGAATAGTGGGACAATGTTCTTGACACTATCAAAACTGTTGGGCTATTTGATGCTCAAAGATTGCTTTCATGCACTGTATTCTTGTCTCAACAAATCACTTCCCCTCTTGTAGTTCTCCCCCCTGCAGTACTCTCCTCTTTTAATTTTAAACTGGTATCCAATTGTTTCTTTAACCAGTTTGACTCGTTTTGTTTCTGTTCCTAAATCAAATTCTCCTCTGCTCTCCTGGTTATCAAAATTCTTCATGAAGTTGCTCCACCTTTTCTCCTCTTCATATCCAAATGATCTGTTCCTTGCCTTATTCATTCACAGCTCACATCTCAGTCATCTCTGGAGACTCGCTTGCCATCCTTTAATTTATTATCTACTGGAGATATATACTTCCAGTACATTTTTGTGCCTACTATTCAAAATGATGAAAGAACTGAACTCCAAACTTTGTTTCGTGCTTAAATAGAATTTTAGGCTGTGATCTTGTCAACAGTTTTATTGCAGGCTTCAAAAGGACCAGAGCTGATTTTTTTTAGTGTTTTATAATTAACAGAGCCTCTTCAGTTATTCCCAACATCTCCTGAGCAGATGGCGTGTTTTCTCCTCGTTATTTATTTAGAAAATTTATAATCCACTTTTCAATCAAGAGATTCTCAAAGCAGAGAACAGTAAAACAGAGCAATAAAACCAATAATAAAACAACAACATAATCATGATGAAAAATGGGGTGGGGCGGGAACTGCAGCAGCAGAAATTAAAATGATGCTAAAATCTACCCTGGAGATCTGAAACTGCACCTGGGAGCATTTCTGTAAGCTCAGATAGGGGGACTGTTAGCCAGTGGAGTGGGGGTTGGGGTTGGGGGAGCACACTACAGCCCTTTTCGCATGTACAATTTCATGCAAATGATATAATTTGAGCAAGGACAGTGGGTTTGCACATGTTCACCCTATTGCCACAGTCACACACCTTGCTAGCCCTCCCCAATGCTACTGGTGCTTTTGGATGTCTGCAATGGGGCAGCTTGGGTTGCCCCCATAAGCTGGAACCCTGAGCACTCAGAAGATTGAAAAGTGTGTGTGTGTGTGTGTGTGTGTGTGTGTAACTGACAAATTGTAGCATTTCTTAGCAAAGGTTTCTCAGGTTGCTATCAGCCAAGTATTCTGTTTTCCTCGGAAATATGGAACGGTATTCAACTAAGTTTTATTCAGAGTAGACCTACTGCAATTAATGGACCTAACATAGACATGTTCATTGATTTTACTCTGAGTAAAAATTAGTTGACTACCACCTGCAATGTGGGAGATGAATAACCCCATATATATCCAGAGCTATCTAACCTCAATTTTAAGTGACGTTTAGCAGAGAATACATGTATTTTTGTTCCTCTGTGTAAAATGAGTACCAGAAGGTGATTATGCCCATCATGCTAGATATTTGCGGCATCCTGGATTTTATGATGACATGAGTGACAAATCCACTCTCTTACTGTTTCTTCTTTGGCAAATTATTCCATTTTGATGGAATCTTGTAGGGCTTTCTGCATATCTAGCTTTGCACAGAAGTTCATTATGGACAGCTTTCAGCCAATAAGCTCTTAAACACCCTATTTCCACTAACTTGAGCTTGGCTTGTGCTGCTACACCATCTTCTGTACTGAATCCAAGAGAGAGCTGAAATGTTCTTTGCTGCACAGCACTGTCACATTAAGAAGCAGTAACAGAATTTGAAAATAACATTTTTATAGGAATAGTGTTCACTGGTAGGTAGCATTGGGAGTACAGAAGGGCCAAATAATTTTCCAACAATTGTAAATACTTGGCTTTTCATTTTGAATCCCTGTTTTGTTCGCCTGATCAGATTTCTATGGATTTCTTTCAGATATTGAGTTCACAACTGCATCAGAGCATTGCATTGTGTCATTTTAAGTGGTTGTTATGGACTCTATGTTATGTAAAAGGGTTTCCTGTAAAGGTTTCATTATCTAGAGAGAATATGTATAAATTGATACACTCTGTACATAGCTAAATTCTATAACGCTAAATCAGTGTTTGAAAATGCTGGTTGCAGAACAGTCATATCTGAAAGATTGTTGTGGGGGATGTATGTGTTCAATAACTGCTTTTGGGTGACTAAATTGCTCTCCTTATCATTTCAATTGTTTTACAAACTTTTACTGCATTAACCGTGAAAGCCTAAGTTTATTCAGAAGTTAGCCCCACTGCGTTCAATAGGACTGTATTTCTAGGACTGTAGACTGACATTGTTGAGATTCATAGTTTTCTTTTTTATGACATTAGCAGTGTCGGCAGTGAGAAGGAAGTTTGTTTCCTGCTTTAACTAAGTGTTGATTCCCTAGGGGTGAGTAGGAGTGACATAGATATTAATGAAACATAGATTAATTTTTTTGCCACAGAAGCCTTCACACTCTTGCTTAAGGATTCTTATTGTGGCATCTTGTGCTTTCTTGAACCTCATAAGGCTCCTGCTGTAAACAGCCTGCTTGTTAATCTGCCTTATTATTGCTCCCCATTTCTTGTAAATAATACATGCCAATGGAGGCATCCAAGGCAAAGATGAAATAATCTTAATCTCATTGGAAGCTTGATCCAATCCCACTTTGTTTTTAGCTAAGAGTTTCAGAGTCATAAAACAAGGTTACAGCTTTTGTCTACATAATCCTGAGACACATTCCTAAACTTAAGAAAATAACATATGGTACAGATTCGAAGTTCAGAAGATGACTAGCTGATTAGCTGGTAAAGCATTGTTGGTGTTTACTGCTTATGCTATAAAGGAATGGAAATATAATATTGTGGCAGTGTCTTCACTGGCAGAAGGTTCATAGTTTGACATGCTACAACCTTTTATTGAATTTACCTCTGGTGTTTAGCCAGGTGTTTTTAACCTAAGGCAGGGGTGGGGAGCCTCTTTCAGGCGGGGGGGCTAGATTTTAATGAGGCCACCCTTACAAGGGCCACATGCCAAGGCTGTATGGGGCCAAAGGCAGAAGTGAATTGGTGAAAGACAAAACAATAATTAACAAGCATAACAAACACTTACACACACAGAGGTATCCCTTTTTCTGATCTTTAAGGGTTAACCCCACACCCTACACTTTCATCTACCTGAGCACTGGGGGTGGGCATGGATGGAAATGCTGACTTTGACTATTAAAGACCAGGCAGCATATCTCTTATCTCTAATATCAGCACTGGAGGTTCCAGATTTCTTTTGCTGCAGGGGCAAGGTGTCCCTCCTAGTCACTCCACAACGAACGGCAGGGAGTGTCGGTATGACCTTAATGGCAGCTGATAGCATCATAAAATGGAAGTGGGTGACCCTAAAAGTGGCCGTTGGGCAGCGAATGCAGATCTGCCACCTTTCCCAATCCACCACCTGAGACTCACTTTGGCTCACGGGAGGGTTGCATTGGTAAATACTAATCTAGATCATAATGATAAGACCGCTAACTTGATAACGCTTCTAGTTGTTTGTAGTTGGGTTATTGAGGACAAAGACAGCAGTATAGTATCAATGAATAATGTGTGGCTCCAGTACCTTAAAGAAATGGATGAGACGGGCAAAGCATGAAAAGGGGTCAGCTTTCAAATGAGCCAGTTTTTAAGGGGTGCTGTCTCCTTTTAACATTTCCGAAGGTCTTGTCTCAAATCCCCCTTAAGAAATACGTCACGCACATCCCCATCTGCTCATAGCAGGTGCAGTTAGGATGCAGAAACAAAAACATTATCTAATTTTCATGATTTCATTCCCTTTCCTAGGAATTTGGCAGATCACTTAATCTGCCTGTGTGCCTCAGTGTCAATCTGTGAAATGGAGAAAATGTTTTATTCCTTGCTTCCCAGACATGTTATCAGGTTAAGTATATGATGATTACCATAAAAGGGCACATTAAAGATGGAAGGTGTTTAATGTTGTAATCCTAAGAACTGTTGCTTTGATTCAACCCCCCATGAGGCACTGATTTGGACTGCCCCATTTCTTTTCAGTGTCAGAAAGCTTGCTGGATTTGGGCCAGTGTTTCATCCTTGGGAAGTGCATCCCTATCTGGTGCAGAGCTATCTAATTCCGTGTTTACACCACATCTATAGTCACTTGTGCAACACTTGTGCCCCAATCTAGCTAAGGAGAAGCACACTTCCACGATCATATCCCTCACTGGCTAAAGAACCATATGCACAAATGAATTCTATGAGGTTATCCTCCATAAACCAGCAGATGGGACTGTGCAAGCAGAGCCCTAAAAAAGAAAGAAAGAAAGAAAGAATTTCAGTCATGGACTGGAATCAGCAGTAGAGTGGGGCATGGATCAGTCTCCTTATCACCCTTGCTTACCAGACAGTTGAGTGGCTCAATTTTGGGTTTTAAAAAAGGGTTAAGTGTGATTAAACCCTGCTGCCCTGTGCTCACTGTTTTATATCAAAGCCCTAGGAAGTATAGTTATAGCAACAGACCTATCAAGTTCCTGTATGGATTCTTTGGCTTGGAATAACAGAGGGGCACAGATTTCAAAGGCTGTTTGTGCCCTGGCCTAAAGCCTATAATGAATCTCTTTGGGTGCTTATTTATATATTTATGACACTGGCTATCCTACTCTGCAGTCTTTGGATTTGCACAGCAGTTTGCAATGAAACAAGTAACATCAAACACAACAAAATCTTCAACAGGAAAACAGCAAAACCAAGAAAAGCAGAGTTAAAAACCAATGGTTCTAAAATGCCTGGGGAAATCAAATAGCTTGCTGGTGGGCTCTTTAAGAGATACAGCTATGACCTATGATCTGAGTCAGAGGTGTGGCCTAGCTGGAGAGGTTGGTCCCTACTCTATGTAAGCTCCCAGACCTCACCAGAAACAAATTTTGTTAGCCACTAACTCAGCTTGCCAACCTAGCAGTTCCTGCCAACCTAGCAGTTCGAAAGCACGTCAAAGTGCAAGTAGATAAACGGCACTGCTCTGGTTTGCCAGAAGTGGCTTAGTCCTGCTGGCCACATGACCCAGAAGCTGTTTGTGGACAAACGCCGGCTCCCTCGGTCAATAAAGTGAGATGAGCGCCGCAACCCCAGAGTCGGCCATGACTGGACCTAATGGTCAGGGGTCCCTTTACCTTTACCTTTAACTCAGTTTGCAGTGAATGTCTACAGAAGAAACTGAAGACAACACCCAGAGAGCCTACTTGGAAACATAATTCTCATACATATACATCTTCCATAAGGTGTAGTGTACCAATGTTTGCCTTTGCCAACCTTGTGCATTAGTCATGCTACCTAGGGCTGATGGGAGTTGTAGTCTAGCATATTCAGGTTAGGAATAAGGAGCAAGGCACATTGAACTCAGAGCTAAATTGTTTTACCTTCAAGGAGCCTGCAGATGCCAGTTTGTACTTGAACCACATTTTTTTTTGTACACTGGATGATAACTCTCATTTATAGCAAATACTGTAAAACTTTTTCTTTCCATCTTGAGATGCTTTTAGACTTTGCTAAGGTAGGAACACACCTGAGAATGCATTCCAACCCGAGGCTATTTTAAGGCACAGGAAGTAATCTTACTGGATCAATCTAACATTTTTCTCTCTACAGAAATCAACTAATCTAGTAAATGCAATAGTTGTAAAAGAGATTAATTTGCATACTTTCTCAAATTCTTCACTGGGATGACACAAATAAAAAACATCTATCTACAGGTATATAACCCTTTTATCAGGTGACACCTGGTGATGTGTTCAGTGTAAAATTGTAAGGCAAGCTGTTACTGAATTATAGTCAAGGTCAGGGAAAACACATTTATTTTACTTGTAGCTGTATCATTATCAGTGGCCTCTGATGATAGATCCACTTGAAGTAAAAACACAGCTTACCCTGGTGAATTTGATTTATTAACATTGCAACTGACAAGGTTGCCCGTTTGTTAGTGCTTATTTTATATTTGAATAGCTTTCAGCACATAAATTTGAGGTATTGCTGCAAGTTACTTAGCATGTTTCATATATCATATGGAAAGGCAGATCTGTACAATAATTCTCTTGATATTTCTATTTGGGATACTACCCTCTTTTTTAAAAAATGGGCACAATTTCTAGGATGACATCTGAACTCATAATTCAGAGTGATTCCATTTAGACTACACTACGAAATGATGGCTTCACCTTTTGGTCTCCCATTTTGATTTTTGGGTTGAAAGTATTAGAGGGAGCATATGTTGAAAACCACCCTCTTATTGTGCAAATAGTCAGTTCTTATCAGTCTTGTTTGTTGACATTCGTTTGATTGTTTCTCTTATTTGCTGCTGATTCGGAACCATTTTTTTCTGGGACTCTTCTGAGGCAATCCATCAGGAATCATGCAGTGAAATGTGGATGCTCTAACGTTACAGAGGAAATCAAATTTGACTATGTACGGACTTCACTGAGATCAGACTAAGTTCATTCAGAGGGAAGGCAATGCTGATTGAATAGGCAAACATCCTGCCACCCTCCTCCCCATTTCAAAGCAGGCATGAAAAATCATAAATAGAGGGTTGCCCCCTTTTCTTTGTTAGGCTGTATATGAATCTTGTAGTGCGTAAAGTAAATATGACATATCATAGAGAACAATAGGAAGCTACATAATTGTTTTCCTCTTTAGTTTTGTAGCACATTGGCTCATGGGGAACTCTGTTCTTTGATTCTTCTTAGAAATGAAAAATACAGCTTGTATTATCACAGCTTCTTATTCTATTCAAGTTGTATCCTGAATAGTAATAATGGCCAGCAAATATTATTTTTTGAACAAAAAGGGCCAAGTTAATTTGCTTTTTATGAACTTTGCACAGGGATTGGATCCAAAGGCTGCATGGCAATCCATCCACACTGTACCTTTAAAGCACATTTTATACACATGTTTACCCACAAAGAACTCTGGGAACTGTAGTTTGCAAGTCACAGAACTACATTCCCCAGCACCCTTAACACTACAGTTTCCATGATTCTTTTGGGGGGAAACCACGTGCATTAAATGTATGTTAAATGTATGGTTGAATGTGACTTCCAAAAGCTCTTTGTGCAATCAATTTCCACTTGTACTAATCCCCTCTGCCAAACTGGAGCCCCTCCGCAGCACAGCCCACGTTATTCAAGAGGGCACCAAATCCACTGGAAAGGCTTTTGAGGGACACAGGGGGCTTGAGTGGAGCAGAGAGGAAGAAAAAGATGACTTGTATGGGTGGTTTTCCAGTCACTCAACCCTTGAGTTCAGCCCATAGATCTTAACCGATAGACTGACATATCTGAGACAAAATTTTACTTTCTTTATTTTCTTACTTCTCTATCCCACCTTTCTGCCAAGGTAGAGTACATGTGGTTCCTAAGAGACCTTCCATGTGGGAGAATAGTCTGATAGAATATGATTAAATGTCACCCATTTAGATTAGTTGTCTCTGGAAAAGAGGCCACTAATAAATTCTGCGCTTAAATCAAATCATAGTTGCTGCATATATTTTCAAGCTAAATTGTTCATTTATAGACCTTTGTATTAGCTTTATTTGTGATGACGAGACAGTCATTGTATAATTACCGCATCCTAATACAGAACATGCCCAGTGTACTTTATATGTAATACAAATTCTGTAGAATTACAGTGAATTATAAATAGACTTTCAACATCGAAAGTAGGTTAAGATATACAAATTTGTTGTTTTAACCATTACAGTTATTCTCTAGTGAATCAAAGTTACCTCAAGTAATTTTAATATTGCATTTTAGTTTGTGTTAATCTTATTGAAGAATAAATATGGGTTTCCTCTTATGCAATTAGTGGAGCCAAACTATTATGAAAAGCACCGACATGTTGAATCATACATAGAAATTAGCTAGGGGTATTTCATTAACAAACTAATTCAGTTATTTCTACAGACTTATGGAAAATGATATTCACCTCTTGGGGATAACTTTTGGCAGGAGAAGACAGTTTTTCTTGGCATCTACTGTACATCACTTCAATCTTTGGTTAGTCAGTTCTCTCCTTCGTGATGGATGTTGGGCACACGCTTGTTAAGAAAGTATTCAGCAGTTTATAATGCTAGAGCTTCACTGATCAGACGTTCCAAAGGGCATCCAAAACATTTGCGTAATGAATGTGTTTGGATGAATAGGAGAGCTGTGAGCTGAAAGAACACAAGTAGGACACATTTAATATCAATAACCAATGGTTCATATAATGACAGCTCTCCTGTATTTCCTGAGTTAGGCAGAATCTATGCCAAAAATCTATATTGTTCATCAAAGAAACTAAAGTCAAATGTTAAGAACAAACTGTGCATAACCCAATTGCTTGAGCATACCAGGAAAAGCATGTACATCTAAAAACCCAATTAATGGTGTGTTGGGTTTCACTCTGTGGAATGATGAAATGTGTACTAGGGTAGGGATGGGCAAATATGTCATTTTCGGTTTCTCTTGGTTTCTTCTTTTTCCAACCTTAACCAGCTCTCCACATTTCTACATCAGTTTGCAAGGGAGGGGGAGTCAATGATTTGCATGATTTCCCCCTCCAATATATATTTTTATATGCAATTTTGCCTCAAACACACATTACTTGGCTGGAGACCTGCATTGCAAAGGTCGGATAATTGTAGATTTTGAAGGACAGCTGTGTTTCAATTCACATATTGTTTTGGAAAATGTGAATTTCATAAAATCACTTTTACATGTAAATGCAACCAAATTTCTACCCCATCTCTAATTGGGGCACATGTGGGATGAATGGGTGAGACTAGAGCTCCATTCACCTTTGTTGCAGGACATAACGTATTGGCCTGAATATAAGCTGCAGTCCCCCCCCCCCCCAATTCCGAGCGTGAAAAGTTAAAGTGTGGCTTAAATTCACGACCTTACAAAAATTGACTTTTACGATATTGCTGCTGAAACAGACATATGGTAAAACGGAACAGGTGTGAGTGCTTGCGGAATTTTAAGGGAGTGGCTTATATTCGGGTATTGTGTTTTTTCCTTCTCTCCCCCCCCCCCCCCAATTTTAAAGGTGCGGCATATATTCATGTGTGGCTTATATTCAGGCTAATATGGTAAGTATGCAGATGGAGGAGTGGGGCCATACTTTTAACCCCACCCCTGACATTGCATTCAAAATACAGATGCTGCCCCATGCCTGCTATTGGTTCCAGGAAGGAAACCTCCATTGATACCACTCCATTGAGGCTTCCCTCTCAGGACCAGTAGCAGGTGGTTGGTCAACACCAGGGTAGAAGAGGAAAGGGTTAAACCTCCTTCCCTGTGTGTTATGGAAATCCCCCACATGCCTGCTATTTTTATTTCTTAAGTGGACGTGATTTCAAGTCATGCTTACTGTCACATCAAATTTGGTTCTCAGTTGGTGAGAACTCTGTGCAGTGTGATGTCTGGGGCACATCAAGCTGAGGATGTGCTTCCTAGAATGTACTCAGCACTCTTTTGTGGTCATGTTGGGCATTTCCCCCCTGTATAGTGGTACCTCAGGTTAAGTACTTAATTCGTCCCGGAGGTCCGTTCTTAACCTGAAACTGTTCTTAACCTGAAGCACCACTTTAGCTAATGGGGCCTCCTGCTGCCGCTGTGCCGCTGGAGCACAATTTCTGTTCTCATCCTGAAGCAAAGTTCTTAACCTGAAGCACTATTTCTGGGTTAGCGGGGTCTGTAACCTGAAGCGTCTGTAACCTGAAGCGTATCACTGTAATTCTCTCTTTCTCCTTGTCATGGAAATCCAGAATTTTGTGACATACAGATTTTAAAACAAATCGTAGTTCCAGTGCAGATTTCCCAATCCTACTTATTAGTATTGGAGCTTTACCTGCTATTAATATTGGAGGAAAAACTTCCGTTGGCACAAATAGAACCTCCCCCCCCAAAAAAATCTGGAGTAGGACTGCAGCAGGGGGCAAAGGCCTTACAACCCAACACCCACCCACCTCTCCAGTGCCAGGATCTTGTCCCAGAATACATTCCCCACACATGCTATTTAAAAGCCATTCGTGCCATTGCTAATTGTGAGAATGGTGCCAGAGGTTACTTTAGGGGAGTGCAACCAGTTTGCCCACACTGGGTGCTGAGTTGAGAGGACACCACAACAATGACTTGGAACAAAAGGTGAGAGGTGGCAGCGGGGGACAGGGGAGGAATTTTGGCGTCGCACAGGGCGCAGTTGAAATTCAAAAGCCCAAAGTCCACCACTGACGACACTGGCATTGTAGAAAAAGTGACATTAATGTCCTATGTGTAACTGTAGCCCATTTCCCCTAAAAAAAAATAGACATGTTTTCAAACAGAACAATAATGTTAACATCTTGTCCAAATATTATACATTTCATTGGCAATGTAAGTAGATTTCTTGAGTGGAGATTGCACTGCTTCAGTGTCAGATGTAATGTTTTAAGTCCTAATTTTTAAAATAATTGTTTGCTGTTATGTGATTGCAATTTATTATGCCTTAAGCAACCTGAGGACACTTTGGAAATTGAGATGATTCGTTTTAAGTGTTTTATCCTAGTGAGCAAAATTTTAATCATCTGGTTTTCTAATCCCAGCTCTGTTACTGGCACAGTCTGTAAACTTGGCAAGGTCAGTTCATCTGCTCTGGCTTCAGTTATTCCAGCTACAAAATCATTAAGAAGGACTCTCTGGTAGATGTGTTTACTTATGTGCTTTGTGGATATTATAAAGAAGTAAGAGACAGCTATAAATTGTTGAAACCAATTTTCTTTTTAGGATTCTGCATGCCAGTATCTAGTATGCAATATTTTATCATAATTAATTATGACCAGCAGAGGAATGAGTTATAAAATGGATAATTTACAAACCTCTTGGCCACATCTGTATCAAAGCTCTATAATTTCGCTTTCCCTCGAAACCTCAAGTCCCAATGAAAAGTAATTGTCTCTTTACATGTAGGATTGATTCAATGACCTCTTACAATGCAATCAGTCCCACTAGTAGTAGATGTTGTTGTTGTTAATTAAATTTCTATACCACTATTCATCCGAGGATCACAGGGTGGTTAAAAAACACAGCAATACATAATACAGTGTGTATATATACCAAATCTTGCCTCATTACTTGTTGCAATATTCTGCTTCATCAGGTGACTAGTGACAATATAGTTGATATTAATAGCATATTTTTAGTAGAGTGCATTTGCTTCAGGAACATTATATCCACACCTCTGTGTTTCCATGACACCACATTCAGGAGTACAATCACTGTGCAGTATTGGAGCAGCCATAGCTCAGTAGTAGATCACTTGTGCTGCAAGCAAATTATATTTGGTTTGATCCCTAGTAGCTAGGATTAAAGGGATATCAAGATTGTAGGGCTAGGCAATACCTCTCTGCTTGCCATATTGGATTGCTGCTGTCAGTCAGTTTAGAGTGGACTAGACTTGGTTGAAAGGCAGATTCATAGGTACATAAGCACAGTGGTGCCTCGCAAGACGAAAAACCCGCTAGACGAAAGGGGTTTCCGTTTTTCGATGTGCTTCGCAAGATGAATTTCCCTATGGGCTTGCTTCGCAAGACGTTTTCGTCTTGCGAGTCTTGTGATTTTTTTCGCTCCCCCCCCCTTTTCTAAGCCACTAAGCCGCTAATAGCCTTTTAGCCGCTAAGCCACTAAGCCTTTAATAGCCGCTAAGCCGCTAAACCGCTAATAGCGCTAATCCGCTAATCCGCAAGACGAAAAAACCGCTAGACGAAGAGACTCGCGGAATGGATTATTTTCGTCTTGCGAGGCACCACTGCATTCTGTTTCCATATGTGGATGATCCTTTTGGCATTATTTTCTTGTCAAATAACACACTCGGAAGCTTCTACTTATTGAAGTTATCTCGAATTATATATTCTACATACCCTAAAATGTACATATTCTTAGCTTTAAGTGGTGTTAAATACATACCGGTACTTCTCAGAATAGCAGACACTTATTTCTAGTAATCTTAATCTTCTTTCAGTCCAATTATACAATTGGGTGTAAAACAATACTGATTTTATTATGTCTTTCCAGGATAAATTACAGCTTGCATAAATTGTAGCGGTTTTCTCTTAGATTATTTGAGATGGAGTGCTGCAATTAATTCAAGAAGGTGAATAAATGTCACTTATATTCTGATATCTCCTCAGTAAAATTCAGTGCTTGGAATGAACTAGCTGAGTTGAACAAAGTTCACTAAAATAGTTCAAAAAACTACACCTGAAAGTAGTTCCCATATTACCAGGTGAACTAAAGGTGAATTAAGTTCATTTTGGAGCACAACTCTGAATGATTTCGGATTGATCTTCACATTCAGTCTCTCCCTATCCACCCCCACCCCGGCAGGAGGCATTTTAATGCTTATTAGGCAGATATTGAGGCATTGCTGTTTCTAAGAATGCCTAGTCACTTAATCCTTGTTGTTAAGCAATGAGAAGGAAGGGATATGAGGCATTTCCTGTATCTTTCTTGCTGAAGTGATGCACTCTCTTCCAACAGTAGCAGCTTACAGTGAGAAGTATTGGTACATAAACAAAGCAAATGTTTTGTATACAGATTCTATACAGTATTTGTGTAAATTATTCACTGATCTATTTTAAAATATATATATATATATTATGTATTTCACATATGATTTATATCATAAATTATCAATTTGCAATTCACATAAAGCTGATAGGATTAACGTTGTGATATATTTTGACATCACAAAATGCATTAAGACTGATAGGCGATAACTATGATTCAACATGAAATGACTATCATACAGTTAGTTATCTGTGCATCTTCTAAACAATATATCAGTTTGGCAAATAATCTATTGTTCAGTTAGGAAAATAAAAACTTATTGCAATGGCTGAAACCTTCACTCAAAATTAATGAGATGCAAGGATACACAAGGTCAATTTATTATGGGATTTAAAACCATGCAATGTATGGCACATATCTTAATGGCTCTTCTAAACAATTATTGACGATAATGATCAAGAACTAAGCTGGATGGAGTTGATTCTCCATATGCCAGCTGTGATCAGAGACACAATAACCCAATTTTGGAGGGATCTAGCCAGAGCAGATATTTCATACTGGTACACAAAGGTGTGGGAATCATCTCTGCTAGAAAAAAAATGACATATAAACTGAGATTCTCTAGAGGTTAAAAAGTAAGGACCAATTTATTTTGGTATGGTATGATTTTATTGTTGATGATAATAATAATATAGTACACAACCAATCTCTCCTCCCCCACCTGACCTATAAATGGCTGTGGACAATACAATAAAATAGGAATACTTCACAAACAATGGTTTGCTGAAAATGCAACTCATCATCCTGGAAAATAAGGGATAGCCATGTTAATAGTGTTTTTATTTTTATTAAGTATTGATTATGCAGAATCCTCAAATCTGAATTAGAACCAAGCTATAGTGGGCTTTGAACTGGCATCCTAAAGCACATCGGGCAAAGATTCAACCTCTTTGTACTGTTTATTGTACAGTCGCAGCAGCATGGACAATTCTTTACCCTTATAAATAAAGATTTCTTCACCTCGCAGGGGGTTGACCTGGCTTGTGTGACGGAGACCTGGGTGCACGAAGGGGAAACTGTTACCTTACGAGAGATGGCACCCCCGGGTTTCTCCGTCCTCCACCAGTCACGGACTGTGGGCCGGGGGGGAGGGGTGGCATTATTAATCCGGGAAGATTGTTCTTTCAAATCTCTACCATCACCATCGATCCCTGGCATTGAATGTGTTGGCCTAGTGTGGGGCTCCGAGGTGAGCTTGGCTGTCTGGCTGGTGTACCGGCCACCTAGCACACCAGCAGCCACCCTGTTAGGCCTGCTGGAGGCGGTGGCCGGCTGGGCCTTGGAGTTCCCTAACCTATTGGTATCGGGGGACTTCAACATCCATGCTGATGCCACTCCCTCCTCATAGGCTCTGGACCTGGTGTCTTCCATGGCAACACTAGGGCTCTCCCAGTTTGTTTCGGGTCCCACACATCAAGCAGGCCACACGCTGGATTTGATCTTTGGCATCAGTATAGATGTGATCATGTCTCTTTCGATGAAGGTGCCATGGTCTGATCACTATGCTCTGAAAGCCAGGATTGATTTTCCACCCCCACCCTGCTTAGGTGGTGAGCCAATTTGGGCTCGCCCACAGAGGCTGATGGACCCTGATAGATTCCGTCAGGCCTTGCGGGACCTTGCTCCCCCTGGCGACTCATTGACTGAGCTTGTTGAGGGCTGGAATATCCAGCTCCTAGCAGCCATCGATGAGATCGCACCTAGGCGCCCTCTGCGAGCCCGCAGAAACCGAGCTCCCTGGTTTACCGAGGAGCTTTGGAAAATGAAGCGGGACCTCAGATGGCTAGAGCGAGTATGGCGGGGTGCCCGTGACGGAGCCTCAAGAACATCTTATAGGGTTTTTATGAAAACCTACGAGATGGCAGTGAAGGCCGCTAATAAGTCCTACTTCTCGGCCTCCATTGCCTCTGCTAGCTCTTGCCCGGCACAATTATTTAGTATAATTAGGTCTTGAACGTCCCTTGAAGGACAGCCAAATTTAAATAACAATTTGACACACAGCTGTGAGGCATTTGCGAGCTTTTTTGCGAAGAAGGTCCTGTTGCTCCGCCATAACCTCCCTGCCAATTTGGATACAATAAAGGAACTGGAGGCCCCTCGACTGCCCTCGGGTCCAGTATTGGACCACTTTGACCGGATATCCCCAGCCGATGTGGACAGACTCCTCCGAGCTGGAAAGCCCACCACCTGTCCTCTTGACCCGTGCCCGTCTTGGCTGATTAGAGCATGTCCAGACGAGGTGTGGGCCCCCCTCGGTGATATCATCAATTTGTCCCTTGGCACCGGGATATTCCCAGGGGAACTGAAGGAGGCAGTGGTGCGCCCGCTCTTAAAGAAAACATCATTAGTTCCCTTAGATCAATCCAATTAGCGCCCGGTTTCGAATCTTTCATTCCTGGGTAAGGTGATTGAGAGAGCGGTTGCTGAACAGCTTGGTAGGTTTCTGGATGAAACATCGGCTCTCGATCCATTCCAGTCCGGCTTCCGCGCTGGTCATGGGACCGAGACGGCTCTGGTCGCCCAAACAGATGATCTCCGCAGGCAGCTGGATCGAGGCGGGTCGGGGCTGCTGATTCTTCTAGACCTGTCAACAGCCTTCGACATGGTCGATCACGAACTCCTGGACCACCGCCATGCCGACGTGGGGATCCAGGGCACAGTCCTTCAATGGCTGCACTCGTTTCTCTCTGGTCGGGGACAGAGGGTGGCGCTTGGGGGGGAATTGTCATCGCGCCACTCCTTGGTGTGTGGAGTGCCTCAGGGTGCGATTCTCTGCTCTCCACCCTCAGCTTCATCAGAAGTGAGTCTTATAAATACTTTGGTAATGAAGAAATTTAAGTGGTTTAACAATTTAAATAGCTTGCATACATATCTATCTGATGTCTTCAGTATCTGATGTGTTGACTCTGCGGCAAGGATGAATATCCTCTCTGGTTCACAGATAAAACTGCACACTGGGAAATCTCCCAACTTGCCCAAAGTCTGGCAGACTCTCTGTGACACGTAGTGAAGTATGAATCATATGCTTTAGATCATGTACTCTCAAGACAGCCTACGTTGACATAATAGGATTCAATTAGCATAACATGACCTCTCATTTAGTTCCAATTTTCCAAAGTTAAAGCACTTCAAAAAGCAGTCAAGAGTGAATATAATTGTATTTTTTTTTAATGACCAGGTCATGGCCAGAAATCCTTTTCTTGAATAGCTCTGTTCTTCTGTCATTGATTCTATGCAAAGAATCAGTGCCCACATTCCATCAGTATCGGAGGAAGAAAGTTCTATTTTCCTCTGCTCTTCTGGTGATGTCACAGAGCACAGATGCTTTCTAGTAGAACGCTAGGATGGGTTAGTAGAGTACCAACATGTGAGTGTGTTTCAATCTATTTCTGGTTTTTTCCATGTATTTTTAACTGCTTCTCTCGGACTCTATTTTTATATATGTTATTTTAAAGAGCTGGAAGACCAGCCCTCCTCCCATTTCTTATATGAGCCTTTGGCTTCTGAGTGAAAGCCCCACCCTAAAAACATTAGCTTGGAGCTACGTTTGACTAAATGTATTGCCAGGTAAGTGGCTTAGGATCACAGCCACTCCAAATTCAGTACAATACAAATGACTTAGTTAGAACTTTCATTTTGGCTCTGAAGCAAAGCTTTTGCAATAAGTTCATGCATTGTGCAGTGAGTCATGTGCCATGAGATCGTAAGTGTGCTTACTAGAAATCCGGGAGATGTAGGTCCAAAAAAATTTGCTTAGCGTTACAGCTTAAAGTCGTGCTCACTCATTCCCTTCAGGTGTACACAGAACACATGGCTAGGGTTCTGACCTCTGCACATTCAACATATGCATGAAAAAGCTATGTCATATGTTTAGAAACTCTGAATGTGAATGGTTCCAGACAGCATGGGAATCTTGTCGTGGACTGGTTGGACACAGAGGAATGGTGGGAAGAACCATCTGGGGAACCCCCAAGGGAAGAAGGCTCAGAGCCCAAGGACAATGATGAGTGGTCAGAGGGAGAAGACTGGGAAGACGAGGTGTTGGAAGCTGAAGAGGTAACAGGGCTTGGTGAGCTGGGAGAGTCTGTGGCAGAGAGAAGTCCAGAATCAGAGGCAGAAACTGGAGCAGGAGAGGAGAGAGGCCAAGAGGCAGAGACGAGTTAGGCTGGTGAAGAGTCAGGGATGTCTCCCTCTCCTGCTACAACAGGCTCCACCCCCCGCTTGTCTCCCAGAGCCAGAAGAGGCATGAAAAGGGCACAGGAGAGATTAGTACACCCACACATAGTCTCTGATTGTTTGGGAAAAAACCCTGGAGAGGAGGGGACCTAGGCAGCTATGGAAAGTTGGGGACCTTCAGACTCAGCAACTGCTTCATGGGGCCAAGACCTACTGGACATGAGTTGCTGTGCTAATTAGGCCTGACACTCCTATGCACATCTTGCTTTTGCTGATAAAGAGTTAACTCCAACTTACACAGTGTGATTTACTGTTGGCTTGTTGACAAGTCTACATGCACTGAGTCATTCTTACACATCTGCTGAACATGTAAACGTTGAGGTAGGGGGAACCAGTGTGCATGATCCTGCTCCCCTGCCACATGTCTACATGGAGAGAAAGAATGAACTTAAGAACTGAGCAATCAAGTGATGAGAAATCAAGTATTTTACATGCAAGTATGAACGGTTCCAAAATCTTAAGGGCACCCACCCAGAGCTGCGACTGTAATCCTGGTCTAATTAGTTATAATCAGGCTTGAAAACAAAAAAACAACCTGCCTGCAACCTAATAATAAGAATTTTATTTTCATCTTTACTTTTCTAAAATGTCCCTACATTTGATCTACTGATATAGTGAAGAGGCAACTGCAGTTAATTCATAATATATTTTATATTTCCAAAAATGCTGTTTTGATCTACAATAGCCTGTAAATAAAGTGTCTTCATGCTACGTTCTCAGCTCTGTAGAATTCTGAAATCTCTGTTCGTAAATAAGTGGTCTCTTGCATGTTTTTGGATTTGTGATAACATAACATAATGTCGGCCCCTTGAGAAGAAGGGGTGTTTGGTAAGTGGATGCCATTTATACTTTGCGTGTCCGATATGTCATGTACTTAATACAAAAAAATCCCCAGTTTTGATTGAGGCCTCGAAGGGGGATTATAATTCAATAATAGGAACTGAATTTCCAGCAAAAGGCTGTGATATCATTCAACATGACTTGATTGCACTGGGATTTGGGTATGTCTGAAGGAAACAAACTCTTCTTTCCTCATTGCTATGATCTGTGAAAATGTGTCAACAAGAGCAGAAGTTATTCTAAGTATTCATTTTCTGAATCCCTGCTCTAAAAACACACGTTATCCCCAGTTCCCCAAAAGCCTGTCATCATTTCCCTTAGTGACACTTAGGATGCGGATTCTCTCAAAGCAAAGTTATTAGTGACAATCAATCTCTTAAAAAGCACTTTTATTCATGATGACAGGAACTTTACTACACCACTTCAGTTGAGCAGTGTGTTCCTTTGATCTGGTAGAAAATCATCCTATGGGCCAATAACACTGGGCGTTGAAGGTAGTGAGAATGCTGATTTATTCAGGGGGAAAATGGAATTGTGTTCTCTTTCCATGAACAAGAGCCTTTTGCACTATCCACATAAAACAAAGAATGTTTAATTGATTGATCATCTATCTTTCACCCAATTAAACTTAAATACACTCACATATTACCGAAAAGGCCCTCAATATGTGCCTTTTCAAGAAGGAAGTGAAAGATAACTTAATAATCAAGACCTATTCTTTTTTTAAAGAAGGAAACCAAACCTTCCATATACCAGAATCACATTTATCAGTCCAACTGACTGAACATTGGTTCCAGTGATTACAGTTGAAGCACCACTAATACAGCAACAAAGGCTTTAATAAGTTGATTAATCTATTTTAAAAATGTTGGTTAAATGCCTGCTCCCTTGGACAGCTCCCTCCACCTTCTATAAAAAATGAAAATGAAAGGCAAAGCTGCCTTAACAGGAGAAATTTGAGGAGCAAATTGACATGGTACTTTAGCTGTTCCCCATTAAAAATGTGGGGAGAGACAGCTGGTCAGATCTGGACTTTCTAGTATGTACCTCAGTCGTCAGAGTACTTCTCTCTCTCTCTCTCTCTCTCTCTCTCTCTCTCTCTCTCTCTCTCTCTGGCTACAGTTGAGGTTGGGCAGGATCATGGCTCTTTCCCATGTGCCCCCTGTCTAAGCTTCAAAATATTTGCCTGAAAGTCTTTTTGTTAATATTACACCAGAACAAATGCATGCAAATGTTAGTGAGGCAATTTCTACAGAAAGGGATTGGTGAAATGAAAATTTATGACAGCTATTGAATATGCAGGTGAACCAAAACTGATTGAGAGTGTCAAACCACTGGGCTGTTTTATCATAATTTGCAATTACTGGGTAACACCCCCTGCTCCAAAAAACATAGTTTCATCTATTATCAGCTGACGAAAACTGACCTACTTTCTAGCCTAGAGTACAAAGGTAATTGTGCTCAAGACTATTTTCCATGGTTAACCTTGACATTTCAAATGCAGAAGGAAATTTGTCATTAAATCTTAAAGATCTGTGTTCTGACGAGCATAAAAAGGAATTATTCTAATCTATTCTCCTTCATTTTCAGATTACAATATAGGCATCACCATGTTGCAGTATGCCATACTCCTCTTAAGGTGAACTTGGAAGAAGTAATTATTTTCAGTATTGGTCAGGAAAGGGAACAACAGGTAAGGAAAAGTGTAACTATACAGCTGAATTAAACCTATTGTTACTTTACAAATTATTAGAACAAGAATTGCGAAAGCAATCAAGTTTGTGAAGCATATGTTTCTTATTTGGTGAAATCAAAAGAAAACAGAATCAAACCTGACTTGCGACAAACAACAGTAGCTGTGCCGCAACCAGCTCCTGTTTCAATAAACTAGGAGAGCCCTGCCAAGATGCTGAAGACTTACGCCAGGCATCTTTGCTTTTGAATTTTTCAAATTAGGCCATGCAAATTCTGTTGCCAAAATGGGAATACAAAAGATTGCACGAGACGGTTAAAATCTAATCAGATATTTTCTATAGGTTGCCTGTATTTAAGACAATAATCTTTACTGTAGAGGTTAATTTGTCAAAAGATATTAAGCTGGGGAGGCAACCTGCAGCCCTCCAGATGTTGCTTGACTACAACTTCCATCATTCCTGACCAGTAGTTATACTGGCTGGGCTGATGGGAGCCGGAGTCAAACAATAACTGGAGAGCCACAGATTCCCACCACTGATATACAGGGTGTAGTCAAGAGGGATAGCAAGAAGGAAAATGTGTCCAAAAGTGGATAAACATACACATTCTATTTATCAGTCTAAGCTATGGTGTTAGGCATTTAAAACACACTTGTTTTAATATGAACAAAGACAGCACTGTCAGCTGTAGTATTACAAGAAAAATAATGGAGACAAGAAATACTCAAAATTCCAATTTGTCAACTGTTGACTCATAGCTGTGGTGTTTTTAGAGTGAAAAAAAAATCAATAATGTAATTGCAACTGATTGCTCTTGCTGGGCTACTTCAGTTTAATTACTTACAGTGCAATCTTACGTATGTCTGCTCAGAAGTAAGTCCTTTTGATTTCAGTGAAGTTTATTCCCAGGTAAGTGGGCATAGGAATGCACTCTCAGACTGTAATCCAAATCACAATGATCTGGGAAAACGTAATGGGACTTACCTCTGAGCAGGATTTTATTCTGAACAGTTTCCAGTTCTTTATTTTCCTGTGGAAAATAAAATTAAGGAACAGTGAAAGGTGACTAATATAACGTTAGGAAAAATGAAATATGACTGCTACAAACCTACTTGCCTCTGAGATAAAAATATAGGGTTGGTTCCAGACTGCAATTATAAGTGTGTAATAAAAATGTGACATCAGATGGCACTGTAGCGCTCAATGGCAAATTGCATATATATATATATATATATATATATATATATATATATATATATATATGTGTGTGTGTGTGTGTGTGTGTGTATATATGTATGTTAGCATTTTCATAGTTTTTTTTAAATATCTGTGTATATCCAGCCCTAGTTAAATGAATGGGGCTTAAGCTATGATTTACTTGCTGCATAATCTTAACCATTTCTACTCAGAAGTAAGTCCTATTGAATAATCACAGGTGTGTGGGGTTAAGAGCACAGCCTTAGTCATAACTTAATTGCCATTTATTTTGGCAGGTCCAGTTTAAGCAAGAATGAGTCTAGATCCAACCCATATGTCATATCTCTGAGTTTATAGTAAGGGATAGAGTTTAAACCAGAGATGGGAAACTGTGGTTCTCCAGATCTTGTTGCACTACAACTCCCATCATTTCTGACCATTGAACATGCTAGTTAGAGCTGATGGGTCACAGGTCCCCATCCTTGGTTTAAGCAGTGCCCTGCTCAAAATTGAAATGTTGGCAGAGTACCCATGATTAAAAGATGACGACATGGAAAGTCAGTGGTGTAAAAGCAGGTTTTTGTGGTGAAGAGACACCAGTGGAAACAATAAAATACTCTTTCATACTGTAGGCAGATAATATTCACTCTTCTCACTATAAGATTTCAGATTGCATCCTTAAGGTTCCTCCTAATCTTCTGAAGTGTTGAATTCAAGAGAAACTATGGCTACTCTTGTAGCAGGGTATTTTAATGTAGTTTGTGTGTGTCTCCAACAATTATAAAGACTTTCTAGATCTGTACATAACCAATGTAATTAATATATTTGAAAGAAAGAACTTGGAAAGGGAAATGATGAATACTTATTCAATTTTTCCCTTTTCTGTATCGCTGCAAAGTTATAATTTATTTTTAACATATAATTATTAAACTAGGACAGATGAATAAAGATGTAAAATAAGCATGCAGAAGGAAACCTAATACATCACATAGGTATTTATAGCCCACAGACACTAGCATTATTCTTAATGAAGATTAATGACCCTTGCTTCTTACACATGTAGATTCCAAAAAGTGTACACAGGGCTGATTAAGCAATCCAAGGTTATTGCAAATCATGTAATGGTAGTCTATAAGATAATATGTGTCCTCAATGGATGTGACTGAGATTTGTCTGTAACATTTCCATTGAACATTGAGAGGGATACCTTCCAAGGCCTATGCCAAGGTTCCTACACCTGAATTTCAACAAAGTTGTGGCCTAATTAAAACCCATATACTGTTGTCATGTCTCATTTCTGGGGGGGGGGGGGGGGGGAAGGCTTCAGGGACAGGATTTAGTGCATGGACTCGCAAATACAGTGGTACCTCAGGTTAAGTATTTAATTCATTCTGGAGGTCCGTTCTTAACCTGAAACTGTTCTTAACCTGAAGCACCACTTTAGCTAATGGGGTCTCCTGCTGCCACCGCCGCAACACGATTTCTGTTCTCATCCTGAAGCAAAGTTCTTAACCCGAGGTACTATTTCTGGGTTAGCAGAGTCTGTAACCTGAAACATATGTAACCTGAAGCGTATGGAACCCGAGGTACCACTGTACCCTACAAAATTGGATGAAAGTTAAGAGAGAAGATGCTTGCACTCTTTTCTTTCAAAGCATGTAGGAGATAATCCAAATCACCAAGTACTTTTGCAACAGTTGAATTTTTTGTTGTTACATCAAATGTGCTTGTGAGCTTCTTACTGTTGGGCAAAGAAACTATGTTATCTTGTATGTTTCTTTGTTTTCATTGGCTGCCAGGAAATTGAGAGCCAAATGTGTGGCTTAACTCTGAATGTCTCCCCCCCCCCCTTCCTGGTTTATAGCTAAATAAAACTGTTCCGTACTTAAACTTTAGAAGAGTAATGGCTTTGAAAGTAGCACAGAGCAAGAGGGATGATTTCAGACTAAAATTCGTGATGGTGTTATTCATTTGTTTTGTCAACAGAAAACATGGCGATGCACCCAATTCTTAGTGATATCCTCGAGGAGCCCACAGAAAATATGAGTGACCAGAATTTTCATAGCAAAATCATTGGGGAGTCAGAAAGAGCTACTAGTGCACCACCTAAATTATCATCTTATGTGGGCATTAAACCCACCCAGTCAGCAAAAACTCTTAACAAGACCTCTCTGGAAGAAATATTAGACATGTTGCCATTAAGACCACACTCTGAAACATGGAGGTCTCTGAGCGGTATAAAATCCTGTCCTACGAAGATGGAGTATGGATGGGGAAAAGGTGAGATATATATTTGTGAATATACTTAATATGGTTTCATATAGAATGACATACCACTCTTGACCAAGTTTGATGTTCTTCCTACTGTGAGATAATTCAGCTAGGCTGAATTCGAACCTCAGTGAAAGTCAATAAAATTGTCTTCATTTGCTGCAACTGTTCATATATGCCTCAAAGGTGGTCATCACACTATTTCTACCCTATTTAACAATTCTATATCTGTATGTTTGTATGTGTTGTTGGTGCACATGAGTGCCCCAGAAAGCACTAACTGAGGCTTAACTTTCTTTAGAAGGGGAGCTCACTGCAAAGATATGGTACTTTTGTTATTTTTTATTCATTTAGAAATGAACCTAAGGCTGGTCAAGCTATGCTGATGAAGAAATTCCCAAAAGCACAATTTCCTGGAAGTAAAAATACAAGAATAATAAATCATTAATAATTTGTTGCTTTTTCATGACACTCCAAATCATGAGGTACTGCCTGAGGTGACTACCTCACTTTACCTCAAAGCTGGCCCTACCTTTAGGCAGACTCCTATTCATAACAAGTGATTTCATGGTTCCTTCCAGCAGCTCAGAATTTATTTTGAGGGATTCCCTGATATATTATGAGACATTATTTTCCATAGCTTGTTTATGGCTTATAGCCCACCCTTAAATGTTTTTACTCAGGAGTAATTCCTGAACTCAATAGGACAAAGGGCCAAACTAGATATGGCCATTGTCAGGTTATTTGCCCTAGTGTGCCTGATTAACAAAAGAGAAAAGTTGGTGTAGCCCACTCCCAACCCAAATGGCACGGAGAAAGATACATGAAAAATACTTTCTGGGTGGAGTTGAAAAAGACAATAAAGCCCTTTTCTCTTCACGGTGTATTAAAAATATACTAGCACTTTAGGTCAAAGAGAGACATTTTTTATCTTCTTGCTCTACATGTGAGCAATTCAATTGATGTCTACCCCAGCAAGTCACAGGTGTGGAAACAGGAAATCTATATGACAAAATGAAAAAGGCTGGCTATGAATAGTTGAGAAAGGGTATGTGTGTTTTTACAGACATTTTTTCATAGAGTATGCATAATTCTTGAAACTCAAATACAGAACTGAGAAGAAAAGTTGACACAACCATATTCCACAGAGGCCTTTCTGCTCTTTCTTCTCTCCATGCTGTCTTCATATTTCAAAAAATAAAATCCTTTTAATTTATTTATGTGTGTGTATATATGTGTGTTTGTGTATAAAAGTTGAGCTCTGAGAAATTCTCAGGGGTTTTTTAATGCTCAAAGATTGCTATACTTTTATTGAGTCTGTATGCAGCTGTTAAAAATCTTGTTTTAGAGGTTGTGAAATGACCAAAGGATTTTAGTTGTAAACTGATGTATTTACAAATGGAATGTTTATATCCAAGTATTTCATAAATCTATATCTTTGGTTGATGCAAAGTAATCCAAAAAGTTAATTTCCATGTCTGCATATGTAATATGCTGTGTAGAACCTTTTCAGCAGCAGTCCCCTAACTGCAGAATTGAAAGCAAGAAAGAGTCTTGTGCACCTTAAAGACCAACAAATTGATTATAGCACAAGCTTTCATGGAATAGTATCTACTTCATCAGGAGCATCAAGTGTAATACTCAGCTGGTAGCTGGATAGCTCTTCTTAATTCATGACTGTGGCCAACTCAGCTTCATTTGCCTCTCTCTCATCTGTCCTTCTGGCCAGCATTGCCTCCACTTTTCTGACACTCCTTCACCTCAGAAATTTCAGCTTTGCTTTTGCAAGGCAGCTGAGACTTGAACAAAAACACGATGACAGGCAGGGATTATGAGTGCAGCCCATAGTGGACATAGGAATGGCATCTGTGGCACTCTGCCCTTTATGGTAATGGTTTTTATAGAAGCAATTAGCTTCCTTTTCAGGCTGTCCTGTGTATAAGCAGTGTATAAGTATAAACAGGCTGTCCTGTAGAAGTATAGAAATTTTTTGTCTGGAGCCTTTGATAAAAACTGGAGTGGTTTATATGTAAGAATGTTGGGATAACGTGCACACTACACAGTTACTGGGCAACTAACCCTGTTGAACTAAGTGGGGCTTACTTCTGAGTCAACATGGGCAATGTTGAACTGCAATGCCCTTTTCACGGAGTATTCAAATGATACACATTTTTTATGTGGCTTGGGTATATGGTAACTTGATTTTCAGTGAATGCCATAAATATAATGAAACAGAAGTTCATGGTAGTTTTGGTGTAATTTTCCATCCAGAATTCTTTCCTCTCTGTGTGGGAAGAGAACAGAAGGAGTTCTTTTCACGTATGCATGTTGTTGAAGTCTCCAGAATTTTTTTCCCACGGTCTTGCATATTTAAAAACAAGAATTTTGTGCATACGTCCCTTGTAAGCCCAGCTTCTGAAGCTGTTTACGTTTAAAAATGGTTTGCTTTACAAATATATAATAAAGAAATTTTGTGTGTGTGTGTGTGTGTGTGTGTGTGTGTGACCTACTTGACTAGTGGGTCTGAATCCATAATTAATTGTACATCTACATATGTGAATTGCCTGAGTTGGCAGTTTGTTCTTATGTCGGTAGCTTCTTTCTGAAATGTATTAAACTCTTTCCAACTTGGAATAACAATATCAACTATTGCTTTTGGTGCAACTCTCCTATTATTGTTAATTATTTTAAAAAACATTTCCCCTTTCTACTTTTGATAGAGAAAATGTGGCTAAGTGATGTATTTACCGAGGTTGGATCACTGAGTAGAGCCATGGAACGTGAGAAAGATAAACAAAAGCTATCCATTGGGTAATGTATTGAAATGGTTGGAATAGCAATTCATATTTATCTCTACTGCAATTCATTTTGAAAGGGCACAAAGAATAATCTTGAGCTCTTATTGTGCTTTAAGTCAGGCTAATAATAATAATAATAATAATAATAATAATAATAATAATAATTTATTTATTTATTTATACCCCGCCCATCTGGCTGGGTTTCCCCAGCCACTCTGGGCAACTTCCAACATAAGATTAAAATACATTAAAAATTACAATTTTATATAACCAATGCAACTTTTCAATTTGCTGACAATAGAATTCCACTACAATTTAGAAAAGGAAACCTCACTTGCTATGTATCCATAATTTAAATGAAACTATTCTGATGGTGAATGTGTTCATTTAATTATTTAACAGCACAATTCTATATATCAGAAGTCCCCTTGAAGTCAGCAGGCCTGTCAAATCTACAAGTTTAATTGTACATAAATGCTGTATTTAATTGCATTGTATTGTAAAATAATCTTTAGGCATATAGCAAGTAAATTTTCGCTAGGTATGGTAGGCTATCTTGCAACTAAGCCTTGTGACTAGATCACAAATATTAGACTCAACAGAAAAGTTGTAATTTGACTACTTGCTTGTGTGCTTAGATGTAGATGAGAGAGCTTGCAACACAGAGATGCACAAAGGCAGCTACTCAGCATGCAGGATGAGAGAGACACAGTTAGTGGTGCTGCATCCTTTGCTGGTGCCCGGGGCATACAAGCACATGAGCTGGGTGGAACCAGAGGTGGAGCATGAAGAGCGAACAAAACCTGCTGCCCCAGCCCAACCCTCACCGGAGGGCACAGAGGATTCATGAGGACGCGTTGCGCTGCCTGCCTGCACATCCCCTCCAACATTGGCCAGGTGGCCATTTAGTGAGGGGGGCAAGGACGCAGTGGCAAGGCAGCGCAGGATGGGACACATTTTAGAAAAAATGTCTTCAAAACACTGTGTTCTTAGTGCTCTACATCTACATGTGGATGTTGTATCCCAGTTGAACAAATGCTTTCAACTTTTCCTCCGGACATTATTGGCCCAGTAATATTTATGACAGCAATAACACATGCAGTGCAAACTTGGAAGTCTAGTCAGAAATAAGGCCCATTGAGCACAATTGGACCTCCTCCCAGTAGAGTAAATATAGAATCACAGCCTTGGTATGAAAATAATTCAATTCCTAAATGTTTGGAGTCCATTGCCTCATTGTCACTATGATTTAATATAGGCAAATATTATTTGCAAATGGTTATTGCCTAGCCATTTAAGTTTTGTAACCCCATATTTCAGGGGAGGGAGGGAAATTGTATAGTCTTTACTGAGGGTACTCAGTAAATTTATAGCTGTGTAAATATTTCAGCTGTGACACATAGCTCATGCTGGTAACCACTACTTATGATGATGCTAAGACAGTTCTAATGCTGCTGCTGTCAATCAGCAGCGCCGCCCTATGATATAACAAGCCATTGCATAGTTTCATCCAATGAAGTTATATTGCCATAGGCAACTGGCAATTTGCTTTAAGGCTGCTGTTTCTGCTTGTGATCTCACACATGGGGGTCATCTCAGAACCTTTGTTCCACAATTTGAAATGTGATAGAGGTACTGTAATCTACTTCTACTTCTGCACAGTTTTGGAGGGTGTTCTGAGCTGCTAATCTTTCAATGGTTTAATGAACTCCAAGCATTCTGTCATGAAGATCATTTTTTAAAAACAACAATAACTCCCAGTTGAGCCATGTTGCTTCTAACATATCTCTTTATTAATGTCTAATACTGACTGACAATAAAATGGTGTATTCTAGAAATTCTGAAAGTCTCTTTTGAAAAATAAATGCTGAAATATAGAGAGATGAATGCATTTTTGCATTCTTCACTTCTGTTTTGTGGGATAATTATATTCTCTTGAAAAGAATACTGTGCAAATGAATGATCACAGTGAACAGTGTAGTTGTGCATATAGGCTTTTGGCAGTTTCACATACATACTCAAAGGATAACAAAATTATAACTTGTATACAATTTCTTTTCTGTATGCTTGCATTGATTCTTTTTGCTCAAGTTGGTGTACTTTGTATAAAGCCAATTCACACATCCAGTTTAAAATTAACTGATAAAAACATATTTTCCATCCGTAAGAATGCCTGTTTGAATTTGTCAGCTTTGATGATTTTCTTACAGCCCAATTCTATGCATGTTTACTCAGAATTAGATCCAAAAGTCCAATGGGGAGTTATTCTGATTGAATGAAGCCACCCAACTACTGTAGGGGCCAGGCAGCTGGAACAAATTACACCACTATCTCACCAGTTACATTTTCTGGCCAAGTACAAAGTGCTGGTTATGACCTTTAAAGCCCTGAATGGTTTGAGACTTGGTTATCTTAAGGACTGTTTGCACTGTCAGTCTGGCCATATCATAATATCAAATTTGAAGACCCTTTTGAAATGCCTCCCTGTAAAAACAATCAGGTTGGTGAACACCCAGAACAAGGCCTTTTCAGTAGCAGCCCCTCAATTAGAGAATTTGATTCCAAGTGAGATCAGGCTTACCTTGCTAATTTTAAGGTCCATTTAAAGACCCACTTTTTCATCACGGCTCTTGGGGGCTAATCTAGGTTATTGGATTTTATTCTTTAGAGCTAAAGGCTTAATTGCTGATGGAGCTAAATTAATGCAATAAGCTAAATTAACGCAGTAAGCAGGACTCCCAAGCTCAGGCTTTTATGTTCCTAGGATGGAACTGGATATTTTAATTGTTTCAACTGGTTTTCCTGTTGGATTTTATCCATTTACAGTTTTGCATGGTTGTAAACAACTTTGAGACAAAGGTGGTCTGTAAAAGTGTTGGGGACAGGACGATGAACAATCGTAATGAACAATAATTACGATGATTGTTTTATTATTAGGCCATTCATCTGTATGCTTTTTACTTTGTTTTTATTACGTTTTTATCATTGATATTCTGTTATGTGTTTTTAAGGTTGTACACTGCCCTGGGATGTTTTGACAAAGGGTGTTATATAAATTAAAGTAATAATAATAATTATTATTTCTTTAACTCAAATTGGTAGTATTTCATTTTGGGTGGGTTCTGCCCAGTACATATAAGCATATTATAATAAAACAAACTAGCACCTTATAACTGATTCCAGAGAAGATAGTCTCTGAAAACTTTCCTTCCTTCCTTTCTCATTATGCCCTGCATGACACCTCACACACTTCAGTCTCAAGAAAATCTGAATGAAAAATTAATATTTCATGAAAACATAAGTGCTTTAGTTTGACATTTAGCTTTTCCCCTCCCCACCCAGACAGCATTTTCATGTGAAGTTGCTGCCATGTTTCAACGGTGGCTTTTGCCTTCAATCCTAAGCAAATGGGAAAGTGTTGATGTGCTGTTTCTGGAACAGATCACAAAGCAGATTGGCATTGTGCTGGTTATGGGCTTAGCCCAATTCCACCCACTTGTACAGAAGGGAATGTCAGCGACGGCTCAGGCGGCTTTCCTTCTTGTAGAGTTATCTGCATTACAGATAGCTAGAGAATGGACAGATGCTATTAAACTTTATTTCCGAGCATAAACCACAGTTCAGACTTGGAACACAGTATGTTTGCAAAAATCAATACCAAGTTTTATTTATTTTTATTTTATTTTTAAAATGTATTGCTTGCCTTTCAATTCCATTAGAGCACTGAAAGTGGTTGCAGGGCACATGCTTTCTCAAGCAATTCCTCACTGTTCATGAAATGTTTCGATTTTTGAGATTATATAAAAGGCATGTACTTGTACCACTGTTTCTACAAAACACATTGCTTTGTTCCTTTAAAAAAAAATTAAAAAAATGTACAAGAGTTATTTAAGTAGAAAGATAAAAAAGAAAAAAAGAAATAATGGCTGTTTGTTTTGTGCATGTTTGTTTTTGTGTTTAAGCAGCCGTAGCAATTTGCTTGGATTATCCTCAAATGAACAAAATCAGACTGCCTGGATTCCAAAACTTCAGAAGGGTAAATCTTTATTGTTATTTAGCAGTTTCATTTCATTTTAAATAACTGCCAGTTACTGTAAAAGTGTTATACTGCATTTGTACATTTAAGACTATTTCTACCTAGGGGTGGAAGTGACATATTTTTGAAGGAATGAGTTATGGATAATGATCGTAGGGAAAGAGTTTTTTGTTGAAATACATTTTGAAAGTTTCATGTTTGTGTGTATAGATAAAGACACACACACGAGAGAGAGAGAGAGAGAGAGAGAGAGAGAGAGAGAGAGAGAAATATTTCTGAATACAGAGTGACACCTAATGTTAGCCATATTCAGAGCTGACCCGTTGAAATAAATGGACTCAGGTCCATTTCAATGGATCTATCAGTTTGTCCATTGAGTTCAATAAACTAACTCTGAGTATGATTTAGTTGGCTATTACCTATACTTTATTGAGATTTGTTATCTAAACTATGATTTTCCCTCAAAAAAGAAGTATTTTAACTTCACTTCTGCCCATTGATGACCAAACAGTATCTGCTATTTTATAGATTATACCAGATCTTCCTTCATCAATCCTCAGCTGCTTGCTTTACTCTTATATACTTCTTCCCAGATTTGAAAATGCTCATGGGCATGTCTTCCTATATATTATCTTGTCTCTGTCTCTATACACACCAGTGGCTAGATCTCTCGAGCTTGCTACAGTTTCTCATGTCCTAGTTTGTGTAGATGGTGAAAAGTTAGGACTGGAAAAACTGGCAAGAAGATGAGCAAGGTTTTTGTTTTGCCGTTCAGGTACCGAGGAGCATGATTGCCCTCATTCAGTTGGAGGCAAAGCTGAAATAGCATGAACCACATATCCAGTAGCCTCCAGTGTGACCCAAGCTTGAATGTGCACCCAATTGCAAGGAAGCCCTTATTCACATGGTTTTCATCTTTTCTGGGAAGAAAAGAATAATGCAAATCAGGTCTCTGTGTAATCTGGTGCTCCCACGGGAGGCTGGCTCCATACAGTCGAGGCTACTCTCTCATGCCACTCCTTCGCAATGCTTGTTCAGTGCAATCAAAATGTACGAACCATGCTAGCCTTTGTGTGGCAGAGCTAGGTAATGGTTTTATCCTCTTTATGCAGCTTCATGTTGATTTTGTATGGAGTGGAGGCAATTGACCCACTAACCAGTATGGCCTCAGCCAGCCCCCCCCCCACCTGCCTGCCTGCAATTGGCAAGCCCCCAGCTGGCTCCAGCCCACTGGCCGGTGTGCCGGGCGAACTCCAGGCCTTGGTGCAGCATGAATCTGCGACCTGAGCTTCAGAAGCTAGGGCACGCTACTCAGCAGAGTAAACCCTGCTCAAACAGCAGGAGAGGCTGTGTGAGCATATTTACAAGCAGTTTATTCAGCGTACATCAGGACAAAAGGAAACATGTCTGATCTCCTTTGTGTCCAAAGCAAAAAAAACAGCATAAGCAAAAGCTATACACAAAACGGAAGTTCCCAGCATACTGTGCTGGAGTGTAAACAGACATGTGACACACAACAATCATGCCTGTTCCTTAAGGTGGAATGGAATATCCCAACACGTCATACTCTATCCAGGGGGTGCCCCTGCCTGTCAGCTTCCTCCTCCTCAGTCTCTGGGATGTGCCTGCAGAGCCTAGCAGGCAGGAGGATGGTGACAAAACTAAAATCAGTTGGCTCTTCCTGTCATTGGCTCTGGCTCCACCTGATGCTTGGACCTTCTCTCCTAATGGTCCCAGAGTGAACCTGCCACCACTTGCATTTATTTGTATGCAAGACTACGTCTGACCACATGCATTCTGTAATTGGAGAGCCCTTTCCTCTAGATCAGGAGTAGTCAACCATTTTATACCTACTGCTCACTAATGCATCTTTCTTGATGGTAAAATTTTCTTACCACCCACCAATGCTCGATGGAAGGAGGATTCAGCTTGTGCCACAGAACCCCCTAACGCCCACCTAGAATCCTGAAACACCCACTAGTAGGCTGTAGTGTAGGGACCAGGTTGACAACCCCTGCTCTAGATGGTTCCCACTGAAGTATTTGTGTCACAAAATACACATATTCCTCTTAGAAGTCTGGAGATAGTTCTGAGTTTGGTCATTCTTAGTGCTGAACAGGAGGAATGACAGCCATCATCTTGGTGTGTGTGATTTAATCTACTTGTCAGATCCTCAACAGTTGGAGAGCCACAAGTTAACAATATCAGCAAATCCACATTATCCCACATGATACAATGCTCTTCATATTTTTGGTGTGAAGGCAACATTTCTCAACACACTTCCCACAGTGTAACTAAATATTCTATCTTTATTAATTACATCTTTATGTAAGAAAATTGTGTCTCTTTTCATTACTTGACTTATGCTTTGAAAAAATTGCATTAATTTAAGTAAGGATCAATTTGTTATTGCTCGGTGAGCCCAGTTATTTGCAGTAAATGCATACAAATTAATTTGGATATGGAAATACATTTCCTGTTTTATGGCAAGTCATCTCTTCAACACTTTCATTAAGTAGAGAACACCGTAATTTGGATGTATACAAAGGCTGTTTATTCCAAATATTTCATCCACATAAATGTTTTAAACATGAGTTGGCACAGACGTTTTGCATAAAATGTGCTACAATGCAACTGCCTTTTGAAACAAAACAAGGTTGTTCTGTTTGCCTGTTAAGTCAGCTCTAGCAGTTCTTAGAAATGTCATTTATTAAATGTCACGCTAATTGCTTGTAATATCAACCCCTGAAAAGCAAACCTTTGTGAGTGATCTTTCAGAAGCTTTATTTTTCTCTGTTCTGTCTGTCTGGTACATTTTGAAGAGAATAAACAAACAAGATTTACCTTTGATACAGCACCACTCACTAAAAATATAAGGCTGACTGACTGGTGCATTTAAGGATATTTCATCTCTGCGAATAAAAATGATGCACCCATTCTAAATTAATCAAATGCTTTAAAATTAATTTGATGAAATTAATATTCTAAGATTGATGCCATCATTTATCATCAATATGCTATACTCTGAGTCAGGTTAATGAGTTAGAGGGAAAGTCCATTCTTCATTTGGTTTCTCTGCTGTAATAGATGGCCAATAATGAAAAAAAGAAAGAAAGAATAAGAAGTAAGAAGTACCTGCTAGATCAGAGGAAAGCTCCACCTGGTTCAGCCTCCTCCTCCTTACAGGGGCCAGCCGGATGCTTCGGAGCATCCCAAATGCAGGGCATGGAGGCGATAGTTCTCTAAGATCATAAGATCAGCCCCAAAGCCTATCTAGTCCTGCATCCTGTTTCCCATAGTGCTCCACCAGATGCCTATTGGAAGCTTACAAGCAGGACACAAGTGCAGTCACCCATTCCCTGCTGTTGTTTTCCCAGCAGCCAATATTCAATGTACACTCAGGTAAGTAACATGACAGTGGGCTAAGGCAGAAGGGTATTCTGGGCCTATGTTGTATGGTAAGGGTTAATATTTGTTTTTTTGATGAACAGAAGCCAGCTTTACAATCAGATGCTGCTGATTGCTTCTAATGCTATTTATATCTCCTCCAGACTTATTATCTATATTTCCTGGAGGCTTATTTTGAAATGGTTTTTATGTGCCACTGTAGCTATTGGATTATTCAGTGTAACTCACTGTACATGTGGCTATTCTTGAAGATGGCTTGGAAACTGCAGGTGGTTCTGATGGCATTTCCACTCCCCCATAACATTAGTTCTTGAACACTTGCCCTGGCTGTTTATCCGTGAATGAACCTAATTCAAAGCATTCACCTTAACATAAAAAAACCCTGAATGGCTTGTGACCTGAGGAGGTGTCCTCCCATCACAACAATGTGCATTCAGTGTGGGATGCCAGTGCTCTCCCGCCATATTTTAAATTGCTGTTACCCACCTCAAGGTTACCTCTGATGAAGGGCAGGGTATAAATCCTGTAAGTAAAGAAATGAGCAAATGTTGGTATATGTTTTTGAGCTATTAAAAGTAACCATTCCTATCAGCAGTGCCAAGTTTATCATAACGTGGTCACTTAGTCGCTAGGCCCCCAAAATGAGAATCATTCAATAATTATAATGTTAGGAAGTACTTGTATTGCAGGCTGGCACTTGTCCTTGTTCTGGCAGGTATCTCAGATACTATGGTATCAGCCTAATTAAGAGAACAAAATGGAAATGGAGTGAAATCTTCTGTTGAAATGAACTGATGGAAGGTACCTGTCCTGCCTCAGTAGAGACTCATTCCTTTTAGTATAATTGACTTCACTTGTTGACATTTCCTTGGACAGATCAGGGTGGGTTTTCTTTCCATGCTCAACGGATACAGATATAGCTACCTACGAGTAGGATGGAATTTATCATGGCACTGGATTGACTGCTTCGATTGGCACATAATTTGTCCCTTTCGTTATAAAATAGGTCTTGGCTCCACTCCCTGCAATTTTGAATGTTTTGGTCTGTATGCACTTTAGGGTGGTATAACTTGATTGTTCCTTTTCTCTGCTTGTGGTGCACTGGACTGCATAAATAATTCTGAGGCTGATGGTAACTGGATATTAGCTTGATAAATTGAGCTGTACTTGGTAAACTGTTGATTCTTTTTAGTACCATAACTCACTGCCACTGTGAGTCTTGCACAAATTGGCTGGTTTTAAGATGAAACAATTCTGAAAATTCTTAACTTTGCGGGCCAGGTGTTTTCTTGTTTTCTGTGTGTGTGTGTGTGTGTGTGTGTGTGTGAATGAATAGACAGAAATATTCTCATTTGTATGTTTTCAGCTGCAACATTTAGTTGACTAAGCAATGAAATACCTTTTGGTTGATTAAAAAGCTGCCCCAATTATTCGGGAGAAAGATAGCTATATCTATGTAGTCAATTAGGTTGCAATTAATTTATTTGTTGCAATTAACCTGGTAGTAAATAATTTCAAAACATTTGTTTGTAAGAATGTCTCAATTTATAAGAAATAAATTCACAAATAAGTAAATTTATAGGAAATAAATACAATAATTGTTCATGCAAGTACTCCACAAATTCATGACTGGCATGTACCTTCTTTGAACAGGCATTCTTACTTTTTTCTTACACAAATAGAATGCCTCTTTTAAGATAGTGACACTTAAGTAGATCATATAGAATCCAAGAAAATGCTCCCCCCCCCTTGTTTGGCACTCCTCATTCAATAAGTCAAACTGTGTGATGTTTCCTGTACAGTATGTCTTGTGCAGGGGCTGGGAGACACTGAGCAAACCAGATCACAAATGCCTTGCAATGAAATAGACCCTGCAGACAGTAGCTGGCCATGCATGCTGGCAGAACAGGCAGACACTGGGGATATTCAGAGTACTCTGCCAAAAGAAAACAGATATGCACTCATGTGATTGTTTGCCTGGTACAAGGAAAGGAATCCTCTAGGCATACATTAAGTGCAATATAACTGTGAATGCAAACTGTGATACTGGACTTGTGGTATATCAGTAAATTCACAGGGAAAACAGTTTTAAAAGGAATGCAGTAGGTGTTGAAAGGGCATACAGAGAGCACTTTTTTGGGGGGGGGGGGAGGTGAAATGTAGTCATAAAGTTGCCTGCATAGCACAAGGGAAGGAAGTGTTGGGGCATATACTGAGTGCGATATAGCCAATTGCACCTACACAGCCTGTGCTTTGGAATTCACAGCCAATTGCACTTGTGCAGCCTGTGCTGTTGGAATTAGCTGACTTGCTTCATGACCTGAGATGAGAACTTGTGCCTTGCACACCCAGTGCATGTGATGGGCCATAATAGCAGAAGCACGGCATCTTGGGTGGACTGACAGCAGGCACTAGAACATGTGTTTGGAACGCATGCAGTTTATGCTTCTTCTCCCTTCCAACTTCTTAAGCTCCGTGGAATTAGAAGACAACTCTCCTTGCCTGAGTGCTTCCGTATTTATTTCCCTTCTGCTCTAGCCCAACTGACTGAATTTCTCTGTTCATTTATGTGCTGCTAGAATTGAAAGAGGGCTTGGTTAGGGACTTAGAACATGGTCTGCAACTCCCATGAGCCCCAGCTAGTACGGTTAATGGTCAGAATTTATGTGAGCTGTAGTCCAGCAACATCTGGATAGCATCACATTTGCTGGCCCTGGGATAGAAGGAGGGAATTCCTTCTGCACTCTCCACCTGCCTTCTGGGCCCCTTACATTGCTGACAAGAGCTGGGCTGAATTCTGCAGGTCTGTTGCTACCCTTTATTCACCATGTGGAAGTGGCACCCAGAGATGGGATGTTCCTACTCACAGTTTGATTCTTACTTCTTCAGCTAAAATCCAGTTTCTCAGATACCATAATCCTCCTGGAAATAAATGCCATTTAAAAACATGACACATTACCATACCATTGATAGCTATATTGCATCTTATATTATCAATTGCAATGCTTTTTGGAATTCTGATCACTTTCACAGTCTGTTACATTTAGTAGCTTCTTAGATCCAGTGTTTATCAAGTTTTCTTTGTTATAGATGATCTCTGTTTTGCAAGAACTTATGCATGAAATGGGTTCTTATAAATGACTTAGTGATTTGACATCATAGCCATGTTTGTGCAAAAATGGAATTATTTTCCTTTATTTACAGTTCAAAAGAAAATGAACACAAGTTCAGCCCTGTATACAAGTTATTTAGAAATACAGTATTTTGATCTATTCAATTATATTCTTTCGTTTTAGACAACTCGATTAGGTGAAATCTAAACTGTCCAAATCAACCCTTCAAGACACCGCAATTCAAATAATTAGGATTTGAACTGACATAAGATCCTCCCTCCTCATTTTTCTAATTATACAGATAAACTGGTAGCTGCTAATTCTATCTTCCAGCACTTAATTGTTTGTAAGTGCCTAAAGATTAAGGCTAAATGTCCAATTAAAAAGGTATTAAACTATTGTGAGAGTTTATGGAAAGATAACAAAAATTTTGAATTAAATGGTCACCGAGGAATAGGGCTGCTGAAATTGGTTGGTTCTTCCCAGTTCTTTATTGCTTTGCCGGAAGTAAGACTCTGAAGGATTAGATTACTGTTATAACCATGCAAGCGTTTAACTTGAGGAAGGGAATTAGACAAGTATGGAATGATTGCAGTTGAGCTTTTGACTGGCAGTGACAAGATAAGGATATAGTATTTATCTTTTTAAAAACATCACAAGAAAATAACACTTGTGTTGTTGCTTTGACACAGTAAAGCATATAGGCCTTGTAATTCAACCCAACTGGGCCTGCCACAACCCTATAATTTCTGATTTTCGTAGAGCAGGTATGAGGAACCGTTTTCAAATCAGGGTATACATTCTCTTTTGGGCAAGCTTTTGAGGGCCATGTGCCAAGGGTAGGTGAAGCCAGAGGCAAAGATGTGTGGAGCAGCAAATCCTAATTTTACAACAGTTTACACATAAACAGCTTTCTGTTTTATCCACCTAGGCAAGCAAGAAGTACTACCAGAGTTCAAGGACACACTCAAAGACACTCAAAGAGGGGGGCATTAAAGCAGGTCTGGTGAGCGGTGTGGCCTGGGGAGAGGGGCATAGTTGATGAGAGCCCTAAAGGCTAGACAGAGAGAGTTGAAGGGCCATCTTTGGCCCCTGGTCCACCACCACTACATGAACAGGACACAGCACACGCAGCCTCCACCATCCTGTGAAAACCCCTTAATCCCGATTTTATTTTATTCTCTGGTAGATTTACAAAAAGAAAAACACACAGCAATAAATACATTTTAGAAAGCGGCATTATTAGACATAGACACACATAGCATTTTTGCTATCTCTGCAAAAGGAAAGGCCATGGAGAACCAATAGGATTCTCCCTCACAGCTGTCGCGAACTATGTCACCACCACCACTGCGTGGGATAAGCATTGGCTCATCCTTTTGCGTGGACAGGCGGAGTCCCCAGATCCCGAGCGGTCCCCCCCGTCATGTGGAATAGCGACACAAGACAACGTGCTATGGGATTAAATTGGCCACAACTTTATTAAATTTCAAATGCTCAGGCATTGGGCGTTCTCCCTCCCCAGTCCCCAGCCGGGGACCTAGGGAGCATCAGGGTTATCCAGTGTGTGTGTGGGGGGGGATGAGCCGGCTCTGGAGAACATATGTTCAAGCAGAGATAGCCGCCCCCGTTATGCCGCCGCCGCAGGGGAGAGCAATGATGACCTTTCGGCGTACGGTCAAAGCCTCCCTTCAGAAACCCCTTTAACGGGGAACCCTGGTATCGCCGCCGCAAAGAGGAAGATGGACTAAAGGATTCCGCCCAAGGCCTGATACTGCCAAAGTTGTGACGTTTTGCTACGGGAAAGGCGAAACCTGCCAATGCAGGGAAATTCCTTTCCAGCCCTTTAACAGCGACCTTAATGTAGCAGCGTCCGCATACCTGTGAAGAAAAGTTAACCTGCAAAATAAGACATTAACTGAGGGTGGGTAGGGTGGGAGAAGCTCTGGAGCCAAGTGAGGATTCCCAGGTAAGATCCTCCCTCTATTGTGTTAGGCAGGTAATCCCTCCCCTACCTGGCCTGGTTTCCTTGGCAACACTTCCCCCAGGTGGGATTGGACAATTGACTGAGGTAGGCGGAGACCTCCAGGTATCCCACCTGAGGGAAGGCAAAGCCAAGCCTATGCTGATGGAGCCGCTCCAGATCCAGGGGCTGCACGCATCCACGCAAAGGGCGCCCCCTGCTTTAAGCGGGGAGCGGTCATTCCCTGAGCTTGATGGTGGCAGCACTGATGGGGGAAATAGGGACATTACAGGATCAGATCATGAGCTGGGACAATTTTCATAATTCCAGGACTGTCTCTGGGAAATTGGGGCACTTGGAGGCTATGTGGTGGCATGGTCAGGTTCTGTTAGGATAACAAAACATTTGAATAGGACCTGATGTCTTTCCCAGTAATGGTTCTAATTGGTGTTTAATTCTATTGAAACCTGGGTCAGCTGACTGGCCATTCTCATGCTTCTGGGCTCAGCATTTCTGAAGCTATAGATATAGCTCATGTTGCATAAAGCCCTCCAATGCCTTTTACTTGCCAGTTTTATAGATGTCAATGCTGGATTCCTAGGGTTGGTTTAACAATTTTGCCTTCAGCAGCCAAGAAAGAACAGATGAGGTGCATAAAGATGGAAATATGAACGTGGTTGTTTTTTGTTTGCTTTTTTGGAGGGGGGGGGGTTGTGTCAGACTGGCAGAAGAAATGTATTCCAAAGTATCCACTGTCTGTTTTAGAAGCTCTGAAGGTCACAGAATATCCACAGGTGTGTTACGATGAAAACTGCTGAAAATTGACCTCTTTCAGAGCTCTGGCAGAGGCATGTGGCTCATCTTCCACAGATTCTCCTCCTTATAGCATCAGACAGAAAGACTGGAAATATTTTAAAAATAAAAGTCCAGTTATGCTTTTACTCAGTTTGTATCATTTGGGGGTGGTTTTGCCCCCACACATCTTGCTGCTAAGTTGTGTTGTCTTGATTATTACGGCATTGATGTATGGTAAATTTCAGTGATCTTCCCAATAGGAAGAACATACCAAGACTGGAGAGGGGTAGTATTATCAGATACTATGCCTCCATACTCATCGCTCACTAGTAAGGAACATCAAGAAAGACTGAAAGCAATAACGAAAAGGCAAAGGCACAAGATGGTAAGTCATAGTTGGATTTCTCTGCAGCTTCTGAAGTGTCCCATAGAGTTTAGGAAGTATGCTCTGACACCATGGAGCAGGTTTATAAAGAACAGAAGTTTATTGAGTGGTCTTAATCTGTGTATGCTTGTGGAGAGCATTCTTAAGTCTTCAGAGTTCATATTAAAGAATAGAGGAGTTCATATATGTGAACCTAGTGAGCTTTAGCTGTATGTTTTCAAACCTCAGGCCATACTTGATGTGCATAGTATATGCATATATGTTTTTCCTAGTGGGGCAAATAAAAAACAGAGCAAAGGTGGAGATTTTCTCAGGGAAAATTATGTGGGGTGGAGATTTAACTCCCTCACCCTATGCTACTGTTCCATTCTGCGTTGCTGCCCTCTTCCTCCCCTACACCCCTGCTACACTATGAAATTTCACAAACATCCAACTCTACACAAGCCTTCACCACAATTAAATTTTACTTATAAACATAATCTCCTCTCATACACCAACCCTCTCCTATATATACAATCCCTCACTGAACACCTCCACACACTCCACCCTGTGATGAAAGCCCCCTTGCACACACTGCTTCACACTGACCCTGATCCAACAAACAAGCACAGGCCAACTCATACAAGGAAAGAATTCACTTGCAGTACAGTAAGACCCAGCTGCTTCATAAGGACCACAGCATGAGGCATCTTTGCTGTTCCCAGGCATATCTTCATCCCAATCTGGATTTGAGCCTGAAAAACTAGGGGAAAGTGGGTGTGTGGAGTGTAAATTGTAAGTACCGGTAAGTACAATTTGTGACATTTGCACAACATCATTCCTAATTACGGGACATGTCTCTTAAGGCATTTGCCTTGGCTTCCAATTTCTTGGCTTGTAGAGCTTGAGCCAACATGAGAGCCTTGGCTTTGGTCTTTATACCGGCAGGTTTTTGGTCACTGAATATTGTTAGGTACAATATACCGTACTTAAGTTCCCTATATTATGTGGTGCTCAATTTACCAGTTCCACAATCAATGAGACGATATCTTCAGAACATCAGAGCAGTTCCATCAATGTTAACACTAGTTAAGGGGCACACCACTTCACTGGAGGAAAATCAGAATACTATATTCCTTCAATTAAAGTCATAATAATAATTAGAGAAGCAAATTGCTAGCACTGTGCTGTTTAATTTGAGAGAAGCACCTCATTTAGAGTAGTTAACTTCTGAGTCCTTAAGTAATTATTTAAACAAACTCACTTTAAGAGATAACAGCAAATCTCATGTAGAAACAAAGCCAATTCATTTATTGAACTTTGCTACTGAGCATTTAACATGTTATCTTTCTGAGGCTGTTATCTCTGTAGCTGAATTTGTGGAAATAGAACCTAATCATTCAGCTGCGAAAGGCTATTCACTGAGGTTTATTTACAGAAGTATCGTATATAGCTTCATTTACAGAAGGGATCCCTTCATTTAAAGGGATTTATTGTATAGTGGAATACACAGGGATCATACTCTAACTAGCAATTATTAGAGGGGTGGCGCCTGAATTAATATTGCTTTTGGTTTGTCCTATTTTTCTTAGACTGATAAACAGTTTCTTCTTCTTCAAGGTAGTCTTTTTTATGCCCTTAACCTGGCCATCCAAAGATATTTCATTGCAAATTCAATGCTGTACAACAGGGGTGGAAAACCCCTGGCTCGTGGGCTTTAGGTCTCTGAATTTTATTGTTAACCTTTTGCCCAACCCCCTTAGCCGAATGGACACAGAAAGCACAGCCGCTGACATGCATCTTAATGTAAATCTATCATATTTATTAATGTAGCCAAAAATGGACTTTACTTGCTTGATGTGAGTGTTAAAATGTGAGTTTGGTGCATATATTTTCTAATTAGATTAATTACATTGTTTATTGCAATGTTTATAAGAAGTCCCATTATGACTGAGCATGTTATTACCAAGGTATCCTAAAATATTGATGATGAATGAGTGTGTGAAAATACACAATTGTGATTCGAACTAATGTGACCTTGGCTCAGCTCAGAATACTTCAGGTGTCTTTCTCAAGGAGGAGTCAATCTCTTTGCAGTGGGAGGGTGGTGTGTGATGTGGGAGGGATTTTTCCCTTTGCAAAATCCAAACCTACAACCATTGAAACGGGTCACTCATTTGCTTGGCAATATGTTGTTAATATGCCAGCCAGCTGACAATAAAAAATGTCAAAAAACAGTACGTACGTACGTGTGTGTGTGTGTGTGTGTGTGTGTGTGTGAGAGAGAGAGAGAGAGAGAGAGAGCGCTCCTCCTCCTCATCACTTGAACACACAGTACTCCTTAGGCAATATGCATACTTCAGTTAGCAATTACCAGCTCACTGAGTTTGCAGCCAACTCTGAAATAATTATCAAAAAATGTAAACAATAATGATATTTTTAAAAAAACAACAACTGAAGGACAGAACAGTACAGGTGATGAGTCTGTATAATTGTAATCAGAACTGGTACCTAGAATCAGATTGCATCCCTAGGCCTGACAAATATAATTAAAAGCCAGGCAATTGGTGAATGGGGCAATTGCCCCATTCACCAATTCTTGCCATCTGCTTCCTCTTCTACATGACTTCTTTCCCCCATTCTTATATAACTTCCTCTTCCTGCATGAACAGGGAAGTGAGTGTGTGACAGCAGTACTGCAATTACTACTACATCCTCGTCGCATTGATCTCATTCTGGCACAATTTCCTTCACCCAGCATTAGCCATGCTTTAAAATAATATTTATTTATGTGTGGTTAGGTAGCTGTCTCATATATATTTGAAGGGTACCCCTTCCTTTGTGACCATTTTGTTCCATGAAAGATCTGTCGCAGTGAATACTCATGCATGTCTCCTGAACAATTCTGTTAATCAGTCCTTTTCTTCATAGCGGCGCCGTCGAGAAACTAAAGTGAAAATATGCTCTGAAGAGCCTCCAAAGCCTTCAAGAAAATCTTACAGGTGCTTTCAATTATTTTTCTGAAACAGGACACAACCTAGTTTGCTATTGGATTGTTTGCCGTGTGTGTGTGTGTGTGTGTGTGTGTGTGTGTTTTAAATGTCAGGTATCTTAAATTTCCAAAAGCAAAAGAAAGGAACAGGTTCAAATTATTTTTGGTAACGATTTAAGGCGCACTTCAACTCTGCAGGATATAGAGGTTCTGCACTGGTAAGTGGATCCTAGGGCTGTTAGACAGTGCTGCTAAGTATTGGAATCAAGCATGCAAACAGAAGCTGTGCTGGAAGGTCAAGCTACTTGCCACCCAAGCCGCTGAATATGTGGGGTGCTTGGAGGCCAAATGAGTCATAATGTGAAATGGTGAGAATTGCATCAAGGGCTGGGGCAAGAGATTCTAACCCCTGCCTCCCCAAGTCCTCTTCCTTCTATTACTCCATGACTCCATGCCTATGACTCCATGCCTTCTATGGCTCCTTTTTCTTTCCACCCCTCTTTACGTTTATTTTGCCATAGTGGCAGTCTCTATGCCTCCCCTCCTCCCCTCAGCCCCTTACACTGAGAAATGGCAAAGGGAAAGTCCTTTCTCAGGGTGAACCACCGGGAGAGTGCCTGGGAGTTGCTGCTGCTCTAATACCTAGCTATTCTCTTTAAACTGAGGGCTCATCTGCACTACACCTTTAAAGCAGTATCACACCACTTTAAACCATCATGGCTTCCCCCAGAGAATCCTGGGTACTGTAGTTTCTTAGGGGTCCTGAGAGTTGTTGGGAGAAACCTATTCCCCTCAGAATTCCCAGAGTTCCCTGGGAAGAGAAATTGATTGTTAAGCCACTCTGGGCATTGTAGTTCTGTGAGGGGAATAGCAACCTTGATGACTTACAGTTCCCAATTGGGTTTGGGGAGAATAAAGGAAGGAATTTATACAGATGCCTTCTGTTTCCTATGACCAGAAGGCTCCTATAAAGTCAACCTATCCAAAGGGTAAAACCAAATAAAAAATAAATCCAATAAATTCAGGGGAACACTGGGATGGTGTGCAGAACTCCACTCTGGAATGAGTTTATTCTCCCCCTTCCCAATAGTCTGTGAAGGGCATGCATACCATATGGAGAGCATTAGTGGACAAGGACTGGGTTGGATTGGGCTATGCCATTACCTGGCACTAAAACAGAGACAGACATTATCAGTGGTTGGTACTATCCTCTGCTGTGTCATGCCATTAACATTTTGCAAGCTGGTTGTGTTAAAAGAATCGAAATGTCACGTTTTTCACCCAACCTTCTGACACAATGTTTATCAGAAAAGTTGGAACGACCCTTTAATGCTCCTGTTTAGTATTCTTAAATTCAGCTGCCGTTCAGGAACGCATTACAAAATGTAACAAATGAAAACAGAAGAAAGTGCATTTCCCCCTAATGTGCCTAAGCCTATTTTATATCAGTTTGACACACATAAGCTTCAAGCTTTGCATTTTCAATTATATGCCTTCCTTAATTACCGGTAGTCTGTCTTGAAACCCCGTTTACTGAAATATTTATTTGTAGGAAGGACAGGGAACTCTTCCCTCTACAGATGTGGGTGCTCTGTACCTCCCACCATCCCTGACCATGCTGGCTGGGGTTCCTGTGAGTTGAAGGCCAACAAAATGTGGAGGGATACAAGTTTCCCATCCCTGGTTTATATGATCAGATCTATCATTGTGCAACTACAGCATATTGCACCATGGTTTCTGTTTATTTCTTTTGCGGAGGCCGTTAAAACATCTGATCTAATTAAAAAAAAACACTATTTTTTCTGATTATGATGTATATGTGATACATAATTTACATGAGATATAATAATTAGTGACCTAGTTGTCCCACAAGCATGACATAGTAGAAACTGTAATAAGTTAGATTCTTTATTCTGTTAGTGATCTTTTTGTAATGTTATGTGTGTCTGTATTTTTAACCCTTAAAGCTAAGTAATGGAATGTCTATGATAATAAATTCCTCTCCAAAAAGTTCTTAAACTAAGATTAGAAATCTCCAGAGCTTAGTTTTACTCAAGTGTCACAATGACTTAACCTTTGAAAAGAACTGTTAATGTGATCATTCAATCCCATAAGATATGGAGTGTGATATTAATGCATCTTCACAGGGAACTCTGGCTAAACAAAAGCCATCTCTTAGTTCATTCTGTCATTTATCTGTTTGAAGAATTTTTATTCCACTCTTCAGCCAAAAAAACACATGGCACAAGAGGAAAACAGATTGGAAGGGAGAAGGAATAAAGCTAACTCTGGTAATGCTACTCTTGTTGATTATTACTATATTGGAATATACTGTTATTGCACAACGTTCCTCAACATTAATGTGGTAAGGGGGCATTTTGAACTTACCATCTATTGTGGTATAGTTATTGCCCCCCATCAACTTTTTTTGTATGCTTCTCCACACCATCATCATTATTCAAGCACACCAGTACAAGTAGATAAATAAGGTACCACTGTGGTGGGAAGGTAAATGGCATTTCCTTGCACTCTTGTTTCCGTCATGGAGTTCCGTTGCACCAGAAGCGGTTTAGTCATGCTGGCCACATGACCCAGAAAGCTGTCTGTGGACAAATGCCGGCTCCCTTGGCTTGAAAACGCGATGAATGCCACAACCCCATAGTCGCCTTTGACTGGACTTAACCGTCATGGGGCCCTTTACCTTTTACCTTTACTGGAATTATGTAACCCCCTTTTCTATCACAAAATTGCAACTTTTCTGAAAGATGTGGGACTCAGCAGTACAGCTGCAAATAAAACGTTTTAAATGTGTTGTAAAGTGCAATATAAAAATGTGAGACTAGATGGTGACAGTGAGTTATGCCAAATTCGATGTATTTTTCAAAACACTTTTTCAAAAAGCATTTTCACAGTGGTTATTTTTAATATGTGTGTAGATTCCACCCTGGAGTGGATCCTTGATATTTTCATTTGTGTGGCATCATCCTGGTTTCTGTTTGTTTAGCTGGTAGCCCCAAGAGATCTACATACCTTTTGTACTCAGTTCCTTCCCCCAAACCACGTTTGGATTGATTCTTTATTTCAACAGTTGCTTCTTGATGAAATTGTGAAGCTACCATTCAAAGCAGATAAATAAAATAGCCCCACCTTCACAACTGCAGGAAGCAGGAGAGAGTGGGACAAAGGGAGGTAGAAGACATAAGCTTGGGCCCTGTGACAGTCTGGAAAGCCATATCATCCTCTCATAAAAAGACTGGGCTGCCTGGGTCCATCATAAATATATATGGTATAGCTCACGTACATTGTTCATATGTTGGTTTCTGTCTCTTTCAGCTTTAGTGCTCCAAATGTTGCATTCTTGTTCAGCACAAATTGTATGAATTTTTTTGCTACCCTATTGCAGTTTATAAATAAACCATTTATTCTCTGTTCAAGTCCTCCAACAGTTTGCTGCTAATCCTCAGCAGATTAATATGCTTTCAGTGATAATCCTTTCATCTGCTGAAGTTCAAAGATGCTGAATCACTAAAGTTAGTAGGCTGACAGAACTTCCAGTAAAATGGTACCAAGAAAGTGACGATCCTTTGATGGATTTCTTTTAATTTTTAAGGTTAAAATTGTAGGTGGCATAAAAATATCTGGCATTCACAAACCGTCTTTCAGCACCGATAGAACACTTGAAATTTCAGCGCAAAATATTATTTGCCATTTGTCTGCCTCCTCATAGCTTTACATGTGGGCAACCTGCTCTATAAGATCTTACACTAAGAGATGTTGGTGAATAAAGAGCGGGGAATGTATGGATGGTTAATGCTTTGTATAGATTCCAGAAAATTGCACAAGAAGCTCTGAATGCGGATGTGCTCAGTTAGGTTCTGCTGTTGTGTTTCCCACAGGCATCTGGTTGGCTACTGTGAGACAGGATGCTGGACTAGATTGGCTATTGGCTGGATCCAGCCAGCTCTCCTTATGTTCCTATTTGAGATACACTTTCCATGTCATCACAATAAATTGAAATTACTGGTTTACTGTGGATGAACAACATGCTGGCGCATACAATCCATTCACTCACCCCTTTTTCAAAACAATCCAGTTATAGTTAGATTGAGATCTATGTTTGCTACTCTTAAGCAAACCAGGAGTGCAAATCAGGATTTGAAGTTGGCTTATGAATTCTGACTGGCTTGAGAACAACTGGGGCAGGATCCTGGCTTTTCATGCCACAACAAGCTAGCCTCATTTGGGTTTACCTGTGCACATGAAAGGAAGATGCTCATTCACAGTAAGTCCAGGAAAGCCAGGAATCCTGGCTTATTGTGATGTGAAAACATGGCTACTGGACAGCGACAGAAAGAGCTGCAGGCCTTATGATAGGAGAGCTAGGCCTGTACAACCTGCCGGCTCTCCACTGCTGCCTACTTCTCCAGGTCATTGGGCAAGACAACATCACACAAGGGACACTATAACCTTGGGATGAGGCAGGGAAACTGCACAGGTACTCCACACATATTGCAGTGGCACTAACTCATACTTTGAACCTGACTTGTGACACACAGTTGGCACGAAAGGTAGGCCATCAGTGATTTAATACATCCAAATTGTCTTATGTGGCATAAATTCAATCTACCACTTAAATACTTAAGAAAGGTTTTAGAACTATATAATGAATGTGTATGATGTCATACTCTGTTGGCTGGCAGTGTTTTGTATATTCTTGGAGGCCTGCATAACCTCTTTTTCTCCCCTTCATTCTCCTTATCTGTTTAGTCCCACTCCAAAAGAGTGAGTGGGTCGGATGGAAGAGAGAGAATGGTTGCAAAGCAATGCAGATATTGAGAGTGCATGTATCTTTGGGATGGAAAGAAATGTGCGGTGCAATCCTATGCATATATACTCAAAAGTAAATCCCACTGTGTTCTACTGAACAAAGTTATGATGGTTATTGGTTTTATGGTTTTAACATTTATGTTCTGGTATCTTGCATTTGATTGGAATATTTATATACTGCTCTGCAGTCCCTTGGGATAAAAGGGTTTATACATGTAAATGATGATGATAACAACAACAAATCATTTGAGGAAAAGTGATAATTTGTTGTTTTTCCTTTTGAGCTTTCTTACGTTCAGAATATAGGAGGCAATTCTTCCCTTCTATATGATGTTTCTGGTTTAAGCATTTATGTTGTGAACTTCTGCGGGATACCATTTTGAACACGAATAACAGGTTATAAATATTTTAAACAAACCAATCATTTAATGAAAGTAATAAGTGTCTAGTAGTACAAATACACACACACACACTCTCACAATCAATTCTTAGCTAAAAATGAGCATGCCTAAGCCAAATCTGTCTGTGTTTTGTCTAAAAGTAGATGGCAACTTAGTCAGCAGAACATGGTACTCTTAATCTCAAGGTTGTGGGTTCGAGCCACATGTTGGGTGACAGATTCCTGCGTTGTAGGGGGTTAGACTAGATAACCCTTGTGGTCCCTTCCAACTGTAGAGTTCTATGATTCTATGAGCTGTTGCGGGGGGCAGTAGGCCTGTTGCTGGAATTTGTAGGTGGGGAGTGTGCTGTCTTGTTGGCCACTGTGGGAACAGAAAGTTGAACTAGATAAACATCTGGCCTGATGCAGCAGCTGAGCCCTTGCTGTGTTCTTCTCGATAACATCATGTTTTCTCTTCATATCGCTTTTAGGTATGTTCTTTATGCTGTGGTTTGTTTTTAAACCTTGCATTCTTTGTATAACCCCCCAACTGTTCCATTTTAGAAGAAAAGACCACCAAAAGATGAATGCCATCTTCAAAAAAAATGCAATTGTTCCCAGTAGGCCTACAACCCATATGTGACGGAAGGTCCTCACAATTTCAGTGAATGTAGCAGAAGTTCTACTTCAAGGTCACTGTGCAGCAAGTGGAAGCCTCTTGGCTCAGTTTAACAGGACATCAGCCAACTCAAAGCAAATTGCAATTACACTAGAAATTACATTTGGACAAAACAGGAAGGCTGGGCCTGTTAAAGGAGGCAGAATATTTGCTTTGAGAGAATGTGGGTTGGTAGGTGATTGGAGAGGGAGGAGGCAGACATCTGATTTTGAACTTGGCAACCCCTCCAGCTGCTTTAGTCACATATTTTCAGCTCAAAATCCATTTGGCCTTTACAACAGCCAAAATAAATGTCCCTTAATCACTTCCAACCTATTAACAGATGGGTAAACAGCTTTTATAAATGGGGCATACAAAATACTTCACAATCAGCCAAAACTAATTAGTGGCAATAGCTGAACCAAAATGTTTAATTCAAGTAATATATATATATCAATGTAGATGAAAGTACAGTTTATTTTTTTATTTTTTTTTAAAGTCATTTCAAATATTATGCCTTAGAAAAATCACAATGGGCTTCATTTAAACGTGATGAATTTAGAATTCTAATTTGTTTCAGCTTTTCTTCTACATTAAGGCACAATCCAGTGGTGAAGATCTGCCAGCTGAAGGACTACTGTATAGTAAGGGCAAGGGCCACCATTTGAGGGCCACATGCCGATGGTGGGGAGGGCCAGAGGCAATAGTTGGCAAAACAACAAATGTGCATTTGAACAGGAGGCTGGTTTCTGTATTCACCCTTCCCCATCCTCCTTCCAGACATGCAAGAGGCATTATCAGAGTATAAGGACACATTCCAGCCAGCAAGAAACACTTGAGGTTTGAGGCAGGACCAGTCTTTGCATTATGCTTATTAAAACAGCTAATAAAAAGTTACAGATAGGTAGCCGTGTTGGTCTGCCATAGTCAAAACAAAAAAAATTCCTTCCAGTAGCACCTTAAAGACCAACTAAGTTAGTTCTTGGTATGAGCTTTCGTGTGCATGCACACTTCTTCAGATACACAGTGTGTATCTGAAGAAGTGTGCATGCACACGAAAGCTCATACCAAGAACTAACTTAGTTGGTCTTTAAGGTGCTACTGGAAGGAATTTTTTTTGTTTTAGCTAATAAAAAGTTATTAAAAACAACAACAATGACTGAGCACTAACTGAGTTTTACAGAGGCAGTCTGTGGGCTGACATTTCTGATCTCTATAAGTTGCTCTGGGAACCTATTTTGGCTGAAGAGTGGTGTAAAACTGCTTTAGAAAAACTATTACTCTGTTGTTCTCCTGAATTATCAGTCTACTGCTTCCAACACATGTCTGTCTGTCTGTGTATGTATGTATGTATGTATGTATGTCTTTTTATGCAGTCACTAAAAGGGTTTGTGTGAAGAAAGGCATGAAAAATAATATAGATTAAAGGATGACCCATGTATTCAAATTAGTCACATAAATTTGGTGGATGTTGGGGTTGTTTTAGAGTCTCAACTTTAAAAAGATTGATTCAGAGGAAATGGGTATAAATTGCAACTTTGCAATTTATACAGATGGATGCAATTAATACAGATGATTTTCTGTATTTCAGTGGAAATGTGCATTTTGTTAACATTTGCATTCATCCTTGTTTCCATACATGTTAAACTCCCCCCCCTGTTTTTTAACAAAATATTTTGTAGGAGAAGGCGTACGCTCAGTATAGTTCATGAGAAAGTCAAAAGGATTGGGCCACACTTGGATATATTTGAAGCTTTCAAACACCTCCGAAAAAGACAAACCAAGGATAAATATATTTCATCTGCCATTATTATACAGAAAACAATCAGAGGATGGCTTGTTCGTTGCAAAATGCACAGATTGAGGCTGAAGGTATTGTATCAGAAGCTAGGTGACATGCCATGTCTAGGATTGCTATGATTAGGCTTAACTATGAACCCTTTGCATTAGGTAGATCAGCTGACCATGATGCTTTTTATGCATTAATACTATCCGGGGCTGGCACTGCCATGAGACAAGGCAAGGCAGTTGCCTTGGTGCGGGAGTCTCTGGCTCTGTGGACTGTGCCCTGTGCTTCTTGGCTTTCTCTTTCTCCGCTATGCACGTGCTGCCTGTGCCCAAATGCCCACCTCCCAGCAGTGGTGGGTGGCATTGGGCACCTGGGCAGATGTGGTATGGCTGGTACACAGCAGGGGTGGCAGTGGCAGGAGGCAGCATTTTTGTTTTGCCTCTAGGGGCAAAATGTCCTGGACTGGGGCCCTTATATCATTCCAGCAATTTGATAGGCAGGAATCTGATACTGCCTGAAACCACAATTTCAGTTAGATATACTGAAGGCCCACAGGCTGTGCCCTTTATTTAAACATTGGTGCAGGTATATAATGGTTTGCATATAATGATAAGTATGGCTTAGTGTGAATGATCAAGTGTGCAGTTATAGAAAATGAAAATAACATATGCTTCCTTCTTCCCCAGTCCTACTGCTGCCATGCTGTCCAGACGTAAGCAATGGTTTGCGTTAGCATTATGTGTGAACCCAAGGTCATAGTATTTCTCACTCTAAACAAACCATGTGTTCTTGGCTTGTTTGTTTGGGGAAGAGAAGTCACAAACCCTGGTTCGCACATAACCCTAAGCCAAACCATGACTTCTGGGTAGTGTGATGGCAGCAAGGCTGGGGGAGAGGCAAGGCAGATATGATTTTTCAATTTGTGTGTCTCCATTCTTACTTGTTCATGCTTAATTGTAGCTTGGCTTACTATTGCATGAGAAATGCATAGCACCCCATATCTGGTTGTAGTTAACGGTAATTTTTAATCCACCTGCATTGCTTTTGAAGTTTTTTCTAATGTTGCTTTACATTGTCTTGAAGTTTTATGAGAGGGCAGTATATAAATACTTTTATAATTAAATAAAATACATATAATATTTCCTTGTGTTCTCCTGTATCACAGTATCTGCTGTTGCACATTGGTAATATTTCCCCCCACCAACAAAACACTAACACATGTTGCTTCTCATTTTATTTTTTCACTTTTGCTTTGTAGAACTTCTACAATAGTTTGAACATACTTTGATACTTGCCTCATCACATTCATTTATGTGTGTGTATCCTGGTTGTGGTTGTACATACTTGCAGGGGATTTGTCTCTGTTCACCACCTCTAAGAGTTTTTTATTTTACACACTAATAATTTATAATCCTTTCCCTTTGAAATAAATGAAAACAAAATATTTGTGTAATTGTAGGCTAGGAGCCATGGACCAAGTTTACTAGCTGTCGTAAAGGAATATCGCAAAGTGATGTTTCGCATTAAACGCCGATGTGGAATCTTGGATCCAACTACACCCCTAATATTTGATCAACTAGAAGACTATCTTGACCACAAAAGATGTATGTATTGGTTATATTATATTATAATTTCAGAGCAAACCATTATTGAAATTGCAGTACCTCTTGCTTTTTAAAATGCTGTCTATATTACAATATTTCAGAATTCCAGAAAATGCAACCATCTCTTGTGCTTTCCAAACTTACAGTATTGTTTCAAAGACCTTTCCACCATAGATGAAATACAGGCTTATGTATTAACATTATAAGACTCTTATGTGGAGGTACCATAACTCACTGGTATAGAGCACAGATACACTGTCCCAAGTTTCCTGTTAAAAGGATCAGGTAGCAGATGATGGGGAAAACCCAGTCTGAGACCCTGGGAAGCACCTGCTGGCCAGTTTAGACTGGTGTAGTCAACCTGCTGCCCTCCAGACATTGCTGGACTACAACTCCCATAATCCCCAACCACTGGCTATATTGGCTGGGGTTGATGAGAGTCCCAACAACTTCTGGAGGACACCATGTTGGCCACCCCTGATTTAGGCAACACTAGGAGCTTCTAGTTAATTGAGCACTGAGATGCACAACTGTGTGTTGTTTTGTCAGGTTCTATGGTTAGAACTGCATGGGATGGTGGGAGTCCTATATCTTCCAATGCAGTTCACCACCAAACAGTAATAAAGCACAGGGGGCGGGGGTGGATTTAGTGATTTCCATTAGAGGGCAGAAGAGCTTTACTAAAAATGCTGTCCATTGTTTTATTGCCTGCCCTGCCCCCCCAACTCATTTCTCCATATGTTTCTCCCACTCCAGTCTGGTATCCAAAATGGGAAATAAGTCCAGCTGGAGGGAAGTTTTGGGGAAGGGACTCAGGGAGGGGATAGGGAGTGACAGGTAGAGGAAATATTCAGCATCCACTTTGCCCTCAGCTTCTTCATTGGAAATTACTATGCACTGCTGTTTGGTGGCATTCCTAGGTTCACCACAGTCTTCTGTAGTCCTGTGCTACCTCAGCTCCAATCTGAATGTTATATCTCCCCTATGGAAGCTGCCTGTAAAGTCTTTCCACATGAAAGGTGATGGTCACAGCATGCAAAGGCAACTTACTGAGTGCCAAGGGATGCCACGTTTGCATATCAGTGTGGCATGTCCTTGGCAGGAATGGCACTGGCACACAGGAACTACATGTGACTCAGTCCTGACACATGCATTAGCAAATGCTGAAACATGATGTGTACTGTGTGGAGTGCTGCCAAGGTCTTCTTGGCAGTCTCCACGAGGAGGCTGTAATGTTTACATTGACCCTGAGATAGGAAATGATGGAGCAAACTGGCAAGCGATAGGAAGCGATGGAGCAAATTGGCAAGTCACTCAATCTGAGTATTCGCAGTGAGATAGCTTGAGAAACAGGCAGGTCCATCTACAGAGGAAAACGAGGCGCTTGGCAGGCATTTTCCAACACAGAATATGGAGTGAACATATGGCCAATGTGGCAAAGCAACAGTCTATGCTTGATATAGCAGCATCTATCACACTAGCGATGCTAAATGTTGAAAAGGGGGTAATAGATAAATATAAAGTATTACTTTGAAGTTAAGCAGTGGAACTAGTAAAGTAGCTGAAGTAGCAGTGATCATACCATTCTATGTTGACAGTGAATATATCTAGTGACAGCGAGGAGATCTAGTGCTGGGCTGAAATCTGTACCCCAGCAATTTTCATACAATTTTCTGAATTGTATGTATGTGTATGTTTTCCAATGATTGGGTTAGTCCTTGATGTGGGTGGGTGTAGGCAAATTCTATTTGGTGTTGGTGTTACCTTTAATATGAGTTGGCTGCTGATGAATTAAAGAGCAGGTTGGCTACCCTCAGCATCCTGGTAGAAAGCTTGTCCTGTAAAATGAAATGAAAATAATAATAATAATAAAACCCAGCGACTACTTCTTATTTAATGATATGATTACCAAGCCTCCCTGCCCCCCAGCCCAATTCTTAGAATTTGCCTACATCTTCAAAATATTAATGGGTACAGTTACACATAAAAAGGATGAAGTTAACCATTGAATATCTTATATCAGTACATGCATATCCAAGGGGGTGTGTGTGTGTGAGAGAGAGAGAGAGAGAGAGAGAGAGACAGACAGACAGACAGACAGACAGAACTGGAGCGGCACTCTCTGAATGCAGACTGCAATAGTGGAGGAATCAACATAGTGAAAATGGAAATATTATTACTATTAATAATAATAATAATAATAATAATAATAATAATAATAATAATAATAATAGAATATTTATACCTTGTCCATCTGGCTGGGTTACCCCAGCCACTCTGGGTGGCCCCAACAAGAATATTAAACAGAATAAAACTTCAAACATTAAAAACTTCCCTAAACATGGCTGCCTTCAGATGTCTTCTAAAAGTCAGATAGTTTGTTTTCTTGACATCTGGTGGGAGGGCATTCCACAGGGTGGGCGCCACCACTGAGAAGGCCCTCTGTCTTATATAGAAACAGTAGCAAGAAATATATAGTTTGACAAGGCATGAAATATTACTTGTCAGGGATTGGATGAATACTGAGGGGTGGGGTTGGAGACTGACTTGGAAGAAGGGATCAGTGAATAAGGGGAACCTGTAACAGCCAGAAGACAAGAGGCAGAGGCAGGAGAACATGCAGGATTGGAGAGTGAAGGAAGCAAAGATAAGTCAGGCTGGTGGAGAGTCAAGGGCTTCTGCACCCCTCCTCCTTCCCCCTCGTCTCCTGCCCCACTGTCTCCCTGGACCATAAGAGGATTAAAGCGGGAGGAGCAGAAGGTTACACAGAGGCAGAGTCTTCACCTGCTTTTGTGCAGCCCAAATAGGGAGGATACACAAGCCAAGTTTGGGGGCAGGGCCTCTTTGTTGCGGCAACTGCCTCATCAGGTGCACACCTAGGACTATCTGAGAGAAGTAGGATTGATGGACATATCTCCCCCTGACTTGTAAGTGTACTTTTGACAATGACAAGTTGATTTCTCACTCTGGACATTCCATGCCTGACAGCACTGTGACATTATTGGGAGCAGGTGGACTGGCACTCTACCTGGGCAGAGAGTTGTAGTCTGTAACACAGTTTACCCAAAATGTTCCCATCCTCACTATTAGAAATTGGGTTAGACGGAGCAAATTTAGCTGCCTCAGGTATGGATATATGACAACATTATCCAAGTCAGGTGTAGGAGCAGCTTTAAATGCCTCAGGTGAAAGTGTGGCAGCTTGGTCGGAAGCCACTGCCAACCCTGTAGCACCTGAATCAAATACTGCAAAAGGATTACTAACAGGAATGTTAAAACTCAAAGGGGATTGTTGGAGAAACGGGGGGCCAGACTCAATTCTGCTCTCTTTAGATTTAGACACAGAGAGATAAGTCCGGGACTACCCGAGTGTTTGGTATTACCCATTATAAAACACAAATAGTTTAAAAGTATTGCACCCCTCACTTTTTAAAGCAATATCACAAATCCACTGTTAAAACTTACATAAAACAAGCACACTGTTGATAAAAAAATGTAAAATATTATATCCAGAAAGACTGTTCTTTTAACAAGGCACCCACTTTTATACCCTTCAGCTTGTTCTTCTATTACTTGATGGCCAGAAGAAATGCACAGCCTTCAGAAACAGACCTTGGTGACTCAATTCACTTCCACCTAGTAGTCATATCATTCCTCTGCAACGCTTTCATGCATGGTGTCCAAAATGTTTTCAAAAGTCCTGAAAGCTCTGAAACTCCACAAGGGTGTCTACCAGGCACCAGAGTTTGGAGATGAGATGAAAGAAGAATTTTATACATTCAGTTTTGATGAGCTAACAGCCTTGTTGGCCTAAGTGTAAACAGAGTTTGATTTCACCTATGGAGATGGCGTCAGACCTAAGTTTCCAGCGTCTTCTCATAAACACTATAATTGAACCTATATCTCATCTGGAGATAATTCTGTATAACAACAGAATGCATTTATTTTATTTTGCTCTGAGCACTTATGGCTGTTGAATAAAAACCACTCAGCTTTAGCTTTAGAAAAATCTTTTTGAGTAGCTAAAGCTGATCCATAAAATAAAATAAAAAATGCATCCTGTTCTTGAATTTGTGTTCACACTGACAAACACATGGAGTGCTCTGAAGAAGCAGGCTTTCCTATTCCTTTTAATTAGGGATATTGTGGGAGTTCACCTGAGCCTGACTTGGATATGACATTTCAGGGTTCAAAAACCCCACCTCAAATTTCCCTGCTCCAGTTAGATTAAAAAAAAAACACCTGAGAAAAAAACACCTCTAAACAAAAGAGAGGAACTCCTATACTCTCCTTCTTGCTTCTTCTACTTCCTTGGCCCCCCCAAAGCCACCACCTACCCCCGGCCCTCCAAAGCACTTCCCTGTTCCTTCTCTTGTCCATTGGTAGGGAATAGGAGCAGCAGTGGAATCAATGAAAGATGAGAAAGGAGAATTGTCTCTCTCTCCAGTTTTCTCTCCCTCCACTCTCCCATTTATGCAATGAGTTATAGTCTATGGGAGGGTTAAGACCTGCAATTGCAAGAGCTCCTGAAAGACCACCGTATAAAGGAAAAGGTAAAGGGACCCCTGACCATTAGGTCCAGTCGTGACCGACTCTGGGGTTGCGGCGCTCATCTCGCTTTATTGGCCAGGGGAGCCGGCATGCAGCTTCCGGGTCATGTGGCCAGCACAGCCAAGCCGCTTCTGGTGAACCAGAGCAGCGCACGGAAACACCATTTACCTTCCTGCCGGAGTGGTATCTATTTACCTACTTGCACTTTGATGTGCTTTCGAACTGCTAGGTTGGCAGGAGCAGGGACCGAGCAACGGGAGCTCACCCCGTCACAGGGAGACCACCGTATACTCCACCCCTATACCATGCTATGTGTGGATGACTCCTTCTCTCACTCATTCTTTGCTTTGTATAATTTGTTTTGCATTCTAGTTTACGAAACAATGTTTACCAAGAGAGACTTCTTGAAAGAGATGGATAGAAATGAGCTACCTAAATTCTTCAGAGATTGTGGCCTTTTCCCAACCCTGGCTGAAATAAACAATACAGTGAAATTGGTATTAGAAGGTAAGAGATTTTCTGGATGTTTTTGTTCAGAGGCAGTAGAGAATGCTATTCTTAGGCAAAGGGGGGTTTAAATTGTTGAAGGAATGTGCACTTCGTTTATTTAAGTAATCTGTAGAAGCTACATTATGCTGCTGAGTAATTCAAATGAGCCAGTGGTTGTTAGAGCTGTATAAAAAACAAAAATGGGCTTGGAACCTGACTCACTTGGACAGCCGGGTCACCTTGCCCTCAGAGGCTTGGACAGACATTGTGCTTCATCTTGGAGCTGAGGGCACCTCATTTTCTGAAGACTTGGATGGCTTCTTTATTGACTAGAATGAGAACATCAATAAATGCCTTCCCCACCATTTGAAGGAAACTGCAGGCAATGTACGCTCTTCTCAGGGGATGAAGCCTGCTATATTTCAGAGAGATAAGTGTAGATGTTTCTGACCAAAGAGAGCATTGATTTATTTATTTATCATTCTCTCCCCCCCCCCATAGTTTTGTGGGCAATTTGTTGTGTTCTATGTCGTGAGTGTTGTGTGGCTGTGCAACATTTTCACATGCATTGTTAAGTGCAGTGCTTTCTGCGCTCTATAAAACCATATGTGTTAGTAAAAACCCTCAGAGGACAAGCCACCTTAATCTTCCAGGCATTCTAGGTTTTTTGTATCTTATTGTTGTGGCTTTACCTTAAGAGTAGTGGATAAGAGCTATGATGCCAAGACTAGTCAGAAGTGCAAGATGGTGAGGCCCAAGGCTAAACCAGTTGCAGGTAGTTCTAAGGGTGGAACGGGTGCTACAGGGGTATACTGTGTGTATGACATCTGTATGAAAAAAATTCCTTCCAGTAGCACCTTAAAGACCAACTAAGTCAGTTCTTGGTATGAGCTTTCGTGTGCATGCACACTTCTTCAGATACCAGAAGTGTGCATGCACACGAAAGCTCATACCAAGAACTGACTTAGTTGGTCTTTAAGGTGCTACTGGAAGGATTTTTTTTTGTTTTGACTATGGCAGACCAACACGGCTACCTATCTGTAACTGGACATCTGTATGGTTGTTGCAGTTACACAGATGACTGCAGCACAGATCATGAATTGGGGGAGGATGTTAGAATTCCTGCTCCATGATTGCAGTCATGGGATTGTTGTCTATCACATGACGGTATATGTTTTGACTCCACAGAGTGGGAAGTGACGGAGACAGGATGTTTGTGTTACTGTGTTCCATGAAGTGGGACTATTGTCCTTTATTCCTTTTCTCTTTGTCGTCTGATGCTAGAGAGAAGGAAGGAGCCATGCTGCAGTGCTCCGTGTGTGTTTATATGTAATTAAATTAAAAGATTAGCCAAAATGCTGAGTTGCTGAGGTCTGTCACACAAGTTGTGAAGACTCTGCAGATCCCTAAGTGTGCCAGTGTCTGTTGACATTGGTTGCTGTGATGTTCGGGCAGAAGAAAGCTTTTGAAGCTCCTCAACCAGGAGGGAGATAACATGCCAGTCAGGCATGTGTCTCTGCCAGGCTCCTACTCAAGTGTAGGCTGAACTCCTAACAGGATGAAGATAGATGAAGTGGAAATACCATATTCTGTTCCCCACCTCAAATAATGCTGCCTGGTTGATGGAGCTCATGGTTTGCTATAAGCTGCCTGAACACACCATCTTGAGTCTAGAGTGTGATTGGTGCTGAGAAACTCTTAGGTGGGCAGTTTTGTGTGGCAAAAGGTGGCCTATTATATATCCTGGTCCCAAATCCTATAGGTCTTTAAACATCATAACCAATAGATTGAATTGTGTTTTGAAACAAACAAGCTACCTATTCAGCCAGTTGTTTTTCATGTGTCCCTTCTGAGCCCGTAAATGTGTAAATAAGCAAATATTCACAAAAGACAGTAAGACAGTAAGACAAAAGACAGCATTGGAAAAAGTAACTCAGGAAGAGTAACTTGAAGAAGATTCACAGTAACCCCCTTCACACACAAAGCCATGTGAAAATTGCTCTCCCATTGCAATCATGAATGATATGCCTTGCAGCTTTCAAGGGAAGGGGGCTGTATACCAACAGACAGGAAAATCCACAAACTTCTTGACAAGGTCTGATCAAGGAAAAAGGTGTGACAGGCTTCTTCTGTTTGTATTCTGTATTGCTGGTCAGTTGACTGTAATAACTATCTGACCGGGGCAGAGAGGACATGCAAGACCCTTTAGGAATGCATCCAAAATACTCCTCATCCCAATTTCTCCCCAAATTTTTGGAATTTTGATTTGTGAATATGTTCCAACTGCGTGTGTGTTTTTTCAATTCCTTGACCATGTAATCTGTCCTGATAATGTGTTAAAGGGTGGGATATAAATATCAAAACATTTTTCAAAGTTTTCTTTTTTTAAAAAAAACCTTTAAATATTCATCACCATTTGCTGTCTTGAAAAAGCTTCTGCTGAAAAGGGCATGGAGGGATAATAGCTACTGAGGCTGTGCAAAAGCTTTAGACAAGGCACAAATTTAAGGTAAATAGTACTGCTTCACCGGGCCACATTGAAAGTAATATTCATAGTGATTCACAATATAGACTCCCCCACCTCCCAAAGTTTTGGAAGTGCCTTGGAGCTCTGAAAGTGTGTTTTTGTTTTTTTACTTTTTCAGGCCAGCACCTCCAAGCTCTCCATAAATTAAAAACAAACAAACAAAAAAAACCCCATCAGAGTGGGGGAGGCAGAGAAAATGGTGTATTTCTGTGACTGGTTATTGTAGGTTCCGGAGCTCTCTGTTTACTTCTGATCATAGTGGTTTGGGGCATGAGACAGGCCCTTTTCGGTGGTGGCACTTAGGCTATGCAACTGTCTCTCCTTAGAATTCCAAATGGCCCCCAAATGACAAGCATTTTAAATGTTCCTTGGAAACAATTTTGATTTGTCAGGTTTATAAATCAGGATGTTTCGTTTGTTTGTTCCCCTGGTTTTCCGCTCAAATTTTTGTTGCTGTGTTTCCTTTTTTTCTGGTTGGTCTTGTTTACTCTTTATATGAATATTGTTTTTAAGTTGGATTTCTGATCTTCATCTTTTGATGGGCAAGTGGCTTAAAATATTAATATAAAAATGCATGGTTCCAACAAAAATAATGTTACTTTAGCCACATGCACTTAAGTCTTTGGATGAAATTCATGAGCCATGCAGCCCAATCCTGTTCATGTTTATTTACAGATAAGTTACCCAAGTGTTCATAGGACTACAGTCCTCAAAGTATAAAATTTTACCTGTACAGTTGATATCCAATGATACCAGCACAAAACCATTCTTGTTTTCTTTTTAAAAAAAGGTTGGGTAAATTATTATTTGGACAAAGGGAACTCAAATCAAGTGTTCTTCTGCTCTTTTGGGAATGTTTTAACACATGCTTTATTGTTTCCAGCCATAGCTTCAAAGGCCATAGATGAGCTTTAACTTGAATTTCTAGCAGCCTTGGTTGGTTTATATCACAATTTCTGTGTAGTTAAAATGTTTTTTTAATGCCAGGCAAATCTCTGGGGGGGCCTCTTTAAAAGAGCTAATGTTCCCTTTGGCACTGAAATCCACTTACCTTAACTGACTTCAGTTATATTTCAACCTGATTCCTGGTGTCACAACGGTAATGTTAATTGTAGCATCCCAAAGGCTCTTAGTATTCATCAAATATTTGATTTACATTTTCTAATAAGGCTTTTGGAATGCATGAACAGGAAACCTGTCCTCTACCATGATTCCTACTACTGTCTCCTTCATTAACATTGCGAGTTGTTTTTTCTAAAGTAATTAAAATATGTAATTGAATACACTAGAATAATTTTGGAAAATTAGTTTAATTATTCCACAGGTTCTACTGGGAAACATTGCATCTTTTATTATAACTGAATGGGTAAATGTGGCTTTTTAAAATCCCACTTGTATTTCACTAGATTATTATTTTTAATCATTTAAGCAAATCCTGTGGATAGGCAGGATTGTCTCATGGTTGTCCATAAAAGTACAAAAGTGCTGTTGGATAACTTTCCATCTATACCTAAAACCAATAGCCACCCAAATTATTCACTCACTCCTGCCCTTGACACAACGCTCGTAAGGTAAGTCTAGGACTGATTTCAGCATTGTATATTAGAGAACGTGACTATGTACTTTTTCTGAGGTAATGGCAGTGAGTCTTTCATTTTCAACTGAAGCTACAGCAACTTAATTCTTAAAAACAAAACAAATGCCTCATCCTTCTAAGGAGACCTGTGTGCTTAATCAAGCATCTATGTCATGGGTAGGCAAATTAAGGCCCAGGGGCTGGATCCGGCCCGCGGACAGTCCGGGAATCAGCGTGTTTTTACATGAGTAGAATGTGTCCTTTTATTTAAAATGCACCTCTGGGTTATTTGTGGGGCATAGGAATTCATTCATTCCCCCCCAAAAAACAATATAGTCTGGCCCCCACAAGGACCCCCCACAAGGTCTTAGGGACAGTGGACTGGCCCCCTGCTGAAAAAGTTTGCTGACCCCTGATCTATGTGCAACAAGCATCCAAGTATCACCAGCATAAATTATATAAATATCAAAATATGCATCCAATGTACATCTGAGTGTGGATGATACCTATTTGCATTGCATTGCTTTCTTTGAAATGTTAGTTTGAATGTGGATCCCTATGCACACAGATGCTTATACATTCAAATGTGTGATTCTCATGCACACAGAGGGCTGTATGTGTGGAAGCATGTTTATTCTCTCTTTTCTTGCAAGGGGATAATTATGCAGCTTGGACCTCTCTACAGAGTTTGTATTATAGTCTACAAAGTGGAATATGTATTATACTTATGGTGGAGAGGGCATGCTTGAAGCTCCTTGGGGAAAATAATTAAACAGCCAGATAAACATTCTCTTACTTTATCTTTCCAAGAGACAAGCCAAAATGTAGATCTTCATAACTACTATATAGAACTTTGTACTCAAAATTCTTTCTAAGTGAATGGCTCCCTTAAGCAAACTATATTAGGGAGGTAATTTATGTGAGAAAAATGGATGCCAGCTCCTCTTGCTGGGCAACAGCCACAGCTTGAGTCATCTTCCTCTTTTGGCACAACTCCTATACCTTTCACAGTTGTCTGACCTGTAGAAATTTAGCGGGTGAAACTTTTGAAGGCTTGGAGCTAGACTGATGAGGAAATTTCTCTATATGCCAAACTGCTATTAAGGGCACTGCGCTGGAGCACTGTCAAAAGAAAAAAGTTAGCAACCCTATCCATAGCCTTTTGAATTATAACATGTTTTGTCACAGTCTTGAGTTATCAACAGTGGTGCTGAGAAACCTAATGGAAAAAGCATAACATTAAAGGCTGTAGCCCAATTCCAGTCCTTGTCTCATGTAACATCCCCCTCCCCCAGCAAGTTGCTTTGGGAGGGCAATGGGGCAGGATTTACCATTAAGCAAAATAAGCTCGTGTTTAGGCAAACCCTCCAAGTGTCCCTATTTTCCAGGGACATCCCTGATTTAGAGAAGCCATCACAGTTTCTGATTTGATCCTGGAGTGTCCCACTTTTCCTTAGAATGTTCCTATTTTCATTGGAGAAATGTTTGAGGGTATGGAGTTATCCAACCCCCGAGCTGCCTGAAGGCAATCCTGTATAGGGAAGGTTTTTTATGTTTTTACATATGTTGTTTTTTTAAATTAATATTTATTAAAAATTTTGTTTAGACAATAAAAGACTTACATAGTAACATTGTATTTTCTGTTATCCACATTTCATTCTCATCTTTGGACTTCCTCACATCTCTTGTTCCTGCCTTCTAAACTCATATATTTGCTAGCAAATTGCTAACTTGTTTCAATTCATATAGTGTAGTTTTCCAGTATTGAATCTCAAATTTTAGAATTTAACTCACTTTTTTAAAACTTTAATTTTAACATACTATTTATCCAAAATTTATCTTTTCTTTCAATTACTTATAGATTTCTTTTCATTATAACTAATTTGTTGGAGCCATCTTATTACCGATCTTACATCTTTCTTAACATTCATACAATTTACAATATTTTTCTAGATAGTCCTTAAATTTCTTCCAGTCCTCCTCCACCAGTTCTTCTCCCAGGTCTCGGATTCTGCCAGTCATCTCCGCCAGTTCCATATAGTCCATCAGTTGCATCTGCCATTCTTCCAGTGTGGGCAAATCTTGAGTTTTCCAGCATTTAGCGATGAGTATCCTTGCTGCTGTTGTAGCATACATAAAAAAAGTTCGATCCTTCTTTTGCACACTCTGGCCGACAATGCCTAAAAGAAAGGCCTCTGGTTTCTTAGGGAAGGTATACTTAACTACCTTTTCCAGCTCATTATATATCATTTCCCAGAAAGCCTTCACTCTAGGACAAGTCCACCAGAGGTGAAAGAATGTTCCTTCAGCTTCTTTACACTTCCAACATTTATTATCAGACAAATCTTTGCAAGCTTGACTGGAGTCATGTACCACCTGTATATCATTTTCATAATGTTTTCTTTCAAGGCATTACATGCCGTAAATCTCAGACCTGTGGTCCATAACTTTTCCCAGTCAGCAAACATAATGTTGTACCCTATGTCCTGTGCCCATTTTATCATAGCTGATTTGACCGTTTCATCCTGTGTGTTCCATTTTAGCAGCAAGTTATACATTCTTGAAAGTATCTTAGAGCTGGGTTCTAACAATTCTGTTTCTAACTTCGATTTTTCCACCTGGAATCCTAACTTTTTATCTGACTTAAAAGCTTCTTTGATCTGAGCATAATGTAACCAATCTCGCACTTTCCCCTTTAGTTTCTCCAAACTCTGCAACCTCCAGTTGTCTCCATCTTTTTCTATTATTTCCCAATATTTCGGCCATTTGGCCTCCATATTGAGTCTTTTCGGGGCCTTAGCTTCCATTGGTGATAACCACCTTGGGGTCTTATTTTCCAGTAATTCTTTATATTTTGTCCAGACATTGAACACTGCTTTTCTGACAACATGGTTCTTGAAAGCCTTATGTATTTTGACCTTGTCATACCACAGATATGCATGCCATCCAAAAGCATTGTTAAATCCTTCCAAATCTAAAACATCAGTGTTTTCAAGAAGCAGCCAATCTTTCAACCAGCAGAAAGCTGCTGATTCATAATACAACTTTAAGTCTGGCAGGGCGAAGCCCCCTCTTTCTTTAGCATCAGTTAATATCTTAAACTTAATTCTGGGATTTTTGCCCTGCCAGACAAATTTAGAGATATCTCTCTGCCACCTCCCAAAACACTCCATTTTATCCACAATCTGCAAAGTTTGAAACAAAAACAGCATTTTTGGCAATACATTCATCTTAATAGCAGCAATACGTCCTGACAAGGAGAGTTTCAGTCTTGACCAAACTTCTAGATCCCTTTTAATTTCAGACCAACATTTTTCATAGTTATCTTTAAATAAATTCATGTTCTTCGCTGTTATGTTTACCCCTAGGTATTTTACTTTTTTAACCACATTTAATTCTGTCTCTTTCTGAAACCTTTCTGATTCTAAAGAGGTCAATTTTTTTTCCAAAACCTTGGTTTTTTGCTTATTAAGTTTAAATCCCGCCACCCGACCAAACTCATAAATCAGTTGCAATACCCTTTTGGTACTAGGCTCTGGCTCCTGTAAAGTCAATACTAGGTCATCTGCAAATGCTTTGAGTTTATACTGTTTGGCTCCGACCTGAATACCTTCCACCAACCGGTCTCCTCTGATCATATTTAAAAGCACTTCCAGGACCGATATAAATAACAGGGTGGAAATAGGACATCCTTGTCGTGTTCCTTTTTCAATTTTAAACTCTTCCGTCACCACATTGTTCACTATCAGTTTTGCCTTTTGCTCCGAATAAATTGCCTCTATCCCATTCTCAAACCCCCGCCCCACTCCCATTCCTTCCAAGTTTTTCTTCATAAACTTCCAAGAAATATTGTCAAAGGCCTTCTCCGCATCTATAAATATCAGGACTGCTTTTGTATTGATATTTGTTTGCAAGAGTTCCAAAATATCAATAATGTTCCTTGTATTAGCAAACAAATGTCTACCTGGGAGAAAGCCTGCTTGGTCCTTATGAATCACTTCATTTAACACTTTTTTAAGTCTACTTGCTAAAATGTCTGCAAATATTTTATAATCCACATTCAGGAGGGAGATGGGGCGGTAGTTCTTAAGTTGTGTCTTTTCAGCTTCTAATTTGGGTATCAATGTGATGAAAGCCTCTTTCCATGACTCCAGTGCCTTCTTCCCTTCCATGATTTCATTGCAAACCTCCATTAATGGATGTATCAAATAGTCTTTCAATGTCTTATAATATTTGGAGGTGAGTCCGTCTGGCCCTGGAGATTTGCCTAGTTGCATGTTCTGAATGGCTTCTTCCATCTCTTGTTGTGTTATTTTATAGTTCAGAATTGTTCTATTTCGCAGAGACAACCTTGGTAAACCATTCTTCTTTAAAAATTGTTCTATCTCCAAATCGTTTTGCGGCCCTTGTGTAGTCTGCCTTCTTTTGTTACGTTTTGGCTGTGCGATTTGTCCATGTTGGTTGATACCACCCCGTTCATATCTCCCATCATAATGATGTTATCATAGTTCAGATAGTCCAGCATTATCTCATGCAGCTTCTTATAAAATTCTGATTTCCCCTCATTTGGTGCATTATGTTTTTACATATGTTGGAAGCTGCTCGGAGTACTGGGGCAACCCAATAAGATGTGTGGTGTATAAATAGTAAAATTATCTTTATGGAATGGGAGGTCCCTATTTTCATGGAAGAAATGTAAGAGGTTATGGTTTAGGGAATTAAGGGAAGTGGGGCACAACATAAATTTTCCATTGCCAGATTGGCATAAACACATGGTTCTTCCTTGGTGGATCATAGCAAATGCTTTATACCAGTTTATAGTGTATAGCAGTGCCAGCACCTCAATGGTTTGCTTGTTCTATTAGATGTAACAAAGGGATTAGGACAATGAATAACTTAGTAGCTTAGTAGTGTATTACATGTCTTCAAACAGAATTTTGCTTTTGCAGAAAAAGCAATACTTCTCAAAAAGCTATTCAGAAGTTATTCAGAAATAAATTATTAGTTTTTCTAAACTGCTCAGTAAAGAAAAAGAGTATGCCTGATTGAAACATGCTCAACATACACTGTATACGCTGTGTGGCTTGTCCTTTAAAACACTCTGAGTGACTTACACGGCACTAAAAAACAACTGTCCTTCTCCTCAAGTTTACAATAATATATGTACGTGTGTGTGTGTGCCTGTATTACACACAAATGAGAGTGCTCTAAAGGAATGAAAACTGGCTGAGTGCTTCTAAGCACCTCTAGTCTCCCATTCTGTGTTCTGACAGCTGGGGCCCTGTGTGTAGACTGAACATGTAACATCACTCGGATAAAGATTGACCTTTGCCATCTCCTGTCATATTATTGCCGGCGAGGAAATTCTCTGTAACCTGAGCCTCCCACGTCTACTTAGCACTTACTCTGCTTATGACAGAAGGAAAGATGTTTAACTTAGAGGGTAGAATAAAGGATTTTTTTGAATTAAACTTTTCCTTACAGATTATCAGACGAGGAACTGGGGATCTTGAAACGGGAACTCCAGTGTCAGCATCCAGGCACCTTACTGCTGCTACCACTATATTACTCTGTAAGCAAAGGGAACAGCTGGCTGGATCTTTGCAGGTCTTAGGGGGTATAGTGTACCTTTCTGCCCTTGGGGAATCAAGTGACTTGAGGAGCCAGTAGGGTCCCTTACATAGCCGGGCTGAGCTGTTCCACCATCCCTGATGGGGAATCTCTGTGTTGGCACAACTGAGGACATGAGTGCTTTCTGCAATTCTTTTTTCCATGCTCTAGGATAAAACAGGAGGTGCAGGAGGCAGTGACTAGAAAAACATGCACACTAAGGAGTGTGCCATGGTACTGCCTCTACAAAGCTTATGATCTGCCACTTCTGCTTCAGGCAGGCAGGCAGGCAGGCAGGCAGGCAGGCAGGCAGGCAAGAGATTGGTGTCTGGGAGTGCCCTTGCTGATTGCTGTAAGGCTCATATCTGCTGGTCGTTGTTTTCTGCTAAATCCAATTTTATTAGACAAGAAAAAATCCATTGACAATGTAGTTATGAGCATTGCCTGTGGGATGGCATTAAATGGACAATGAACAGCCCATCATTGGTGATTCCTTCTGTTTCCCCAAATGGAAAGAGATAGCCTAGAGTGCCCTTATGAAACACTGCTTCATCTCAGTGTAGCATGAGCGAGTCCTTTACTGTGTGGATGACAGTGAAAAGGTAATGGATTGCATCTGGAGCAACATAAAGTGTGGACCTACAAGAAAAGCAAGGTAGCTGCCACAGATATTACCACGATCAATTCTAAGTTATCTTTGGAAAGTGAGAATGCAAAAGACACTGTAGTATGGTTGTTTCCAAATCCTGAAAGTGGAGGAGAAGGGAACAATTTTTTATCCTCAGCAAGAAAGGCAGAATTGGACCTTCCACGTGGCTCATAGCTTCATAAGCTTTTGTGTGAAGTATGAAGAGACAGACATTTTAAGTGTTTCATTAGTTACTGCCTGCAGTGTACACAGCTGTGAACTTGGAAAAGAAATAAGGATTATTTTCACGAAGGAACCTTCAGTAGCACTTTTGTGTGCGTGTGCAGTGGTGGATTACTGAAGTAAGCTATTAGTCACCTGCAACCAAATGATAATTAGCTGGATCTTAAATATTGCTGTGTCTCTCAGTTTTTACTGTAGATTCGACTAGTCAGTAAATATGTGCTCTGTATTGTAACAGAGCCATGCATACACTTGTATGGATGCAAGTTACTGCAAGAGAAATAACACACACCAGCTGTTGCACTTGCAGTGAGAAAAGCACTTCAAGAATACAAAATTATCTTCATTATGTGCATTATCAAAATCTGATCATGCTCTAACAAGGGTATAAAGGTGCACAGCATCTTCAACAGCAGTTCTTGTGAATCAAGTTTATGTATTTATTTATTTAAAACATTTTTATTCTGACCTTCATAAAATCATTCCAGGGTGTCTTACAACAGAAAAATAATGATGCAAGAAATGTAATCCATTAAAGGTAAAGGTAAAGGTACCCCTGCCCGTACGGGCCAGTCTTGACAGACTCTGGGGTTGTGCGCCCATCTCACTTAAGAGGCCAGGGGCCAGCGCTGTCCGGAGACACTTCCGCGTCACGTGGCCAGCGTGACAAAGCTGCATCTGGCGAGCCAGAGCCGCACACGGAAACGCCGTTTACCTTCCCGCTGGTAAGCGGTCCCTATTTATCTACTTGCACCCGGAGGTGCTTTCGAACTGCTAGGTTGGCAGGCGCTGGGACCGAGCAGCGGGAGCGCACCCCGCCGCAGGGATTCAAACCGCCGACCTTTCGATCGGCAAGTCCTAGGCGCTGAGGCTTTAACCCACAGCGCCACCTGCGTCCCGAATCCATTACAATCCATTACCAGTCAACAAATATAGCAAAAATAGCAACAGCTGACCAGTTCTTAATAATTGCCAATAGTGCAGTCAATTGCTACAGAGCAGTCTTGCTGGTGCTGTGCTAGGCACGTTGCAATGCTCCTTGTATTTCCTAAACACCTGTCAGCCTGCTGGCACTGAAGCTCTTAGAAGGTGCTGCACGAGGGACTTTGACAGGGGGTTGGGACAACCCAGCAGTCAGTCATCTGCCAGGAGATTGGCAGGTGGGTTGTCCTGTCCACCTGTTAAAATTGGCCCAAAGGGGTGGGGACAGGTGGGGTGGGGACCTGGTCTGCTTAGCCAAAAAGGTCTGATCTAAATGGAAGGTGCTGCCTTTTTGAGACTATACCAATGGCCCTAAGGATAGGACATAACCTAATCTGCTGCAGCTCCACACTGCACTCCTGTGCAAGTCTCAAACACTGTTCAAGACTATTGGGCAGTTTACACTAATGCTCAGTTATGACTGATGCAGATGGGCAGAGCCTCATGGTCACACTCCTGACACCAGTGTGGCAGCATCTCACCTAAATGGGACAGGGCAGCAGTGAGATTAGGGCTGTACGAATGTACTAGTGGGTGCACCTGTTGGTTTCTGCTCTCTTCACTGCGCAGCGAAATGCTTGTCACAAGACAATGTTTACATTCCATAGTCAATTGCTGTTGGAGTTTCTCACGGGAAAGGAGACTGGATGTGACGTACACTGGTTTCCTGTTTTTCACTGTTCTTTGCAGTTCAGCTGTTCTCTCCGTGCTTTAGAGGAGAGAGGATGCTTTCTCTGCTCCGGCAGAGGCAAGATGTTTTTCTGTAATCTACCAGCTTTGAAATGTAAATAAAGCAATATAGAGTATGTTGGCACGTACTCCTCATCATTCCGCTGTGCACGGGACACTGCACTTATCAACAGCACCAGGTTGGCTCTGTGTAGCCCCAACCTCACCACAACTGTGCTCAGCCCCATTCTCATCCAGGTAGATTGAAGGTTTCTCCCCAGTGTCAGGAGGGCAACTCTGTGGCTCTGCTCCACCACACCAACCACTGCTGCTAATTCCAGTGTATGGTGTACAAGTTGAACACGCATTTGTGAACACTCATGCATAGTGGTTCATGACTAAAGAATCTATGAAAATGAAAGAAGTGGTGAAAGTCTTAAGGTATTTTTAAAAATGTATCCACTCTTTCATCCCTGCTAATAGTTTGCAATATTATCTGTCAATTTTATACAAATAACAGTTTGGATACAATGGCTCCATTTAAGCTTAGTTCTTGGGGAATAAGCCCTATTGAATATACCAGGGCTTAATTCTGAATAGGTGGGCTGTTAATTTAACATGTTCTTTCAGCCATATAGCATAATTAGCAATATCTAAATCAATGGGTGTACTCTGACTTGGTTGGATATCGCTCATTGTCTAGTGGGTTGGGGGTTTTTGTGAGGTTAAAAAAGTGTATTCATTCTGAAAGACAATTACATGTAAAAATATATATATTACCTTGCTTAGTTGAAAAATGATTTCAAAACTCCCAAGGGCTATGTTATATTTACATGAACTTGCAAGCTAATCAAATAGGTCATTTTATTCATTGTTACTCAGAAAACCCCAAAGCAAAAGCAAGCTTGAAAGTCTTTAAAAGATATTCAAATCCTCGACAGTTGGAGCACTTCTGTTACAGTATAGCCAAAGCAATGAGTCAGAAATTCTTTGAAAGAGGGTTAAGAGCTAAAACAGCTGGATTGCTGAATGGATGGCAGGAGGCAAAGGTTGAGGCAGCTTGAATCTTATTTTCCACTGTGATTTTGTACTGGTAGGAAGTCTACTAGACGGGGGAGGAAATAATATGCTGCAAAATGCCGAAACTGCCCTGTGGCATCTTCTGTACAAATATATACATTTAGTTTCTTCCATGCTCACAAAGAAAAAGTCAAGCCACTGCTGAGTTTGTATGGCGTAATGCATGCTATTCCTTCTAAAGCTACATTAAAGATTGCATTCTATTTCAAGGAAGTGTTTACAGTTAAATATTGGTAGAGATAATGAGTGTTATCTGACACTTAACTCCTCAGAGATCCCTGCACTCCTCTGTAGCCAAGGGCACCTGAAAATAATAATGTCACTCAAGGACAGTTAGGGGAGGCCAGCTGGAAGGCGATGGGGATAGAAAAACATGTGTCAAGGATATGGACATGCCTTCACTAAAGTACAATGGGGTCCACAAATGCCTTTGCTCATATCATTCCTTTTACTTGAAATGGAAGGCCATTCCTTGTTCACTGACAAGTAGAAGGCTGAAAAGAGGTATATAAATAAACAGCAGTATTAGTAGTAAAAAAAAATTGAGGAGGAGAAGGAATTGGGAACCAGTCTCCCAAAGACTTAAGAGAGACTTAACTGTATCCTTCCCATTAAGGAAACACATCTTGTTTCTTTCTTTATGCACTCAACTAATTATGGTCAAGAATTATATAGTGAAAGCCTGTTTCTAAACTAGATAACAAGGTGTATTTGCAAGTTATTCTAGCTGTGATAACTTGCAACATGATTTTATATCTAGGAAGTCTGCTTGTTAGTAGAAACAGTTATCAGGGTTTGTAAAAAGAGTTTTATTGCAATCATGCACAAAATGCAAACAACAAGACAAAAATTAGTAAAAATGCGAATAAAGGGCCTTACATCACTTTCTTTGCTATCCATGAGGTGAGAAAACATGAGGGTACACCGGCAAATGAAAGCTTTTAAGACAGCCATATATCCCATATTAGTGGTGACAAAGAGTCTATGAGATGAATAGTACCAGCATGCGAAATGAAACCCCACCATACCACATAGGTTTTTATACCACAAATATACTTGTAGGCCTTGAAGAATCTTCCATGGTTGTGCTATAGACATCCTAGCTGCCACCAATCGCCATGTGATATGTTTTTTGGAATTTAGTTGTTGAGTATGTTTTTCCCATAGATTCAGGGATGAGCAGTGTCATAGGCACAGAAGTCTTCAATATCTTAAATTTCTAGACTTCCCTTCATCCGAGGGCAGTTTACAATGCAAAAACACACACAAAAAATACCATAGTAACAAACGGAAACAATACCCCCCCACACACATTTTAAAGGGTCATAGATAGTTTACTTAGCCAAAGGTCTGGGGATAGAGGAATGTTTTCCCCCGGCTCCTAAAGTAAGGTTACCAGATTTTTTTCAATGAATCCAGAGACCCTATACACACATACATATATACATACTACATTTTCGGGACGTTGATGCTGCAGCAATGGTGGTGGCAGAGGACCGGCTGCCACCTTGACCTCAACCGCCACGCTTCCCCTTCCTCCGAGGCTTCTATCTCCTTTCTCCATGAGGCTGGGCAGCCCAAGTTCTTGGTTCTTCGGTGGTAGTGGTGGGGAAGCAGTGTGCGGTGGGTTAGGAATGGAAGGTGGAGAAGGAGGGCCGAGAGCGGAAGCGGCAGCAAGGCTTGGGCAGCGCGATGCCTCCCTTCGCATCGGAGCAGCCCCAATCCCATTCCTACTTGTGTGCAAGCAGGAGGGGGTGGGAATCCCTCAACTGAGAGATCCCTGCCTCCTTCTTGCACGCAAGCTCTGATAGGCAGCATGAAGCCTCCCTTCACAGCTTAGTTGCTGGCGTCAGGGAAGGTGGAGGCAGCCTGGAAGCTGCATCTTATTTTTTTTTTTAATAATATTTTATTAGATTTTACAAAAGATTAACAACCAGCAAAAATCAACAAAAGTCACTAAAACAACAAACATCAAAAATACAAACAAAACAGAAAAAACAGAAAAAAGGAAAACATAAAGAAAGAAAACTTAGCATGAAAAAAGAAAAACTCTCTTTCAACTTAATAACCTTCAAAACCTTATTTTTCTTTCTTCCACCCGCCTTCCTTTCTTGTATTCCACTTTAAAAATTAGTTCAGCAAGATCATTCATTATTCATTTTCATCCTTTATCCCTCCCATTTATACTCTTATTTATCTTAATCACTAGAACCCCTTCATTTCATTTTCAATGCCCTCAACATTCATAAATTTTACAATGTTTTTGTAGATAAGCTTTAAACTTCTTCCAGTCCTCTTCCACCTGCTCTTCTCCTTGATCTCGGATTCTGCCAGTCATTTCTGCCAGTTCCATATAGTCTATTACTTGCATCTGCCATTCTTCCAAGGTGGGTAGATCTTGTGTCTTCCAGTACTTTGCAATGAGTATTCTTGCTGCTGCTGTAGCATACATAAAGAATGTTCTATCTTTCTTTGGCACCAATTGGCCGACAATGCCCAGGAGAAAGGCCTCTGGTTTCTTAACTGGAAGCTGCATCTTAGAGCCCACCTGTACCACCATCATATGGGGACTTCTGAGTAGCTCCTGAAGCCAGCCAGAGGCAACTACTCCAAGCTGCTGAGACTGCCACTGCTGCGTTTCCCAGGGACATTAGATGAAATCTGGGGACATTCCAGGGATAGAATTTGTTCGGGGACTTATTCACAAATCCGGGGATTGTCCCCGGGAAACGGCGACGTCTGGTAACCCTATCCTAAAGATATTCTCTCCCTGGGGAGAGCATTTGACAAGCAGGGAGTCACCACAGAAAAGAACTTCTTGTGTTGCTGCCCTTCATAAAGAAGGGCACCAAATGATGACTGGAGGTCCAGGTCAGTTCATATGGAATCATAATGGTGCTGCCTTAGATATTACAAAGGGCAACTGTGTCAATATGTGATGCCACCTGTGAATATTCTGTTATACATTCAAACATAGATTTATATGGCTTAGAATACTACAGTACATGTTATTCCATTTACTGTCCAGTATGGTAATACTGAAATATGTTTTCCAGAGTTTTAAGACCTGTGAGGTATCTGGTTGATAAATTCAGTAATTCCCTCTATGCAGCAGAAACTTATCCCTTTCCTGAGGCAACCTCATTCTACAACATTAATTCAAATTTAGTGAGATCCCTCTTGGCATGTGCCCTCAAGTATTGATTCACCAATATGTTTGTGAGCTTCTAGTCATCTACTTATTTTCTATAACTTTAATTCTATGGGCAATTATTTGCTTACTTACACAGCCTCAGTCACAGCAGACAATACAATGCTTCCATTCTTTTATTCCTGAAACAATTGATAAATTAGTAAATTTGAATGGTTGACTTTCAATCTGGTGTAATTTTTGATACATTTTTTAAAAAATGAAATTTGGTACCCACTAATATAGACCCCTACTCTTGGCCTCCAGCTCTCCAGTACCTAAAACCAAAAAATCAACTTTATTTTTAAAAATGAAGTTTTTATTGGTTTTTATATTTGGAAAAATAACCTAGAAGCTATTTTACCTGCTAATCTTCTGGTTTGGTGAATAGGTAAATGAAGGCAGGAATAATTAAACTAGTCTCCTACAAGTCCATTTTATGGGTAGGGATAAAAAATTCCCTTTCCATTCAGTACCCTACTGGTGGGTAATTAACATTTCTGTTAAGTTCTAATTATAGTCCTTGTATCTCAGCCATTATGCTAATAGTGTTATTCAGTAGTATGTGAGATTGCATTCATTATCACTGGTGAGTTAAACCTTTATTAAAGAAGAACTCCCTCAGGCCCCATTCTGGAGTTAAGTAATTATTCATTTGGTTTTATCCTTGCAATTAGCTTATATACTGTAGAGCTCATTATTGAGCTTCTATACCTCCCTGAACAAGATTAACCCACCATGGTAAATAAATGCCTAACAGCTCCAAAAGTGCTGCTTTTGAAGTATTTTATTATGTAATGAAATAAGGAATTTCAATGCATTGGTGCAACATCCTACTTCCCCACACAGTCAAAGTGAAGGAAATTACAGTTCTGTGGGACATTTTCGACTCAAGTTAAGCTGCAGAAAAAATAGATCAGATCACAGCCATGGTGAATCCAACTGTTAAGATGATTGAGCTCTGCTTTCCGTCAGTGGCTCCTTATATTCCATTAGGTGGGTGGAGGTGTGGGCTAGGAAAATGAAGCAGAAGTAACCCAGAACAGTCTATATTCTTGTTTAAAATATTTCTTTGTTTTATGGACCATCCCATCATGGTCTTCTCCTTGTTGCAATTTAACAATACAAAAATACTGTTTCAAAATGGAAGTCTGTTAATGGTTCCTACAGAATCATTACAAAAATTATGGCATTTAGTTGGATGATGAAACTAACAAATTTTGTGTGCTGTAGACGAAACCCACCAGCAAAAGAAAATATTTATGTAATGCGGTTTCTGACAGTATTGGATATCAGCGTAATGCTAATATCATGATTATTATATCACAGAACCCATAATTTGTAGACATATAAATCCTATTTAATGGAGCTTACTCCTAGGTAAGTAGAGGTTCACAGTCCTAAAGTCTCAGCTTCCTGGTAATTTTCTTCTATGCTTTTTTAAGAACACAAATGCTTTTATTCATTGCTTTTCTTCTGGGGGTACGCATACCCTTAAACATTTTGCGAATCTAAGTTTGGCCTCATTGAGGGGCAGTATTTCAATATTAGGAAAATGAGAGTACCCCCTAAACTTTTTTTATATAGAAAAAGAAGCAGTGCTTTTATTAGTGGGGGGAAATCCAAGCTTATAAATTCTTTGGAATCCCAGTACCAAATTGTTCAGGGAATGATTCCCATGCACATTTCTGTTTTCCAACAATTTGCTTCAGAAAGCTTCTTCAGTCTTTCCTCAAGCAACATCTTCAGAGTTCATGTAGCTCCATTGCATTCTCCTTTTCTTTCGTGAAATCTTAAATGAAAGTAGTCCTCTTTCTCGATAAGCATTATAGAAGTAGTAGTAAAGGAACTGATGATTCACAGGTTGGAGATGAGCAGTATCCAGTGCACAGCGGAATGATGAAAAGTACGTGCCAACATGCTCTATATTACTTTATTTACACTTCAAAGCTGGTAATTTACAGAAAAACATCTTCCCTCTGCCGGAGCAGAGAAAGGCATCCTCTCTCCTCTAAAGCACGGAGAGAATCACACTGAACTGCAAAGAACAGTGAAAAACAGGAAACCAGTGTACGTCACATCCAGTCTCCTTTCCCGTGAGAAAACCCAACAGCACTTGACTGTGGAATGTAAACATTGTCTTGTGACAAGCACTTCGCTGCTCAGTGAAGGAAGCAGAAACCAACATCCTCCCCCTTTCTGTGAACATCACTGGGCAGCGTGTTCGTACAATATCAGTACAAACCCAACTTCTGCACATAGGTACAGTGTTGATCCCTTGATACAATCTTGGACAATACATCAGCAGGAATTTCATTACCTGGCATATAGGACACAGTTACGAGTCCCTTCTGAATACGCTCCCTAGCATGTTGCAACTTCAATTGCAAGTGCTTCGTGCTTTGCTTACAACCTTCAGAATTCAGCAAAGCCAAACATGCTTTGTTGTCCTGGTAAACCTGGATTGGACATTTGACAGGAATTTTCATGTCTTTGCACAATTGTAACAACCATTCACAATCCTTAAGTGAATAAGACAGTGCATTCAGTTCAGCTTCACAAGTACTTAAGCTAACTGTTGTTTGCTTCTTGCATGACCAATCAAATAGACCCTGATTGTACTTATAGCAAACTCCAGACGTACTTTTCCTGTCTGTAGTGTCACTTCCAAAACTTGCATCTGCAAATATCTCAAGACCACCAGACTTTTGATTGTTAAATCTCAGTCTGTAATGCATAGTGCCTTTCAAATACCGCGCTATGCGTTTCAGAGCTTTCCAATCCTTAACAGTAGGATTGTTGACTTGTCTGCTTAGCAAATTACAGCTAACAGCAATGTCAGGTCTTGAACATCTGGCAATGAAGTTTAGCTTGCCTAGCACACTTCTGTACAGTGTAGTATCAGAAAATGCTTCTCCAGTGTCATCTACCTGATAACCTGTTGTCATCGGTGTGTCTACAGGGTTAGCATCCATCAGGTTTAGTTTGCTTAACACATCAGCAATTTTACGTGACTGGTGTACTAGAATGTTACCATCTTGATCTCTCTCTATTTCCAGAGATAGGTAGTTGTTTACCTCATCAAGATCTTTCATGTCAAAGTGCTCTTTCAATTGAGCTAGGGCATTATTGTACATTGTGACATCCTTCCAAAAGAATAAAAGATCATCAACATAAAACAAACAATACAGTTTCTTTTGCCCCTCCTCTTTGACAAATACGCATGGATCAGCTTTCCCTTGCTTAAAACCTAGAGAAAACAATACTTCAGTGAGTTTTGTGTGCCAACACCGTGCACTTTGTTTGAGACCATAAAGGGACTTCTTCAGAGCACAAACAAATCCCTGTTTTACCTGTACGCCATCAGGTGGAAGCATATAAAGTGATTCATCTAGAGATCCGTACAGAAAAGCTGTATTCACATCATGGTGACTAATGTGTAGATTCTCTTCTGCAGCTAGCTTGAGCATAAGCCTAATGCTCTCATACCTCACGGTGGGTGAGTAGGTCTCGTGATAGTCTTCACCTGGTACCTGTGCAAAACCTCTGGCTACCAATCTGGCTTTGTGTCTGACTATCTTGCCATTTTGATCTGTCTTCGCTTTGAAGACCCATTTGCTTCCAAGCAGTTTCATTCCTGGAACTACTGGAACAAGGTCCCATGTTTTGTTCCTTTCCAAGGAATCAAGCTCAGCCTTCATGGCATTTAACCATGGCTCAGCTTCCTTTGAATCCAAATCCTGGATTTCTTGGAAACTTGAAGGTTCAAACACCTTCTTGGAGCTTTTAACAGCTGTTACTGCTATCTTAGCAAACTCATCAGCAAATCTCTTTGGAGGTCTGCCTTTTGTCGCTCTCTGTGACCTACGAATTAGCCTTAAGTCTTCAATACTCTCCTCTTCCTTCTTGGGAGAAAAGTGACCTATTGTGAACAATGGTTCCTCTAATTCTTGATCAGAGCTTTCAGAGGGTCGCATAGAGGCTTTCGCACTCTTGAAATCCTCTGAATCACCCGATTCAGTTTCAGACTCAGAATCAGAACCTTCATCAGTGGGTGTGGGTTGTTGCGGTTGCTTTTGACTATCCTCAGTTTCATCACTGTCATCAGGATAACATTGGAAAATTCCCACATTCTCCCCCCACTTGGCATTGTACTCAACACTTCTTGTGAGCTTAATTGCCTTAGAGTCAGTCATCATTATTCTGTAAGACCCTTTCTGATAACCTAGAAAGATACCATGCAATCCACGCTTGTCTAACTTGGAGTTTTGTGGTGAGTGAACCCACATGTCAGAACCAAAAATTTTCATGTGTTTGATGTATGGCTTCTTGCCAAACATCTTCTCATAGGGGGTACAACCAATCGCTGAAGATAACCTGCGATTATAACTGTAAGTGAAACATGAGAGAGCTTCGGCCCAATAACTCTCTGGAAGATTGGCATCATGCAGCAAGGTTTTTAACCCTTGAAGCAATGTCTGATTTGCTCGTTCCGCAAGTCCATTCTGCCATGGCGAGCGAGGACTAGACAAATCGTGTTGAATTCCTTTCTCAGTCAGAAAAGCTTCAAACTGCTGAGAAGTGAATTCTCCCCCGCGATCACTGAAAAGAGTCTTTACCTTCTTACCATGCACATTTCCCAACCAAGCACAGAATTCCTTGAACCTTGGAAAAGCCTCTGATTTCTGCTTGAGATTGTACACATAAATATACCTGGAAAATGCATCAATGAGAACCATGAAGTACCTGTTTCCACCCAAAGAGGGCGCTAGTGGTCCAACCAAATCAGCATGAACAACCTGGTATGGTTCTGTAGCTTGCCTACTAGATACCTTACCTTTCGCAGCCATTTTTACTTTGTTTGCTGCGCATGCCTTGCACTTCATGTGGTACCTGCAGGGTTTAATAGTCATACCTTCAACCAAGGCAGGCATTTTAGATACTGCCTCAAAATGCAAATGACCAAATTTTCGATGAAAATCGTGAATACATTCTGCATGCAAACTTTTGTTAGAACCTGCAATGCAACAAGTGTCATCCTGCACAACATCATCAAAATACAAAACATACAAACGATCAACATATTCAGCATGCAATACATAATCATTTTTCTTTGTGATGATGCACCTTTTGTTCTTAAAGGAAACGTCAATTTTCCGCTCATTCAGCTGTCCAACGCTGAGCAGATTATGCTTGGCATCTGGCACATAAAGCACATCCTGTATCGATAAGTCCAAACTGTGAAGAACAACAGTTCCGTAGCCTTTACTGGGAATTGTGTGGTCATCCGCCTGGTGAATCGCACCTTCCTGCGGTGTAAAAGACACGAACAGTCGCTTATCGTTGCACATGTGGTGGGTCGCCGCTGAATCAACAACGAAGAAAGATCTAGACGTCTTCTGGACCTCTGCAACTTTTGGAGTGAAGCGTGAGACCATTGCCTTGTGCTGAGTTGTCCTGGACACTGGACCTTTGCCTTTGCCTCGGCCTTTTCCACGCGATGAGCTTTCGCTGCGCTGCTCTGTCTTGGCCCTGGGATATCTGCATTCCCTCTTCATATGGCCTAGACGTCCACACGTGTAGCATTTCACTGCCTTCAAAGCTTTGGCGCCATCTGGTGGTTCCACTGCACTATGGGATGACGTCTGTGAAGTCTCCCCCTTGCCCATGCAGCTATCACCCTGGCGGTCTGCTCCATTCAGAATCATGGCAGTATCACTGGCTACTGTGAGTTGAGCATTTGGCTGATTGGCATCAAATTCCCCACTTGCCTCATCCAGCCTTCTGCAGCTAGCCATCATGACTTTGGCATTAGCCTTCTGCGTCATCTTCGCTGCTTTAAATCAGGCTGCTTTATACATGCTGCGTCTGTGTACAGCTGCTTCAATCCAAAAGCAAATTCAAAAACAGCCTCTGCCTGTGAACCTGTGCCTTTCTGCTTAACTGCTTTGCTTATCTGCAGCTGCTTCAAACCGCATTCCAAAGGCAAGTTCAAAAGTGAAAGTTCTCTCTGCTGTCTTAAATTCATGCTGCGACACTGCTGCAGCTGCTTTACTTTCGATTTCCCCCAGCATAGGAAAAATTTATCCTTCTAGCCTTTTGCCTGTGCCACGGCAAAACCGGCTATAAAAGTTCAAAGTCCAGCCATAAAGCCATTAATTAGAAGCTGGCAGGCTGCCCGGAGCTGTATCACATACCTCATCAAATCATCTTGACGCGCAGAGATATCGTCCGATCCGGCCCTCTGCATTCCGATCCTTTGCCGGCACTCCAATTCTTTGCTCCTTTGTTCCTTTGCCAGGAGCCCGACTTCTGGAGTCCATTCTCAAAACACTGCGTTTTTCTGGGCCCGGAACCATATGTTGGAGATGAGCAGTATCCAGTGCACAGCGGAATGATGAAAAGTACGTGCCAACATGCTCTATATTACTTTATTTACACTTCAAAGCTGGTAATTTACAGAAAAACATCTTCCCTCTGCCGGAGCAGAGAAAGGCATCCTCTCTCCTATAGAGCACGGAGAGAATCACACTGAACTGCAAAGAACAGTGAAAAACAGGAAACCAGTGTACGTCACATCCAGTCTCCTTTCCCGTGAGAAAACCCAACAGCACTTGACTGTGGAATGTAAACATTGTCTTGTGACAAGCACTTCGCTGCTCAGTGAAGGAAGCAGAAACCAACAATTCTGTGGAGTTTGTTTCAGGTTTTTTGTAGCTTAGCATGACCACAACATATGGTGACAAATATAGTTAGAGAGAACACTGTATTGAAAAGGCGATTTTCAACACTTTCATAAAACTAGAGCTATTGTAGACTTGGATACTTAGCCATCCATATTTCATAACCATTTTTTTTCAACCCTTAGGGATTCAAAAATTTTCGTTCCCATGGTAATCTTGGATTCTGAAAATACTCATACTTTCCATAAATGGATGGTAAAATAGTTTAAATAAATAAATGACCAGCTGTCTGGTAGTTAGGCATATATTTGATTTCCATAAGACATAGAAACCTACTGCGTCTGCCAATCAGAGGAAATGAAAGTAAATCAGTCATCAAAGGTATAATATGTTAAACATTTGCATGGTCATGACCTCTCTGTCATTAGCTGATCCTTTTCTTTTTATCATCTTTACTTTCTGCTGCTGTTCCCCAGTTACCTATAGTACTGCTTGAGGTGTTGGTCTGACATAGTTGAAATATATATAAAAATAAAAAATTGTCCAGTAGCACTTTAGAGACCAACTAAGTTTGTTCTTGGTATAAGCTTTCGTGTGCATGCACACTTCTTCCGATACCAGGCATGCACACAAAAGCTTATACCAAGAACAAACTTAGTTGGTCTCTAAAGTGCTACTGGACAATTTTTTATTTTTATATACAGTGGTACCTTAGGTTACATACGCTACAGGTTACATACGCTTCGGGTTACAGACTCCGCTAACCCAGAAATAGTGCTTCAGGTTAAGAACTTTGCTTCAGGATGAGAACAGAAATCGTGCTCTGGCGGCGCGGCAGCAGCAGGAGGCCCCATTAGCTAAAGTGGTGCTTCAGGTTAAGAACAGTTTTGGGTTAAGTACGGGCCTCCGGGTACCACTGTATATTTCAACTACAGAACTGCTAGCAATATATATATATATATATATATATATATATATATATATATATATATATAGGTTTTGGTGTCCTCGGGTGTCTTCCCGTGTAAAAGTTTTACACTTTTACACGGGAAGACACCCGAGGACACCAAAACCTGCATTCCTGTACCCGTGAAAATCTACGAAAGCATATATATATATATATATATATATATATATGACTTCAACTGGGAGTCTCTCTCTCTCTCTCTCTTTGGCTAAGCCCCAGTAACATACTATCTGTGTGCAGTCCCATAGTAGCTATACAGAGCCTGAAGAGGATGTCAGTGGGGGCCGAGGAAGCCCCAAAGAGGCCAAAGGCACAGCAGGCCTTTGTTTAAAATCCCAGTGGTTTAAATACATTTCTTTATTATAGGGAGGTCTTTGGTTCTTCCATACATACCTTTGGCAGTACAGTACTATAGTTGCTGTCTTTCTTCCCCTGGATTTTTCTAGATGCTTCCACATGGCATCGTTTTCACTCCAACACTATTATGGAATATTACAGTCATAATTCAAAGTGCTGTTTTCTGTCACAGAAATTCTGACATTTGTGAAATATATGGACTGGTTCAGCAACATGTTCATTGTTTTGCACAATTTACTGCTTTTATGTGTGGCAGGTAGAGTGAGTGGTGCGTATGCTGAGTGACAGCCACTTTGAGCCATTATGTTGTCTTTTTTGACAGGTGGCCTGTCACTGTGGTCTCTAACATGACAGATGGTTCAGACCAACACAGTTACCTCACGTAGTTCTTTAGGTACAAGGCGAGAACGTTCCTCTGTAACCAGGCCTTTGGCTGATTAGCATTCTATAGCCTTTTAAATGTGTTTGTGGGGGGGGGGGGGTGAGAGTTTTTGATTTATTTTTGTTTTCATTTTATTATGTATTTTGTGTTCTCACTTTGTATTTTTAGGTTGTGAACCACCCTGTGATCTTTGGATGAAGGACATTAAAATGAATGAATGAATGAATGAATGAATGTTCCTGCTATCTATTCTCCTAATCTCCCTCAGGGTCCACTTTCCAGAATACCAGATATTATATGGCCTGCCCCCATTCCCCCCTCCCAAAGGGGTTGTGAGTGACCTGTACACATACTCATAAGTCCAGCATTTACTGGTTAGTGGAATGTAGGAATGGAAGGGGTGTGAATAAAGGCACAGAACATTTTTCAATCTGAAAAAATCTCACCCTTGGCATGGATGGAAGAAAGCACAGACAGCCTCCAGAAAACAGAATTGTGATTGGTTGTGTTGCTAGTCTGCCACAATTTTCCTTCATAGGAAAGCAATTTTGCTTAATAGGAAAGCTATAGCACTATAATTGCTGCTCATGGGTAGGTCCTAATTCAAAGACTGAGATGCATGAAGCTTTGTGATCTTTATGCAGAACTGCAGCATCTATTTGACATTTATCTCGAATTGAAGCAATAGCCGCTTCTTCATTCATGGATTTTTGTACGGTAATTCATTCATGGATTCTCTTGTGCTTTTACCCTTCCTACGTTTTGCTCTCTCCCCTCCCCCATAAGACTCATGTTCTTTTGCATAATGGGAAGATTAACAGATGTCCTAGGCAACAGCTTTCAGAAGAATGAGAAAATCACTCTCATGTCATCCATCTTTTGCTGCAGTCCAAACAACTGAAGGGAGCAGAATACTTTGGTCATTTGATTTATTGCCAAGTTTGCAGTCATCAAACATGTGTAGCTTCTGTGTATAACAAACGATCAATGTCATTCTAAAGTAAGGAAAATAGGGACAGAACTGGCATGTTCTTTAATATTCAGTTTATTTGAACATGTACAATTAGAACATACATAGAGGCCCTGCACTCTCAAGGTGTCTTCAGCCAACTCACAGCATTCCCTCTCTATGTAAATGCACACATTTACACCTGCTCCTTCCTCAGCTGCAGCTGTCACTTGGACCAAGTTCTGTTTCCTAGCTAACAATTAGCTCCTGTTAGCTGACTATTCAGTGCTACTAACCAGCAGTCAGCCAGGAGCCTTGACACTAATGCCTTTGAACTTATTTGGTTATACATCCCATGAGACAAGGGTGAGGGGAGAACAACATTGAGAAATTTTTAGAGAAATCTATATCTGAGCTGAAATTTCCTAGAAGGCACTTTCCCCCTGACATTTTTCTTTTTTCCTCACCTACCAAAGGAAGTCATTTTTCAGAATGCTCTCTAAATACTTCCCGCCATTTTGTTGACTTAGTGTTTATTTGTTCATGTGTTATGGATTGTGCATTTAAATAATAATAATAATAATTACTATTTATACCCCGCCCATCTGGCTGGGTTTCCCCAGCCACTCTAGGTGGCTTCCAACCGAATATTAAAAATTTCCCTAAATTCCTTCAGTTGTCGTTTAAAAGTAAAATAGTTGTTTATTGCCTTGACATCTGCTGGGAGGGCGTTCCACAGGGCAGGTGCCACTACCGAGAAAGCCCTCTGCCTGGTTCCCTGTAACCTCACTTCTGGCAGCGAGGGAACCGCCAGAAGGCCCTTGGCACTGGACCTCAGTGTCTGGGCTGAACGATGGGGGTGGAGACTCTCCTTCAGGTATACAGGACCCAGGCCGTTTAGGGCTTTAAAGGTCAGCACCAATACTTTGAATTGTGCTCGGAAATGTACTGGAAGCCAATGAAGATCTTTCAGGACCAGTGTTATATGGTCTCACCCGCCGCTCCCAGTCACCATTCTAGCTGTATTAATTGCAGTTTCCGAGTCACCTTGAAAGGTAGCCCCACGTAGAATGCATTGCAGTAGTCCAAGCGGGAGATAACTAGAGCATGCACCACTCTGGCAAGACAGTCCGCAGGCAGGTAGGGTCTCAGGCTGCGTACCAGATGGAGCTGGTAAACAGCTGCCCTGGCCACAGAATTAACATTTGTGGGAGATTTTCTTGATTTTCTCTTATGTTTGCTATAACCAAACCAAATGTTTAGGTGCATATTCTTCATGTCCACAAATGACATGAAGAATTATGAGACGCCATTTGCTCACAGCTCTAGAAATGACTTAGCAGTCATGATTTTGGGAGGACAATATATTATTATGGATTATGTAACTAGGATTAGCTAATCAGTGGGATTTTAGCTAAGCAAAAATCTTTGAGTATGTCATCTTCGCTATGGTGCTTTGGATTGGGGCTCCTGTTTGCAAGAGGAATCACCACAATTTAATTTGAAAGACTTCCGACATTAACATGAATATAAATTCCTGGCTGTCATGTGGAGACAGAGTTGTCAGACTGGGCATTTAGAAAAGCATTCCCCCCCTTCTGGTAAGCTTTAGTTCATGTGTCAACTATCTTTCATCATGATTCCTATATACTGCTTTATAGATCAGGCAGTTTGTGCATTTTCATTCTGTTTTGGGCTTATTTCAGATAGATTATATTATTTATCTTCCTACCCCCACCCCAGGACTCTTAGCTGTGCTTTAGTAGTTTCAGAATTTTAGCTAGTGATTTTGGTAGTTCGGCTGCTCCTAGATATTAGAACCTGGAATTAAATTCCCCCTTAATTTTGTCTATTTTCTTGTGACTATCACATGACTTACTCAAGCATGGCAAGGTAATTCAGTTTTTACTCAAAACTCAAAGTTCATGTGGTTTGGAGAGAGAGTTGAAAATTGATCACTGGATTGGATTGATTATTGCATTGATTAACTGCAATAGGAACACACACACACACACACAGGTGATTGGGAACATGGGTCGAAATAGTAATGTATTACTTCTCTTAATTTCAACAGAATTTAAAACTCTCCACATGCAGGTCACCCACAGCTATTTTTACTGAATATTTTTTATTGATTTTTCAATATCGTTCCAATAACAGACTCATTATAACAATGCCATTTTTAAAAAATAATTTAAAACAAATGATTTTCCAATATCGCTCACCCACATCTATCTTATCCCATTGCTTAGAAAATAAAAAGGCTGATCCTATGGGACAGATAACACCTTCCTTGCACTAGTACTGTATGGGAAAATATATTTTGTGCTTGGTGTTCTGCAGAGGGGAGGCAACCATTTTTAACATGACAGAGATGGCCCACTTACTTCCATCCAAGACTTACAGGGTGTTATTCCATATACTGTCCTCAAGCTGCCACATTCTCTCCTGGTTTCTCTCTGCATCTCAGAAGGTGGGTGCTCCTCACTGAAAGGAGGAAGTACCTAAGGTGGCTCCATAGCAGTCAGGCTTAATGTCATTTGGATGGCCACTCCTCTGCCAACCCACTTGGTCACTCCCTTGGGTCCAGCTCTCAGCCCTCTGGACTGCTGTCTCCCTCTCCAAGATCAGATGCTTCTTGGGGTCCTGAGTTCACTTCTTGTACCCTGCTAGGACCCTTCCTAAGGTGGTCCACCTGTAACTCCCCAATCTCCTACAGTTCTTCCTCAGGATCTAACTACCCCTCCACCCAACGACCTCTCCATGAGACTCATGACACTTGGCACATGGTCATCAAGCCCTCCTGAGTGGGAACCAATCCCAGCAGGTCTTGCAATCAACACCAGATTTAAAAGACACCAAATATAATCCCCACTTGCCAAGAAAAAAAAAGAGGGAGTACATTATAAGTCTCCTATATGTGATGTCTGGTTTGGGGCGGAAGAGTGTGGGTTGCAGAAAATGTACTCATGGTCCAAATAAGAACACCTCCTGCCACCTAATTAGGCCTATGAGCTAGAGGTTCCTCAGGTGCTAGAGGAGCCGTTCAGTTATTCAGTTCAGCCCAAATTGCAATGCTATGAAGTTACAGCAGCTTCACTGACACTTCACAGAGTTTGGGAGGAGCAGCTATTGCATAACATGCTCACATATTGCTATATCATCCCTTCCCTTCTGTTACAGGAACATAAAGGGGATTATATTGTGACAGAAGAATAGGGCTTCATGAATGGCATTTCCAAATTGGAAGTTCTAACTTTTTATTTATTTTCTTAAATCACAACCCCTTGCTGACCTGCATTTGAATTTTTTTTGTTGCTAGCATTTTCACCTTTCAGCTGTTAATGCTGACCTTCTGAGTCTTCATTAATACACTTGCAGTTATTATATCCCTGCTTAAGTAGAAAACATTGTAACCAAGCAACAGATGCTCCATTAATTTAGGAATTAGGACAGTCTATTTTGGCTCCCCTTTTCTTGGTATACGAGCACAAAATTTTTCACTTTGATGAATGAATTGCTCTGTTTATAATTTTTATTACTAATGAACAGAAGTGTTCAATAAAAATGACATGACAAAAATGCATGACATTCACTTTTTTCATGTCGAAGTAAATGAACCCTCTGTTTTAGTGATAACAAATTTTCAAAGTTTATATTTCGGAGTTCTTAAAACTAGTTTGACTACCAATTGAGACCAAAACTTTTGGTCATAAATTCCAAAACAGCTTAGTTTTGTTAAAACAGAGAAGGAATCTGAGAAGCAAAGGATAAGTCAGAAGTTCATATTTATGAATAGAGCTGATTGCATGGCATGGCACATTTAGGGTAGATCCACACCATACATTTAAAACACATCCAACCCACATTTAATGCACATGACTTTCACCAGAGAATCATGGGAACTGGTGCTGGTAACTGTAGCTATGTGTTCCCCTAGCATCTTTGGGGAAAGTCATGAGTTTTAAATGTGGGTTGTACGTACTTTAAATGTATGGTTTGGAACTGACTATATTGTCTCTGGAAATTATTCCTAAGGCAATTCTGATTAGTCATAGTGGAATGGCCAAAAATCTTTTTAGTATACGGCCTCGGTCGTGTATACCTAAAGGAGCGTCTCCACCCCCATCGTTCAGCCCGGACACTGAGATCCAGCGCCGAGGGCCTTCTGGCAGTTCCCTCATTGCGAGAAGTGAGGTTACAGGAAACCAGACAGAGGGCATTCTTGGTAGTGGCGCCTGCCCTGTGGAATGCCCTCCCTTCAGATTTGAAGGAAATAAACAGCTTTGTTGCTGTTGTTTAGTTATCTTCTCTTTAAAAGACATCTGAAGGCAGCCCTGTTTAGGGAAGTTTTTAATACTTGATGCTGTATTGTTTTTAACACTTGGTTGGAAGCCACCCAGAGTGGCTGGGGAAACTCAGCCAGATGGGTGGGGTATTAATTATTATTATTATTATTATTATTATTATTATTATTATTATTTAGGGTTGGCCCAATGTATTTTGATGCTTGAAGCAGGGGACAAAATGCTGCCCCATTCCACAGACAGACTGGAGTAGCAGTTAAATCTTACTCCATCAGTCATGATGAGACATCTGCCTAAGGACAGCAAGCTATGTTAGGGGGCACAGGGCAAGTCACATAGTTCACGTAACACTGTCCTTCAACACCTCACTGCTGTCTGCTTCTCTGTCTTATGGTACAGTGTACAAAGCAGCAATGGGGTATTGCTGGTGTATATTTGAGTCCCCTGTAATCTGCACAATAGTAAGGGTGGTGACGCATCTTCTCAATTTTGTCATTGCATCCCACTAGTTTACATGCAATGACACCTTCCCCTCCTCTGAAAATTGTCTATGATACAAATGTTCTGTGAGGGTCAGTGTGGCGTTTGCCCGTTCTTTTGGAAATGTCTGTACAGGGGGAGAGAAAGAGTTAATAGGTAGACCAATAGAAAAGCCAGAGGCAGAGCCTACTTGTTTATAAAAAGGGCTTAGCCCGAGGTTTAAATAGTTGGTTTGTTGGGAAGAAGCAGTTGGGAAAGCAGTTGGCAGACAGATGGAAATAAAGAGGCAGTTAGTGCAGTTGGTTCTTGTGTGAGGGGAGGCAGAAGACTTAGAGACAGGATAAAATAAGACTAAGAGGGTAACAGTGTTTCGAATGCATTTGAAGTTTCTTTGTGTTTGCAATAAAATACAATCTTCATTGTTAACTTGAGAACCTGACTGAGACTAAGTGATTTACTGGGGAGAACCTGGTATGGTGGCAGCGGATTAGTGGTGTATGGGTCAATAGTCTGTGAGATGACCCGGGGGCTCCATACGAATGCCACAGTTGGGAACATCCTATTCCATGAAAAATGGTTTCTGGAATAATGCGAGGAGTAGAAATCACAGTTACAGAATGTCGTGCCTCAGTTTACCTCGCTATCTGCTGCTGACACTTAGCCATGATTTCTGGCTCACAGATGGGGCTGGAGGTGAGCAGGAAGATGGGAAAAGCACCAGGGTTGGTAGACTAGAGAGCAGACAGGTTCTGGTGCTTAATGTAATGGGGTGCTTGTTTGGCTCACACATTGCAGAGTTAGTTGAAGCTCCTTCACCAGGAGCTATAAACAAAGATAAGAATAACAATAATTGGACAACATTGTTATCGTCTCTTGAAACTACCAAACCATATAATATGTAAAGAAAAGTGCATTGAGGAAATCTAAAAATGCAAATCAGGGAAAGAAATTGTTATACATGCTGTCAAACTATGGAAACACATGGAATGTTCATTAACAGATGGTCAAGGTTTTACTCAAAAAAAGTTTAAAACCTCAGCGCTTTTACATTTTACAAGCCATTATCTCCACTGTGAACACGCACTCTGTCTGAAGCCCCATGCAACCAAGGAGACACCCATTAGAAGAACAAAACTGCTACTGACCATTAGTGGCAAACATACTAACCAGTGAACATGAACCTCAGAAAACCATATTATTTCAGCAAGCACCAGAGCCTGTCTATTCAACTCACACATCAGCTACAAACTTTAAATAACAGACTTTATCCCAGATCAGACCCTTAAAACATCTTCTGCTCTTTTAAATAAGCTATATTTATTTATCTATGTAATTTATATTTAGCTTTTTATAAGGCCCAGGCTAATTATTTTCTTGCTTCCATAGGACAATACAGATTTTGTTGCCCTTCATCCTGTCTTCTTAATGCAATATTATTGTGGAGTTGTTGTTGTTGTTGTTTTTAATTATTGCATGTTAATTATTGTTAGTTGCTGTTTAGAACTTGCTGTGTCTGCTCTGAGCAGTTTTTGAACTGCAAAAAGTGGTATAAACAAAATCTCCTCTGCCTGAGATGCAAGTTTAGTGCCATCAATGCTGGAATTTGAGGATGTGATTTTGGGTGTCAGTGATGCCTCTGTCACCATCATCCCAACTAGATCCTGAATTACTGCCATGTCAAGCACATGGAAGGAGAACAGTACATTTAGTTTTGCAAATAAACAAAATGGCAATAGCTCCCTTCTGCTATTTCTCCCTAGCAGCTAGTATTAGGAGCTTTAAATCGAAGGGTGGTATCCAATTGCCATCAGTGCAAGGGGTTTTGCTCTCCTCCTCCACTGCATGCTCTGCATCCCACCCTCAATCTTCTCCAGAGCACTGGGGGAATGCTCATAAAACAGATTTAGGAAATGTGCAACAGGAGGAGAGGGAGCAAAAAATGCCACTGAGCAAGAGGAAATCCTTGTATTGATGGAATGTTCACATAGTACTATGTTAGATACGACCCTATAGCTTTAAATCTGGAATATCCTTGTAGCCAGTCAGGACTAAGAGTTAGCTATTCCTTGACCTATTCTCCACGAACATGCCTAACCATTTATGCTACTCCCATTTTCAAACCCATGTAGCTAATAGCTGATGCCATCTATTGCGTCAGTGCATTTTAAAAATTAATTATGCTTTGAACACTCTGAAAATACTGCTTTCACAAAGTAGCCATTTACACTTTTCAGGTGCTGATTCAAAAATAAAGAGCATCAGTAAGTCTCAAGCAGTTGAAATGACCTTCATGTTGTATCCACCTCGTGGTCTCAAGCTTATAACTGCAGCTGCTCCCAGGTCAACCTGGCTGAAGCCAATAGTCGATGGGGAAGATGGTTACAAATATTTAGGTAAGATTTTATATATAAAATCTGGCTCTGAATATTCAAAGGTTTTTCCAGTAGTGTTGTATGTACATCTGTATTCATACCTCTGTTTTGATTAGAAATTGATGTAGTCTATTTAGATGCAGTTAGTATTTTACAGGCTTTTCAGCAAAATCACGTCCTGGAGACAGAAGGGAACAAGCAGTTTCTTGAATTTGTTTAAAGGATAGTATATCTTTATAAATATTTGAATTTCAGTTAGCAGAGGAATTGGGGCAAACTTTTAAATTTTCACTGTAAGAGGGAATCATGCAGAAGAGCATTTGTTCTGAAGATCTTCACACCTTCCATGTATGATGCATAAAGCTGGATTTTAGAAGGCGGCCAGGGTACAAAAGAGCATATCACTGTGGTGGCTAGTCGCCTGTGTACAGGTCATGCTTTGTAGTGCAGCAAAACCCTAATTCCTTTGCAATATGTTTTGGTGGTCTAAAACATGCAATGGGTGAGTTACTTATTGTTTTATGCAAGTATTTCTGTGCCACTTTCAGAACCCACAAAGCATCTCACAAGAAAGCAATGTAAAACAACAATAATTAAAACAATGAAAGGTTGTTGTTGCTTGTGGGGTTTTTTAAAGGACCCTCCCCTTAAATTTTCAGTAAGTATGCACCCTTGTATGGAGATCTGGCCTTTTATCACACATTCTTTGCTAACATGACAATCCATGTTGGGCTTTTGCAAGGTGTCCTTGATGCCACTGCATTTTGAAGAATGCTTGGAAACTATAGGTACTTTCAAATGCTGCTGCTAGGCTGTAGGTGAGGGCCTACAGTTCAGAGAAAATGACAGAGAATAGCAGTATCATAATAAACGCAGGCAAGCCTGCATTAAGAGCTGCATGGCTGGCGCTGACCTGTGACAGGCCTTTCTCAGTGTGGCTCCTCACTCATGGAGATGCATCTGTCACAGCCTTACAATTTCATTTCATGTTAAAGGCATTCTAAACTAGGACTGCACTATATGTTTTCTTCCACCTCATTCCATTAATTTAATGTTTGTATTTCTTTTCATAAGAGTGATGATATAGCAGTTACAAGTTTGTTGTGCGATGCGAGTTAATATTGGGAGGAGATAGGTATTATAGTACCTCAGGGGCAACTAATTTGCTGGAAGTGTTTTGCTGCATTTTCTTTACATAATTTAAACAATTAAAATTATAAAATGAGCTTTATTTGAAGCAAATTCCTCATTAGGGATGCTTCTGAACTGCATAATTTCCTACCTTGGAATACAGATTCTGAAATGACAGCAATCCCTCCCAATAGTTCTCTGGCTCCCATTGTAAGTCTTATTATGGATGGCAGGCATTTTGGGAAAACAACAGATCCCAGACCCCTTGAGACCACTTGTTGTAGCAATGTCACAAACATTAGAAAAGCGTTCCCCAACTTGGTGCCCTTCAGATTTTGCTAACTAGAACCCCCTCCTTTCCTGAACATTGACTATGCTGGTTGAGCTTATCAGAGTTGTTGTCTAAATCTGGAGAGTACCAGGTTGGGGGAAGCAGCATTAGTGGAAGTGGAGGGGAGAATCCTTTCTTCCCATAGGCATCAAGTTGGCCATTGTGAGAACAGGATTGTGGACTAGATGGACGACTGGCCTGATCCGACAGGCCTCTTCTTATAGTCTTTTGTCTCTCAAAACAAGAGTCATGAACCTTCTCTGCTTTCTCTCTCACCCTTAAACTTGGCCTGGTGGGCTTTTACTAACACTATTTGTGGACAGCAAGGTTTTCTTCAGAAAGTAGTTATAGATAATTCCACCCTAGATGACTGGATAGTGTATCTTTTTGAGTTACAGTGGTTATTAAACTAGTTGACAAGAGAACTGCAGGAGTTGCCTTGAAAAGAGATTAGTCTATTAAAGAAAGTCTTTCTGTAGCACAGCAACTGCTCTCCCTGTAAACATTTTTTGAAAGATAGCACTGGACATTTGCTATATGATCCACTCTTGATACTTAAAAAATGCTGGCACAAGTTCCAGACTTTCTTTTTGTGTTTCTTGAATCTGCTCTGATGACTTCAGTAAACTTTCATCAGTTGTGTGTACAACAAATAATTGGATTTTATTTACAGATTTCTATTTTGTATTTACAGAGAGAGCATTGGTCTGATTACTTGAAATGCAAGTCTCAGGCAGGGATTAGACATTGCAAGAACTGTGTTTTCTCTTCCTCTGTAATATCCAGTATTACAAAACTAGTGTTGCATTATCAGTACACTGTGGGTGGAATCCAGAATTGCCCTTGTCCATATGAAAGGGCTCCTCCCATTTGCAGAAGGGACTGAGCTCCTGTGGACATTCCTACTGGATGAAGGAGAAGGGAGGAGATTTTTTTCCTGGTCTCCTTTTTCCTCTTGAGGCCTGCTGTACCACCTACCACACTGTTTTGCAAGGTCCCACCACTATCCAGAGCAGACTTTGGGCAGGCTCAGGCACCTGGAGGGGGAGGGGAAAATGGTCTCAGTAAAAAAAAATGGCCTCCTATTCTTCTGTCAGCAGTGTCCCCTGAGTGGAGTTTCTCTTACAGGAACTCTGAATATAACCGTGTGAGATTTTTGCCTGGTTACCATTCATTGATTGCCACTTGTGGGGAGAGTGGAGGAGCAATTTGACAGGTATTATGAAGGGAATGATGAGGAGCAAACATGAAGCTGCTGCTTATAAAGCCCAATTCTGATTTCAGTGTGTTTGCCAGTAACATACACTCAGAATTATGTCTTGTTTCTATCGTGCTAAAGATACTGCTTGTATATTTACTCTGCTGTATACGGTGGCACTTCTGTTTAGATTTATTTTTTATTTGTAATACAGTATGTGGATTTCCTTGTCAATTACACATGGCATTTGGCTGTTAATGATTTTCACTATAAACCATAAAAACCATGTTGCAGCCATACATTTATCAGATTTGCTCCGGTAATCAGTCTTTGAGGCAAACTCAAAGCGGAATCCTGCAATGCCAATCTCAGAGGTAGTTTTAAGGGAAGAATATGAATTCCTTTAGTTCCTGGCTTTCTTTGTTGAGAATGACTTGTGAAGACAAATATTGATTATCTTGCTGGGAGAAAGAAGTAAAGTTATAATAAGATTAGAAAAATAATTGAGCTATTTTTCTAGAAATGAATTAAACATCATAAACTAAGCATTGTAGAGCTTTCCCCTAAATCAAATTTAGCTTTTAAAACATCTTAGCAAATGCAACGATGTTCAACATCCCAGATTCAACATTATACTTTTATTAAAATTAATACAGCTTTAAGAAGGGGATTACCTAAACAGAATAATTCATTACTTTCCTTTGTTATCCTATTTCCAGTGGATTGCTGGAAAGGAGGGAAGGCACTTGCTAAGAATGTGTTAGAGGTCACTTTTATGAATACTAAAAATGGGTGCTAGAGGCTAACAGCCTAAACCCACTTTCCCTCAAGTTATAGGTGATCTAGATAGGGGAAATCCCCTTAATATTAGCATTACTAATCAGCAGAAAAAAGAAGGCAGTTTTGCAGTTTGAATTTGGGCAGAGACAGAGCCCTGAGACGTTTTTTCTGGAGTTGGCAAAAACATACATGCTAGAAGTGCCGTTGATCTTCGAGGAGCTAATGTGGTGTGTGTTGCCTAGAATGCGAAGCTGCTTGTTTCAGATTGGTTCTGAATCAAATTTGATTTGAGTGGGCCTCTGGGCAAGGTTGAAAAGGTTGAAAATACCCAACCCAGAGCCACCTATCCTGAACACCAAGGACGTAGAAAGGGGTGTGGGGGTGCAGTCCACCCTGGGTGTCACCTTGATGGGGTGACAAAATGGTGGCACTGCTTTCCCCCGCAGCTGTAGGGCAGCTGAGGCCAGGAACCCCATCCTTCCCTAAGGGCGCCGATAATCCCGTCCCTGGATGGGGTGCGCTGTGGGGCCTCAGCCACCCTATAGCTGGGGGTGGGGGGAGGCAGCGGGCAGACAGCGATCCCTCCCTATGGGCACCGAGCACCCCATACTTCCCCTATGGGCGGTTCACCCCACCCCTGGGCGTGCAGCCCCAGGTGCCCAAGAGCCTTCCTCTGCCGCTGCCGAGCACTTCTTCAATTTCTGCCAAAATGTGCTGGATCAGAGTCCAGGTGTATAGATCTGCACTCTTACACCCAAATCTTTCATCTGTGATTCTAACAATCGGAACCGCCATGCATTACATGACAACAAAAGACTGATGAAACTCTACATCAATACTGGCAAAAGCTAGACAAACATCCTGGTCCAGAGAAACATAAGGGCACCAGAGGTCTGAACCTGATATCTCCTCTGTGATGAAGTGAGTGGGGCAAGAACAACCACTAAATCAAATTTCAGAACTACCAGCAATCCTGAGACTTAAAAAATAATAATTAGTATTTTCTATTTTTTTCAAGCACTGAGAAAAACATATTCATTTGTGAAAGTATGCCATTATGATTCTGGTGAAATAAGAGTAGTATGTCTCTCCCCCTTCTGAGACAACTGTTTCCTGACTAATCAGACAGAAGAACAGCTTCAAAATTGCAGTCAATTCAATAAATTTAGGAATGTCAAATCTGTGATTCATTCTTGTAGTCTTTGGAACAGAAAAACAACTGATAAGATTGATTTCCACCACTCTGCTATTCATTTGATGGAACTGCCGTTTAATTTGAGCTTGGAAATATATTTAGTATTTACTGCAGGGCTATATAATGATAGCCTATATATCTGAAGAGAAAAAGTTGCTGGGTTCCTTGCACCTGATAAACACATCTATAAATATAGATGTGACATCCTTGCCTCTTCCCTCTTTCTCTGAGACGGAAGCATGCAAATAACCTTGTATATTCCTCAAAGTGAAATGCATGTTACATTTGTGGTACCATGGAGAATACCAATGCCTCCCATTTTCAGTTGTTATCTCTGCCTTGTTCTTTCCTAAGGATCTTACAGCTTTGCCAGAGATTAATTTCAACATTATCATGACCAGAAAATTATGTACTTTTCAGTATATTAGTGCATTCCATTTTGGTGTTTTTTTTAAATAAATAACAGGCAAGTTTGTCTACTGGACATTTACCTATCTTGAATTCCAAAGGTAGGAGGAGCAAACAATAAAGATCACCTTGCCTGTCCTGCAGATTTTGAAGGTTCATACAATGAGGAAACAGGTGGTTCTGCTTCCAGCTCCACAGTAGTTTTTTTTGTTTTTTGTTTTGCAAGGGGGGGGGGGCGGATTCAGTGACTAGAGCTATCTATATATAGTATATTTAAAGCACAGTTGCCCCATATATTTGTATAATGGAAATATGATCTTGGTGGTTTTATTTCTAACCCCTTTTCTAACAATGGAATCCACCATTTTCACAGCTGCTGTACACTGGGTCAACATTTCCACCAAGCTATCCACCACAATCCCAAGATCTCTTTAATGGCCACTTCAGTCCTGATTAGTGTATATGTGAAGTTTGTGGCTTTAGCATTTTGCTGTTTGGTATCTTAGAAACAGGATATTGGAGCACTTGTGTGATTCCAAGATTAGAATGCTGGATTTTGACTTTGCTCCACTGTTGGCTTTGTTAAGCATAAATGTATCAGTTTTAAATACAGCACTATTAAATATCACACTTCTTAACAAATAATAAGGTAGCTTGCTACTATTAACACTTTTTTTTGAAAGAGAAGACGACTTGACACTGAAAAATTACAAGTTGCCTTCAGGTAAAGAGCTGACGTTCTGAATCAGTTTTTTGGCCAAACCTAGCACTACACTTGATCATGCTGACCAACTTTCTGGCTATATTATTTCAGAAAAGTCATAGTATTTCAGCCACATTCCTCCCATTTAAGAGAGGAGCAACAAAAATTATGCCGCAGTTTCCGCCTCTTTGTTGAACATACTAGTAGCCTCAAACCCAAAGTCAGCTGTTAAAAGTAGTAGTTTTGAAAGGCTGAGTCCACCAGTGTTATTGCTTGAAGGATTGTGTCATTTGGAGGAGCTACAGCTGAACTGCATCGCCCCCCACTTACTTTCAGAATCATTCACCCTCCATGAAAAGTGAGAGGGGTATCTTTCAGGAGGGTGGTCTTACCTTTAAAAATGAAGTGGTTGAGGGTTTTCCCTTTTTCTCTCTCTTTTGCATTAAATAAGGAAAAGACAAAGCCCTGGGCCTCCTTGTCTTTAGAAGCAGAACCATTTCCTCCAGATTCTGAGAATTTGCTGAATTGCTGGAGGTTAATCAAATCTTGGGGTTGGAGTGGTGATTTGCAGCCCCATCAAAACTTCTTTGCAGAATACTTCAGTCGAGCACTAGAAGGAACATCTGTCACATGACACTTTTCCTGCACCCTGAATTGATATGACTCAGGGACTGGTTTACCATCCAAGAGAGAATTTTACCTTGATACTCATCTGTTAAAGAAACAGGAGTTTAATAGTTTTTCTGGGCCCATGCAACCACTAGATAATCTAAGGAAAACTTTGGACTCTTGTTATGAATCTTAGGTTTAGTGGGATTTGTGTTCAAATGACATGTTTTGGACTAATTTGTAAAATCACCAGTCTTCCAAAGCATATATCCAAAGTTTAGAACTGTTTTGGAATAAATAATACCTGGATGTATCTTTCTATTTCTGGATACTCCTGCCACATGTGCTGATATGTTCTTATAATGGAACATCCCCTCTTACACATGTGAGAACAGTTTGGTTTTATATTAGCTAGGCATCTAGGTGTTAAGTACCAGCTGTGTACAATTTTAAGAGCTCCTTCTCTTGTTGTTGTCGATATTTATATGGCGCTTTTACCGACAGATTTTTCCATGCCTCTTCTTCAAAATGGAGTTTAATTCTAAGTAGCCAAGTATAGTCTTGAACTGTAATCAACTAATCATTTGCTGCCCTTTCATGACACCCCAAATCAACTTCATGAGGTGGATGGCTCACTCTACCTAATGGTAGGGCCATAAATATGACATTACAAGGGCTGATTTCATCAACATATGGTATAATACTGCTTTCCATGACTCTAGAAGTTCAACTATATTGTATAACTAACAGGGCTTTTAATCAGTAATGGAGGCCTAACTAAATAAATTTGCACTAACTTCTTTTTAAATGTTGAAATTCCTAATGATAAAATCTGTGGCATGGTATGGTATTTGCTCCTGCATGGGTTGAATGGGAAATGTTCTGTCATTACAAGCTGAACTATACAGTGTTTTAAAAGGTGAGTTACAAAAAATAGCAATGGCAGACCATTTACATTAATATGTATGTGTGGCAGAATATATGCCAGAGTCCTTGTCACTCTGCTTTTCAAGGCTACATCTGATATTTTTCTGTTACAGTAATAAAAACTGCAGCTGTTGCTAAGCAAATGGAATGAATTACATTTACAAGAAAGTTTTTCTGAGTGAAAAAGAAGATAGCTCAGAGGAGCTGTATTGTAAGCTCATGAATGACTTTATCATTTTTATTTTCATTCCCCAACTGGACTAAGACAAGGTGATCCTTGGGCTCTTCAAAATGGTGGAATTTAGTCCAAAAGAAGGGGAGCTGGAAAGCAGTTCTCTTTTAAAGCTTGAACAATGCTGTGTCCAAACAAACCAGCCTCTTGCTAAGTTTCCAGTTCCTTGGGCTGGGAAATGGTCTGTTAATCATATAGCCATCTTATAAAAATAGCCCTGTGATCTTGCTGTTGCCACTGTTCCTTAGCAATTGTGTTTGCCTAAGGAAATTTAATTTTTATATAGGTAATTAACACTGTTGATTCTCTTGCTGGCACCACAGATTTTGCACAGGAAACAGCTTGTTTTGTTTCATTTTTCCCCTTTAAAAAATATATCAGATTCCAGTGTTACAGCAGACATTTGTTAGCTCCCATGCAGCCCCAACAGTGCCACCAAATTATTAGGAGGCTTAGGAAAGAATAGATCCAGTCAGTATTAATGATGAGTGAGTTTCCCTTAGCATTTTTCATAATTCATTATTCCCCCTCCCTTAACCCCCCCACCAAGCTTTCTTGGGGGGAAATGGGGTCCTAGGATATGGAAGCACCTGTAGTTCATTAGTACAGCACATGGTTTGTGCAGAAGGTCTTAGGTTCAGTCACTTGTACAGTATTCCTAGGACAGAAGTCTGCCTGAGCCTTGGAGAGGTGCTGCCAGTCAGAGAAGATAGTATTAGCTTAGCTCAGCCTTCTCCAGATGTTTTGGACCAGAACTCCAATTAGCTGCAAACAGTGTGATCAACGGTTGGAGATGATAGCAGTTCAAAAGGGTGGTTGTGGGGCCTGGGCAAATGGTTTGACTTATTTCTGTAGCAGTTAAACTATTTTCTGTAATCTGAATCCAGATTCCAGGTATGAATCGATCTGTGGGTTGTGTGATTTGCCTGCAGAAGCTGTGGGAAGCTCAGGGAATTAAAGTCTCCATCTACATTTTGAAACAAGATTACAAGCTGACACTTTCAAAGCACTGATTTTAACCACTGGTTTCAAAATTGCACTGATTTTTGTTGTTGTTGTTTCTTAGAATTCCCAAACAACTCCATGTACAAAGCTTCTAGTATTTTATATGTGGATAACTTTCAGTCATAACATTTTTATCATACCATGGCCACAAATTCACACGAATTCACATTTTTATCATACCATGGCCACAAATTCACACGAAAGGCTTTGGAGACTTTAATTCCAGTGTTGACAAAGTCTAAATGACAACATTGTGAGTGGCTGATTGTCATTTTGAATTCCTTGGATCAAAATAGACACATTTTCTTCATTAAGAACATTACAGTCTAAAACTTTACGGGAAGATTTATAATCACTGAAAGGAGAAAGTAATCTTCCTTTTGTCAGCGTATACAACCAGAGAGACTCATTAGAAAGTTTGTGTTAATGGATGCTCACTGCAAATATTGCAGTAGTTTGTTTCTGTTACGACAAGTCACCCCAAAGGAAGCATGAAATTCTTATCAATGCCACCATATAAATACTAATTCTGATGCACTTTACATTTATATAAGGGTTTCTGTTTGTGCAGAGCATCATAATGTAAGAAACAATCAAGATCAGCCCTCCCCTGCTTTGTGTCACCAGCTGAGTGCCTTGATAATAATGCCATTTGAGATTGTTGTTCTTTTCCCCCCAATGCTAATATTAGCACAAAATGTAATCACAATTATTTCAGATACTAATTGCATGCTCTCTCTTTTGGCAATTGAAAGTTGTCTTCGAAACATGCTTTATATAGGTTTGGATAACGCCTGTTAATAAATGGTTTGGGTCAGCAAGTAGTCTTTGCATGTTCTTCTGGTACAGTAGGTTATGATGCTCACCACCCTTCTGAATCTCCTTTGTTCCTGGGGATGTGGATACCAGCTTGGGATCAGCCTGAGCCACAGAATGGCCAAAAGAATAGGGCTGGCAAGAAATTATTGGTTAGCTGCTTGGCAGATGTCAAGGCAGTACAAACTACTGGAACTAGGGCAGCTTTGCAGGATGGACAGAAGGCCTCAGTACTTCAGAGTTATGTGCAAACTTGTCCATAGAGATTAGCCATGTTCTTTCATTTGCTGTACTTCCTATTGGATTGCACCAGAATCTTAGCACCCAAAACTATATAGTAATAAATTAGGTAAAGGTAAAGGGACCCCTGATTATTAGGTCCAGTCATGACCGACTCTGGGGTTGCGGCGCTCATCTCACTTTATTGGCCAAGGGAGCCGGCGTACAGCTTTCGGGTCATGTGGCCAGCATGACTAAGCCGCTTCTGGCAAACCAGAGCAGCGCATGGAAATGCCATTTACCTTCCCGCCGGAGCGGTACCTATTTATCTACTTGCACTTTGACGTCCTTTCGAACTGCTAGGCTGGCAGGAGCAGGGACTGAGCAACGGGAGCTCACCCCGTCACGGGGATTCGAACTGCCGACCTTCTGATTGGCAAGTCCTAGACTCTGTGGTTTAACCCACAGCACCACCCATGTCCCGTGCGCCACCCGAAAATCTCAAAATGTGAAGGTGGTTAAAAAATGGCCACCAACATCACAGCTTCAAACTCTTATTCAGAGATCCAGAAATATCATTTGAATTTTTTTTTTTAAAAAAAAGGCTGACATAGAATTTATGATCTACTCAGTGCTAAAGTTTATCACTGGGGAAACAGATGAAAATGGGAGATGCAACACCCAACATATGGGAGACACATCTACTCAATGGCAAAGTTTCTCATTGGGAAAATATAGAAATTAGTGTATTTATGTATGCATGCCTGAACTGGCCTAAATTTTTTGTTGACTTTGTGCTAGAACAAGTGATAATATATACAAGATACTTTGGCATAAGAACTGCACTGGAGCCAAAGTCATGCCTTGCTATTCTGTTCCAAATTATTTGCTAATTAGTGCTACACAACCTATCACCTTATTTCTTAATAAATAGAGATCGTATCTTGCCTTTGAGTTGCTTAAAGAATAACAAGTCTTTACTTTTTTTCTCGTCTTGCTAATACATTCTATTTTTTTTTAATAAATTTTTATTAGGGGTTTTTACAAAATAAAGTACAAAGATAAACAACCTTTCTTTTATCTCAACAGAGTTTTCATGACTTCTTTGGACTTCCTCACATCTCCCGCTGCCATTTTCATCATCATAAATTTTTCCCAGCAATTTATCATCTAATTTGCAAATTTTATAACCACTTATTTAAATATAATCCTCTGTAAATTAATTTCTCTTAATCTCACTTTACATCCCATTTCGATCCGATTTTGTGGTGGCCAATTATTTATGATCAAACATCCTACTTAACTTTCCACCAAATCACAATATTTTTGTAAATAAGTCTTAAATTTCCTCCAATCTTCTTCAACCCTCTCTTCTCCCAGGTCTCGAATTCTGCCAGTCATCTCAGCCAGTTGCATATAGTCCATCAGCTGCATCTGCCATTCTTCCAGAGTGGGTAGATCTTGAGTTTTCCACTTCTTGGCAATAAGTATCCTTGCTGCTGCTGTTGCGTACAAAAAGAATGTTCAATCCTTCTTTGGCACCATCTGGCCGACAATGCCCAGGAGGAAGGCCTCTGGTTTCTTAAGGAAGGTATACTTAAATACCTTTTTCAGCTCATTATATATCATTTCCCAGAAGACCTTCACCCTGGGACAAGTCCACCAGAGGTGAAAGAATGTTCCTTCATTTTCCTTACATTTCCAACATTTGTTGTCTGGCACATGGCATATTTTGGCTAGTTTAACTGGGGTCATGTACCACCTATATATCATTTTCATTACATTTTCCTTCAGAGCATTACATGCCGTGAAGTTCATCCCCGTGGTCCACAACCTTTCCCAATCCTCAAACATAATATTATGCCCAATATCCTGTGCCCACTTTATCATGGCCGACTTAACCATTTCATCTTGTGTATTCCATTTCAACAGCAAGTTATACATTCTTGAGAGTACTTTAGTCTTAGGTTCTAACAATTCTGTTTCCAACTTCGATTTCTCCACCTGGAATCCTAGCTTTTTATCCTTTTTAAAAATTTCTTGAATCTGAGCGTAATGTAACCAGTCTCGCACTTTGTCTTTCATTTTTTCCAAACTCTGCAATTTCCAATTGTTGCCCTCTTTCTCTATTATTTCCCAATATTTCGGCCATTTGGCCTCCATATTGGGTCTTTTTCGGGCCTTAGCCTCCAGAGGTGATAGCCATCTTGGAGTTTTATTTTCCAATAGGTCTTTGTATTTTGTCCAGACATTAAACACTGCTTTCCTGACAATATGGTTCTTAAAGGCCTTATTGATCTTAACTTTGTCATACCATAAGTATGCATGCCAGCCAAATGCATTGTTAAAACCTTCTAAATCTAACACATCAGTGTCCTCTAGAAGTAGCCAGTCTTTTAGCCAGCAAAAAGCTGCGGCTTCGTAGTACAACCTTAAGTCTGGCAGGGCAAAGCCCCCTCTTTCTTTCGCATCAGTTAATATCTTAAACTTAATTCTGGGCTTTTTGCTAATACATTCTTTGCTAATTTTTTGCTAATACATTCTAAATGCTGTGTTGTGTCCTTACTAAGTGTTGAATTTCCTTGTAGATATCCTATTAAGATTAATAGAATTTTAGCATTTTTACCATTAATACATTTTCAAATGGATTACCTTTTCAACTATATAAAACAGCTGCTTTTTTTAGCTTAAGGATCAACTCACTCTTCCCAAATGGGGTGGCTAGTTATGGATTGTCACAAAAGTGGATGTGGTTTAAATAATACTGCAATATACCTCACCACAGTGGAGGAGACAATATTAGAGATGTGTGTCTGGACTCTTTCTTTGTTATTTAAGTGACTATGCTAACACATGAGAAGGGAGTTTGATCATACCTGCCATATGCAAGAAACCCTAAGTGTTTGGTGGTGCCTGCCTTGTGTCCCAGAGGTGGGTGGTAGGTTATTGCTTTGTTGTTTCTCTTTATTTGTGCCTTTATCTTGTGAACCACCCTGAGATCTGTTGATGAAGGGTGGAATATAAATCAAGCAAGCAAGCAAACCAACAACCAACCAACCAAGAAGAAGAAGATAGACAGTAGCTGGCATTGAAAACTGAGTGTGTGAATCCCAGCAGAAGTTCTAAGGCATCTCAACCATCTCATGGGCTTACATATCCCATGTCACAGAAGGCTAAGAATATACATTAGCTGCACATTTTATGTTGTAAACCACCCTGTGATTTTCAGGTGAAATATATACATTTCCTGATCGCCTCTCTTAAGCAAGAACAGAATAGCAACAGGTAACTTCTGATTCTAGCAGATAAACTAAGTCCAGTGCCATCTAGTGATGAAACCATATAATAACACTATAGGTAAACGTACACCTAAAGGTAAAGGGTAAAGGGACCCCTGACCATTAGGTCTAGTCGTGGCCGACTCTGGGGTTGCGGTGCTCATCTCGCTTTACTGGCCGAGGGAGCCGGCGTACAGCTTCCGGGTCATGTGGCCAGCATGACTAAGCTGCTTCTGGTGAACCAGAGCAGCACACGGAAATGCCGTTTACCTTCCCACTGGAGTGGTACCTATTTATCTACTTGTACTTTGACGTGCTTTCGAACTGCTAGGTTGGCATGTACACCTACACACACACAAATGATGTATGTGGAATTGCCATGGTGTGTTGTGGAAGTGAGGCTCACCTAGGAGAGCTGGTGAGAGAGGAGCAGTCAATGGATGCCCTCTGCACTGGAGATGGGGTGAGGGAATAGCTATTGTAGATGGTTCTCTTGGGATCTGGAAAGAGGATCTTTATATATTTATTTTATATCCTGCCTTTCTTCCCGAAGAAGCCCAGGGCCACACATAACAATTGATAAAACAATTAAAAATCAATTGCATACCAGATGCGGATTTGGAAATATCTCCACTTGACAGGCTTGTAGAAAGAGGAAGGTCTTCTGTAGGCATCAAAAAGACCACAGAGATGGCTCCAGTTTCATATTAAAAGGGAAGGAATACCAAAGGGGAGGTGCCGCACCACCAAAGGCCTGAATCCTACATTGTGATAAGATGATATCTGCTAGAGAATTGTTTTCTCATAGAACAGTGACCTGTTGTATATATAAGGGGAAGAGACAATCTTTCAGATATCTTGGTCCAAAGCTGTACAGAAATAGTTTTGTAGCCTCTGTGAGTAGAGGCTGTTATAAGCAGTGGGCATATGTATATGCCAATGGCATCCAAGAGTTCAAAGTGGGGAATTGGCTGATGGAGTCTTTGACAGAGAACCCGAAGGCTGCACACTGCCTTGTTGTGCATGGTGTGTGGGAAGCAAGGCCAAAATCTGATGCCTCACCAGCACTCACCCATTGCCTAGGCTTTGAGAAGGAGGTGGGTGGACTTTAGGATCCTGTCAAAGTCCTCACGCCTCCTTGCCAAAGACCAGCGCCTTGCTTACCCGGCTTTGGGAAGGCATCAAAAATTTTGGGGGAGAGCATCAAATATTGTTGAGGGCCACCAGGAAAGGCATGAAGGGCAGCATGTGTACTGGACTGGCCCTGGTATAGGAAGAATATTGGTGTAAGAGAGAGAGAATCCCCTCTTTCTCCTACTGCTGCTAGCACATTTTCTGCCTTAATTTTGAGGGGAAGAGTTTGGGGAAAAGATTGGACCCCCTTTTTGTTGTTGTTGAAAATTGATCTTTAGATCCTATTCAGCACTTACAGCAAGCTGTTTTCCACTTCATTGGAAAAACATCTTAGTATGTGAATCCCAATTAGAAATTGAAACGTCTTTGTATTCTTGCATCAAACCCTAAATACCTAAATTGTATTCTTGCATCAAACCCTAAATACCTGGTAAGAATTTTAACTAATTTCTTCACAAAGTAAATTTTGCTTCTCACATATCTCAAGTCTCTCTCTCTCTCCCTCCCTCCCCCCCCTCTAAAAAAGAGAGAATAGAAGGTGGTAACAGATTATAACTTCATAATTGTAACTAGAATCTTTTATGCAGTTCTGTTAGGTTTTCCACACATACTGCCAAAAGAGGTTTTTCAGTCTGTGGCTTCTTCCAGTTATGTCTTCCATCTGTTTCCTTTCCTTTATTCTTTCATCATTCTGGTTTCTAACTTCCCCCTTTGGCTTAGGGTGCTTTTTACAGAGACTTTTTTGTGTTAGAAAACTGCTAGCTTGGGCCAAGATCCCACATAGTCCAGCACTTTACCCCATGACACTCTTCAAACAAATGTCCCTGGAAATTTGCAAATCAGATATAATTTGCAAATCAGATCTGCTAAACGGGGGGGGGGGGGGGGATTGCTCCAGAATGTGAAGGTTCCATTTTTTAGATATCGTTATGAATCTGCACTGATTAGACCCCTCTTGCATAAATGTGTCGTTCCTTTTTAAACCCATCTAACCTACTGCCTATCACAGCAACCGGGGGGAGGGGAGGGGTGCGTCAACCATATTATTAATGTATTGCATGAAGAAATGCTTCTATTTTGTATGTTTAATCAGTCTCATTGGATGGTTGTGGTGTAGTGTTTTGAAGGACGTGTGGTTCCAGAATTGGCCTCCACCGTCACTTACAGACTCATTGTTAAAACTGTGTTTTATGGAAGACAATCTTACTAGGCTACGAAGATCGCCAAAGAAGAAGAAGAAGATTGTTTTGAAGCACTGAACACTGAATATTCCTTATTCACTTTCCCATGCCATTCTTATCAAAAATATTTTAAAATGGTGCATCCTCCTCGTTTCTTTCCTTATAAAGTAAAATGGCACCAATCCCACTTAATATTATTGGGGAAACTGCTGCGTCTTTGAATTCAAATGTTATCTTCTTAGTCCAATCTAAATGCTTAATGACACATCAAAGAATTCTAAAAGATTAGTGAGGAAACAGCCACCTTTACAGAAGCCATGCTGATTCTTCCTAAGCAAGGCTTGTTCTTCTGTACTGCTGCAGGACCAATCTGATTGCTTTGGCCCATAAGCCACATTAGTTTCACTTCAGAGCCTTAACACAGTGTGCATTCCTGGGATGACCTTAAAATGACACTTCAAATGTACTGGTAAATCACAACCATCTGGACATATCTGCAATTTTATTTCACAATTTTCTTTTTGTGAAGAACAAATTGACTGCAGACTTACATATCCACAGTTCAAATTTGCTTTTGTTTGAGAGCTTTATCATCAGCAAGAATGTACAGGGGGAACATATTCATAGCCACTCACAATATTTGGACGCTCAGTTTCTGAAAGCTGCAATTTTATGTTGCTACATCTTCATTTCTGCTGAGATGATTACTTCCTCACCAAGATAAAGGATGTCTGGCCTTTTAGCAGTTAGATGGAATATTTCCTTTTCTGGTGGATAGCCACATTTAAATGATTGTAGAATGGTTCTATGACTTCCTCTTCTGCTTTACATCTTCATGGGAGTATTCCTGAAGCATTTGAAGTGAGGACAACCAAACTCTCTTTCTGTTCCAACTGTGCCTGTGCATGGTTTTTGCTCTGCTCGACTCAGGTCAATTTTAATTATTTAGAGTTTGCCGTCACAACATGGGCTCACTAGTTTTCTATGTCTGGAGAATCTCTCCTGCCCTCTAGTTGTCAGCTTTTCTGCTGCATCATTTGCTTTCTCAAGTTTCCTAAAAAGTTATATTCAAAATAGCTCATGGAAAAATCAAGGATAACAAGTTACTTTAAGATGCATCTTACATTGACTATGGGGACTAAAGTTTGTATATTCTCTCTCTCTCTCTCTCTCTCTCTCTCTCTCTCTCTCTCTCTCTCACACACACACACACACACACACACAGGGCTAGTGGTGGCATAGTGGGTTGTGGGTTAGGCTAGGACATGGGAGACCAGGGTTTTCATCCCTGCCCAGCCAGCAAGCTCACTGGATTACGTTGGGAGAGTAAACCTGTCCTCACAGGATTGTCAAGAAGGTAAAGTGGCCAAGGGACTGATACTGATGAATTGGAAGAATAAAGATAATCAATGGATCAACAATATGGCAACACTCACAACTTTTGAATGGACTTCTTACAGACATAGACTTTGTTTGGATAAATATGACAACATTTGGAATGAGTTTATACAGAATGTATCTACATCTGTAACCCCCTTTGTGCTCTTAATGGCCCATCACCTCAAGAGGAAGCCAGCTTGGCTTATATTTTATATTTATTGGATCCAGGGCTTCAGGAAGGAATAGGCTGGTTTGACTAGCTTTTAAGGCTTGCTGGATCCAGGGATCAAATGCGAGTTTGGCACCCACAAACTCAAAACAACACACCACAGTAACCTTTGTCCGCATTGTCCTCAATTGAGATGGAACTTCATTTGTATGCTCTTAATATACCAATAAATCTATTGATTTTGTGTTACAGTGGGTGGACATCCAATATTAAAGGCAGCTGATATTCGAGTTGCTGGAGCTTTAGTAGCTGCATCAATGCGAGAAAGGAAGATGAAAGAACAGGAAGCAAACCAAGCTGCTGCTGTAACAGAGAACAGTGTCTAACATAGGATGCAATTCATGCCCAGTTGTAATAAATAGCATCATCAATTTGATTATAAAGATACTGGATTGTAAACAAACTTCAGTTTCCTCTGATGAAAATTCCCAGTATACAATGGAAAGCATTTCATGTTTAAATTATCAGATGTAGACAGAAGATAACAGAAACATCGCTCTTGAGCCCATACTATACACTAGATTCCTATACGGTTTGAAACAATTTCAGTAGGATTTAGAAACCTAATGTGTAAAAAAAATAAAATTAAAAAATCCCATGCTTATTTGTTTGGATCATAATAGGCACTGTTCTTTTGTTTTTGTCTTTCTGTATTCTGTATGGCATCGTCTAACATCAAATAAATGTGTCAGTGTTTTTTGCCCGAGAAATTTTACAGCCTTTCTGGTGCCTTTTGATCTCAAAGTTGTTCTGTGTGCTTTTCAAAACAAACTAACTTGCATCAAGCGCTTTAACAATATATTCCCCAAATCTGCAAAAAGACGGTGTAAGGTCAGTAAAGGAAAGCCTTTACCTTTCAATAGTCACTTTTCTATAAATAAATTGGCACTTGATCCTCATCAAAGAGCAAAAAATATTGGATATGCTCTCTGAGTGTCCATTGTAGTTTTTTGAGCCAACTACCTGATGGAAGTCATCACTTATATGTAAATGAACTGTCAATGGTTTGCCACTGTTGGCAATCACTGGACTGTGAAGGGTATGTCTTAATAAGAACCAAAGCTCTTCACAGACTTTGATTTACTGGAAATAAAATAGAAAAGTCCTCTGGGATTACGAAGGACACTTGTTTCAGATAAAATGTCTAGACAGTAGCAATATATCTGGGGCTTTTATTATAGCAAAACTGCAAATTAGAATGGAGTGCAGAGAAAGTTCCAGTGACCCAACTGAGTTCAAAAACACTGCTTCCCGCTGATCTTTCCCCCCAAAGCCTAAAGACATAGTAAGATCACAAGCAAGCCCCTCCAAACAAAAAATAAAGCAAAGCATTATGTCCAAGGTTTCGAAGAGCAATGTTTATTGAGCATTCATTTGATTTGTATGCAGGGAGGTTAGACAATGTTGGCTGTTTAGTGAGCACTTGTCCTGACTTGTTTGTGGGGAGGTTAGATACTGTTACATCAAGCAAGTGTTCTCCCACACTTCCCAGCGCATGTTCCTGTCGCGATCCTTATCGCAAAAAATCAGGTCTTTGGGGGAAGCGAGTTTGTTGTGCCAGACCTCCCAATCAATTGCAACTGTGCGACCTGAATTTGATGGTATGTGATTAGATCCTGCCCAAAGATAGCAACAGCCTGGAAGCACCCAAAGTTGCAGTTCACCAATATTTTTTCTGATCAATACTAAAAAAAAAAAAGAGATTGTATCAACATAAAAAGGCCATGGTTGGCAGGCAGCTTGAATAATTTTCCAGTTTAAGAGCTTCTCCTTTCAAAATTCCAAGTCGACTTTTCTACAAATACTTCTGATGGGAGAGGGGATGAAATCATACTGAATCAAATTCCATTAACATAGAAATGTGAATGGAATGCTCTTCAATAGAAAAAAAAGAGCCAGCTATGTATTCTAAAGCAGGAATGGGTGAATATATCAATTTTATTTCTCCCAGTTCCTCATTTTTCCAATCTTAAGTTCTGTTCTCCATATTTCTACATTGTTTTGTGTGTTTTTTTAAAAGCCCTCATGAAAATTTACCAATCTTTTTCTGTGTGTTTCTACTATACACATTTTTATTTTATGTTGCCTTACAAAGCAATTTCCCCCAACGTAATGCATTTTTGAATGTTATCTTCACTAATACACACATTTATTTACACATTTTATCCCAGAATACATATTTTTATATGTATTACTTGCTGAAGAACTGCATCTCAAGTGCAGATTTTGAAGGAAGGCAGTGTTTTGTCCCAAGTATGGTTTTGGAAAATGCAAATTTGATAGGCTTGCCTTCAGATGTGAACAGAATCAAATTTCAACCCTATCCATATTCTAGAGTTAAATTACTGCTCATTTAAAATGATCTTATCAGGATCAACCCATGCATTTTTAAATGGATTATTCAACCTACTCATTTAAAAAAGCCACCCCCCCAAAAAAAAACCACAACTGGAATTGGATCAGGAGCTGCATCAGAGACCATTCGTTCATTTAGCCCAGAACTATTTGCTATGACTCTTCAGGGATTCTGCAGAGGTCTAATAGAGCCCTGCTGAGATCCTCATGACTGGAGGTGTGAAAAATTCACCCAAGGAACATTTATGTGCAAAGCATCTTCTTTACTTCTGAGCTATAGTCCCCTCTCCACACATCCTTCACCCACCAGGCTGCCCTCCTGCTGCACACACAGGCACACTCCTGGGATATACTGACTGCCCACAGAGATTCTCTCCACAGTTTGTGATTGAGTTCTGCTACAGAGTATTTTTGGAAACAGTACAACATACTGTAGTGAAGATGATTAGAATTGTGCTACCTTTTAAACTGAACGGTTGGTTTTCTTCTGCATGGTTGCTTCATCATTTTTTATTATTAATGAAATTGCTATACCGTCCGCCATCCAAAGATCATAGGGTGGTTCACAATATAAAAACGCAGAAATACATGACATAATAACAAAAGAAAACAATGACCTTCTGAGATTTTAGTGCCTCTGCTAATCTAGATCCGAAATAGGAGACAGGACTGAGTAAGAAAACTGATACCAAAATGATGGTTTATGGTATCAGTTTGATTCTTTTGGTCTTATGTATAATGTTAATTTTGTTGCATGGTCATATGTATGCTTAAGTTGCCTCTTTAGGCCTTTGGCTAATTAAACAATCCAAGGACTTTTAAACTGGGTAGGGAGTATAATTGTTTTGTTTGTTATTATGCTACATATTTTTGTGTTTTTATATAGCAAACCACCCTGTGATCCTCAAATGAGGGTGGTATATATAAGTTTAATAATTAAAATAATAAAATATCAGGTATCATAGGTGGGATGTACTACCCATCTGTCAAAGTGGCCAATGGGTGGGTGTGGGGTGTTCAAGATACTTTTCCTTCCTCCTGTTTTAGGAAGAATATGTCTTCTCTGTTATTTTCTTCCTGCTTTTCAGATTTCATAATTACAAGTGACTTTATATAATTATTTGAATATTTGCATGATTTCCTTTTTTTAAAAAAAGTTAAATGTGATGTTAAATACGTTCAGTTTTCATAAGGTACTTTAATGTTCCTCCCCCCCCAGTGTGTGGAGTTTTTTAAAAAAACCAAGAAGTTTAAGTCTGTAGTATCTCTGAAATTAAGTTTGTGTGTATTATATGAGGCAGAATTAAGCAGTGTGTCTATGTGTGACTTTCATCTAGTTTTTTATTTGTGTATTTATAGTACCATAGTGTACATGTCGACTCCAAAATGTTGCACTGATGAATTTAGTGAAACTTACTCTCAGCTAAGCAGATACAGGGTGGAATTCAACTAAATAGATCCATTAACTCATGAATTCCCACTTGCACAATGGAACTCCCTGTCCTTCTACCCTCCCTGCATTTCCCCTAAATCTGTTCTAGAGGACTGGAGGGACCTGCAGACAATATTTAGGGAGGCATAGGATACCCAAAGAGAGGAAGGAGAAGTTCCTTTGTTCAGCCAAGATTCTTTGCACCAGCAGATCTATTTAATTGGAAGCTACCTTTAGTAAGTATTGTCTTCATTGAGTTGGATCCAAAGTTCAGTTCCGCCAGCTGGATCATCCTCTGAGTGGATTTCCCCTAATTGGACACTCCAGAACAGTGTGGCTGGTGGTGCTGGGAGTTGTGGAGGGAAGGAGAATTTCAAATATCACCACCCCACACATTGATGGGATCTTCCCTCTGTATCCAAAGCCATCCATGCAAAGAAAACGACTTTCCATCTGTATAAGGTAAAGTCTGGATCCACCACAATGTTCTCCCCCCCACACACACATTGTGAGTTTTTTGCGTATGCACTGCTAACATTTTTTAAATAAATAAACAGGAACAGGTGTGCAAGCAATACATTTTTTTCAAAGACAAAAGTTTGTTTTCAAAGCTATATTTAAAAAAGAACGATCCACTACACCACCACCACAAAAAGCCAGGCAAATATATTGAAAACATTATATGTTGAATTTGGAAACCAATCCCATCATTGCTGTTATCAGTATGAATGATCTTTTAACACACCAAGGACAGAAATATGAGTACCTACATAATAAAAAAGAGCAAAGAAAAGCACCAATGGATGGAAGGGAAGGAGTATATATATAAAATGAACAGCTTCACTCTATTGCAACGGAACATGCTAACAGGATTGGAATAGAAAAACCAGGAAATAATATTACAACCATGGTTATCTGTCTTCAGAGGTATTGCTTGGTTGTTAAAAGACTTGATTCACTCTGCTCCTAATGCACTGGCACGTAGTACGGAGCTGAGCTTTTGCTAAGGTGATATTTCAGAGGAAAGCAGGGAGGCACATTTCTCCTGAAACCTCCAGCTGTGCCTTTAATTTGTTTCTGTGCTGTTTACAAACATTACAGCCACAGAAGAAGTGAGTCGTGGCATAACTGAGAATATTCCAATAGCTTAGACAGCCAGAGACTCTTCCTATATTCCTACGGCATGTTGTGGTGGCCCATAGGCTGTAGCACAGGGGAGGGTGAGTTGCCCAAGCGCCTTGGACCAGGTGACTCTTCTTATCTTGCTGTGCTGCAATATGGTGGCTCCCAAGACAGCTGTATGATGCAGGAAGAAATGGAAGTGTCCCTCACGTTGCAGAAACCAGGTGTGAGGAACCAGATTTGTCTGGTAGACTGGGTCCTTATCTCCCCCATCCCCTGCAGGCCAAGTTCAGCAGGTGGCTGGGACACAACAATAATATCGGGTGGCCCATTTTAGCCTGGTTTGTGTCACCTTGAAGCCCAGACAATCAGCTGATCATCAAGGCTTCCAGGCACTGCTCACAGCTCTCTCGCTCATGGTGCCATGCTCAGGGCTTTGCAGGTACTCTGATCAGATCGGCCCAGCCATATCTTGTACCTGCCTCACACCTAATATCACATGGGCAGTTGAGTGACTCTTTGTCTCTTCTAGCACTGTGCTGGAAGGAAAGAAGGAAGCACTCCCTAGTTTCCTAGTCAACACAGGAATGCATTCACTTCCCTCTACTCACAGTGCAATGGCTGGACTTCATGTATTCTCAAAGTGCTGCTATAGAATTGATAAAAAGGGTCCCCAACTTTGCAGTGAATGTATGAAACACAAAGCTTGGATTGGTGGTTGTGCTCCGTTCTATTGGCACGGATACTTGCGAATCTCAATAATAGGGTTGTTATATTGTGTATTAAGGATGTTTATATTTCAATGTTTGTAGAATTGGTTTTTATACTTCATAAAGGGGTTAGAAGCCTATTTGGACATTAAGTGGAATCTAAATTAATTACTTAATCAATAATAATGGTAATGGTAATAATAATAAAAATATTGCTGTGCTAGGAAAAACAATATTGTTGTGCACCAGTGATAAATTGTATTATTATTATTGTTGTTGCTGTTGTTGTTGTTGTTGTTAATATACTATGAAAAACAGTTCCCCAAGATACATTCACAAGTGAACTTTATGTGACAACCTCTTTGTCCATGCAAAATCAGCTGCAATCTCTTCATAGACTCTTTAGTTCTTTTTGCTACTGCTTCAGCATGAATTACAGTTTTGGAAGAGATTATGTTACATGTATTGTACATTTTCCTCTTGTTTGTGTTTCCTACCAATATTGCAGCTCAGCTTATGAGAAACCACCATAAGACCCTCGTTACATAAATTTGCCAAGTGCTGTTAGTTTATTTCAGCCTGTGGGCCAGAAACCCAGTTTAATCTTTCAGTGATTTCACCGAGTTGTACACACTCATGTTCCACAGCAGTATATTATCCTTTTATAAAATACCTATAAAATATATTTTCTTCCATGCTGCCTGTTGCAGAATTCTGTTCTTGTTTTGAGATATCCCTTGAGCTATTTATACTCCCCTGTACAGATGGTATCATTATTTTGAGATATTCCTTGAGCTGTTTGCTTTTCTGTGCAGATGTAATTCTATTTCCCCCCCCAAGATATCATCTCCCAATATTCTCTTCACTTGCCCATTGTTTAGTTTCTCAGCAAAGCTGTTATTTTTCTGCTGTGAAGGACTCAAACAGTCTCAAAAACAAAACAAGAACCCCTTTAAGCTATTTTTAGCTTAAGATTCCATGAACTATACCGACAGAAGAACTCCTGGGTTTGTTTTTATAGTGGAGCTGCTCAAGTCTTACCCCTGCAGCTGAGAGAAATATAACTGTATCATAATATTGGATGTCGCTAGTGGTATAAATACCCATACTATGAGTAAGGCAAAAGACTTCCTAAAATGAATTTATTGCATGAACTGAAACTGAACTGAAACTGGTGGTTTATGCAAATTATCTATAGTCACATTTCTTTTTTATGGTACAGTTAATAACAAAACTCCGAACCTGCTTCCTTAACTTACAGGACCTCCTGGACCACATACCATTGGGCCTATCCCTCTCCCCATTTCTCATGCAACATGGATTACATGTTTAACATGTAACCGCTGAGTGGGATCATCCAGAGATTTGGAGTATCTTGTCAGCAATATGCTGATGACACACAGCTCTACATCTGCATGAACAGCAGTAGATGTGCTATATTGATGTATTCTCCCAGTAATGGATGAGAGCCTATTAACTGAAGCTTAATCGAGCTAAGATTGAAGAACTGTTGGTGAAACTAGATTGGAAACATGAAAGTGTTTGCATTTCGTTTCCATGCAAACCACTTCACACTATTGGAGCAAGTCCCTCTGCAAGTGCACTCCCACTGCCAATCAACTGATCAGTGCTGGGACCCTGCCTTCAAAGGTGCTTGCATACAACACGTGGGCAGGTAGATGTGGTATGTGAGGAATGGCCATTAGCAAGAAGCAGTTTGCATTGAAGGCACTTGCTAAATTGAAATTTTCAGCTGGTGGTTTCAAGGTAAACCACTTGAAAAGACAGCCCCCTCAGCTGCACTTCAGAGTTCTCAAGGGGCTGATTGCCATGGGTCTCCCTGTTAGTGCCAATCAGCTGATTGGTGTTGTCAGAAAGCCTCCTTTGCAAAAGAAAAACTGAAACAGCGTTGTCCTTCTCCACACTTGAGGCCCATGTAAAGTCTAATTAGGCCTGTGGGCTGAAGATTTCCCACTGCTACCCTAAGCAGCTGATCCAGATAGGTCAGAACAGGAAGGCAATATAGCTCTTTCATTGTTATTCCCAGCAGTTGACACTGAGATTAGATTATATAACTTATATATATTAAGTGGTGTACATAAAACTGAAGTAGCAATAGGCAACTTAAACAAAATAGTACAAAGCACACAGTTACATGTAAAAATGTTACATTAATATATAATTTAATGGATCCACTAATATATAAAAAAATCAATATCAAGCTGCCTCTGAAGCCAGAAGACTTACTACAAAAAGTTAGTAATCAAGTATAGCATGTTGCAGTGCACTATTCTCTGAACAGGAATATCATCTAATGGAAAGTGTGCTTTTATGCAGAACATTGTATATTAGTTATAGTGCCAGTGACTCATTTTACACTCTTCATGCATACAAGCTTTTTACCAGCATCAGTCTTGATAACAATAGCAAATGCTTTAGTAAGCTCTATGGATCAGGATGGCACCTTTAGTGTCGTCTTATAGAAAACAGGCACAGAGCAGTCTTCATTTTAAAATAAGCAGATTTGTATCGTTTCGGTTCTTTAAGACAAAAGGTGAACCTGCATGAATAACAGCACACGTTTCTATTTACAATCCTATCTCAGTACCCTTAACGTTTTAATCTGTTGTCAGAAAAATTGCATCAAGAGATTTTCCCACTGATTCCTTGACACCGTGCCTCCAAGCTCTACACTCTTCTGCAACATCTATCTTGTGTTCAAGTAGGTACTATATTTAGAACATCTAGTACTCTGCTCAAAGCGCACAGTACACTAAACCTTATTGTGTCCTTTACGTACACGCTACAGAAACAACAACAAAAATATTCTAAGTTTAATTAGACACTGTTTTTTTCTTGTTCTTTAAAAATCTGAAGTTAGTATTTACAAGTGATTAGCTTGTACACTGTCTCAGCTTGCCAGCAACAATTACCATATTGTATTTGTTGAAATAAAAATGTATCTTGATGGATGCACCTTGCACCCTGTTTGTACATAGCAGTTTGCAGTGTATTTATTAGTTTTTTCTTCCCGTGCTGATTTTGTTCAGCTGACTTTACCAAGGCCTCCTCTGTAACATGCATGGTGAGCTGCAACACCTGCAATGACTGCTGGAAACTGCTGTTGCATGAAACCACTGTTGTGTGTCTATGTGTGTTTAAGTTCTTCACAATAATGTAATACATCAGACATTCTAGCACATAGAGAGCCATTTCATGTATGTCACCAGGCAAGCCACTGGCATGCATCTCCAGTGTTGGGAAATGTTTCTAATACTAGAGTAGAATGAGCAGAGTGTCAGGAACTGGTATGTTGTTCATAACGCAAAACAAACTTCTCCTGCCTATATGAATATGCCCATAATGTCAAAGGGAAGGATCCTGACTTGCCAACTGCATGAAAGGAAGGTCTCCTTTTATGCATGTAAAGAATCTAGTAGAAGCTCCTCTTAGAGGAATGGGAGGAGAGGTGATTTTTGCCAATTCTCTCTCCCTACTCTAGGGTCATCTATAAAAGTTTTTTTTTTTAATTTTTAAAAAATTCAGAGGCTCCCCCCAACCCACTAAATATTTTTTTTCCAGCTGCAGGGGGAATTGGCAAAAATCCCAGCTTCCTCCAGTGAAGATCCAATGGATCTCATCCACGGTTTGCAACATTAGACTAGTGCAACAGTTAGTACAACTCATCCTAAGCTATTTCTTGTTGCCACAAGTCTCAGGTTCCTACAAAATCCTGCTACCTGATTTGTTATTCACATCAAAAACTTCCACATATTAAAATTTCTTGTGGAAGAAGAAGAAGAGTTTGGATTTGATATCCCGCTTTATCACTACCCGAAGGAGTCTCAAAGCGGCTAACATTCTCCTTTCCCTTCCTCCCCCACAACAAACACTCTGTGAGGTGAGTGGGACTGAGAGACTTCAGAGAAGTGGGACTGGCCCAAGGTCACCCAGCAGCTGAATGTGGAGGAGCGGAGACGTGAACCTGGTTCCCCAGATTACGAGACTACCGCTCTTAACCACTACACCACACTGGTTCACCATTGCATTGAGTGTTTTTGCATGCACTCAAGTATGCATAGGTTCTTGTACATGGGATGTTATGTACTTCAGTTTTCAGGGATTGTGTATAGAGAAGTCTATGCATTTAGGCGCAGCCTCCATGTAAACAAGCCCCTTGAACATCTGGAGGTGAGTGACAGGATTAGCCATTGCAACTTTCATCACCTGAACAGGGCTTTAGGATTAGTTTGGATAATATTTTTCTGCAGTGATCATTTGTAGTTGACAAAAGTTTGGACCCAAGCTGAGGATTCAACCCAATCTTGTGTATTTGCTCAGATGTAAACCCCACAAAATTCAATGGGACTTACTCCCTTAAGAAAATATGCATAGGATTGCAGCCAAAGGGAGTTCAATGGTCAATTAACTTTACAGCCACTACTCTTGGCTTTGTCTCTGATATTTGGAATGGAAGGGGTGATAGGTCCAGTTCCGAAGCCAATGTTATACAGTTCCTTCAGACAACTAAATAATATCAGCATTCCCTTAGGATTTTGCATGCTTGTATGTTAAAATTTTGCCACAGTTTAAACTTAACTTCAAAAAGGCGGCTAATTACCATACAGTTTTCTTCATGATGCTGCCCACAGACCACCCAACAAAGAATATTTTATGATGTCATAAAATGGTGTCACTTTGTGGGCAATTGCTACATCACATGGTTGCAATTTCAAGTGGCTTCCATGTGGCAGCAAGTGTGTGTGTGTGTGTGTGTGTGAGAGAGAGAGAGAGAGAGAGAGAGAGAGAGAGAGAGAGAGAGAAGCAGACCTTAGATCAAAAATCGCTTTTGGTGGCGAACCTATATACCATTCATTAAGGGTTTTCACCAACATATATTATATGGTAAAATAAGAATTTGTAATAATCTCACTGCCAGCTATTTTTCTATCTATGGATAAAATTTATTAACTTGAGGAAACATAGTGCTGAGATAACTTGAAAATAGGTCATTGTGTAAATCAGGAATAATAATAATAATAATAATAATAATAATAATAATAATAATAATAATTTATTTGTACCCCGCCCATCTGGCTGGGCTTCCACAGCTACTCTGAGCGGCTTCCAAAAAAGACCAAAATACACTAAAAATGTCACACATTAAAAACTTCCCTGAACAGGGCTGCCTTCAGATGTCTTCTGAATGTCAGGTAGTTGTTTATCTCTTTGACATCTGATGGGAGCGTGTTCCACAGGGCAGGCGCCACTACCGAGAAGGCCCTCTGCCTGGTTCCCTGTAGCTTTGCTTCTTGCAATGAAGGAACCACCAGAAGGCCCTCGGCGCTGGACCTCAGCGTCCGGGCAGAATGATGGGGGTGGAGACGAATAGGCAATGTGTGCCCGCCCTAAAATTTAGGAGGGGGAGAACCCTAAGGGAAGAGAACTCCAAAAATAACCCAGTGGCCCAGATCATGCTCAGTGGCCATGGAATGCTCTCTAAATGTGGGAGTAGGGAGAAAACCAAGAGGGAGGGGGAATGTAAGCAGCTGCCTGGAATTTTGAACCTGGAGCACCATCACCCTGCCACATTTTTAAAGTGTCTCACTTCTAGATTTCTGATAAGTTTCAGCAGGATTGTTGCTTTTCTGGGCTGGATTTTCATCAGCCCTAATGTGTTTTTCTAGCTTGCAGAGAACTTCAATGAAAATTGTGTTATTTTCTGATTAAGGCCAACTGAAAATCGTTGGCATACCGAAACTGCAGATTTTACAGTTTCAGTGCAGCTGCTCCATGACTTTTAAGCAACTGTGAGAGCACATTGTTTCAAGTGTGTTTGTGAGGGCTGATGTCTGGCTGTATCTCTTCTCATCACTTTCTCTCACAACAGCCTCCCAAAATAGTCCTCCTAAGATCGTTAACAAAGGAAAGGTAACCATCCTAATAAAATGCAAGCTGGCTCTTCTTCATGAACTGCTTGTTTTTCTTTGATTTTAAGAAAAGGTATTAAAAAGCAATGGGGGTTGATGGGGTAATAGTACATCACTAAAAATACCTAAATAATAACCATTTCTGTGTATTTCATAGAGATAAAGTACAGCACTCTGCTGTTGTTAATAGCATAAGAGCATTTATGAGTTCTGTGTGACTTATAAAACTAAAACATCATGTTATCTATGAAGCTATTGTTGTGGGCTATATATATGGTACTGATTGTAGGTGAGTAATAGGACAAAGTATAAAGCCACTTTTTCTTTAGAACTACTGACTGAAATCTCACTCACTGGTGTCCCTAGAAAATTTGCCCCACATTCACCTCACTTTACTGAGCTTTCGGTTTTGTAGAAGTGGTGAATTGTCTATAACATACCTTTCCAATGGTTTATTCACATAGCTTGTGACTTATGGCCCAACTAGTAGATTGAAGTGAGTGTTGGCTGCCATGTTGGAGGGAGACGATACTCCCATAGGATCTTGTTGGGGCTCAGCATTGTGGTAGAGTGGCAGGTCCTTTAAATGGACTGGGCACCATTCTGCTCAGCCTCCTTCTCCTCCTTCGTCTGCTTGGACAGACTTCAGCTCTTCCCTCATCTAATGTGCTGATGGCCAGAAGGCTAGTGCTGACAGCAAAAATGGGTGGGAAATTGGAAATTGCCCCACCAGAGAGTAGTATTTATGTCCGCCTACTGGTTTGTGGGCCCTTTTAAAGGAAGGGGGAGAGACATGATGTGACTCCTTGAAATTATTATTTCTGTGTATGGAGAAGGTGACCAAGCTTCTGTGGCAGACAGGTGCAGGAAGTTATGAGGTAAAGTTGAACTTCAGGAAGGTTACAGCGCCTGATGTGACTGCTGAGACTAATAAGGGAGAGACATGTTTTGTTGCAGTGAAGACGTCCACTTGTGGTGAAGCAGATGCACCATAGCATTTCTTCTCTCTGTGCTCCTCCTAGCACCTTTAAAGAGGAAGGATGTAGACCCAAGACCTGCCTCCAGGGCTGTTGGGCTGTGTGACATGGTTAGGGAGCCCTTTGAGGCCAAGCTGTAAACACCTGCTTAGAGTTATGGGGCCCCAGAAGGAGGAAGTGTAGCAGGAAGGCCTCCCTACTCAGCTGAAAGAGTGGGGCTTAAGGGAGGGTGAGCTTGCCAAAGTTTGGTTGTTAAATATAGATCCCACACCTTGTACCCACAATGCAGATCTGTTTGGGGTTTAAATATTTAAATAAATATGACCCAGTGACCTAACCTATTGTGTCCATGTGTGGTCACAATGCGTATCAGACCATTTGCTAAGGGGGAAGCTACACGATTAAAATGTTTCATAACCACTGGTTTAAGGAGTTTGATTCTGCAAATAAATTAAGTATATATTACATAATGTTCAGGCTATACTGGTGCAGCAAGTTTCAGAATCAGGGCATATGGGATTTGGTCATACACTAAGAAAAACACAGTGCTAGATATTGTAGGTGGATGGGTAAGAAATCTTCTATGTTCTGTACTGAAAATTTCCAGCATGTATGCACAGGATTTTTTAAAATAAAAATATTGTCCAGTACACTTCCATTAAGTATTATATTGCAGCCCTCAGTTATTGACTGAAACTAGAAAACAGTCAGCATGGTAAAGATGGCAAAAAGTTTCAGGAGTACAGTATAAATATTCACAGATCACAAACACCAGAGGGCCTCACTCTCTTCTGCTCCCATAAAAATCCAGCCCTGCATAACAAAGGTGCTTGTAAAGAATTATGCTTAAAGTGCTGAAATGGATACATGTGTGCGCCAGGGTAGGTTTTCTTTTTTTTTTTTCTTTCTTTCTTTCTTTCTTTCTTTCTTTCTTTCTTTCTTTCTTTCTCTTTCTTTCTTTCACTCTGCTTTCAGAGAAACTTGTTTGCTGTAAGGAAAAATACTGACAACATTAAACCAGGCAAATAACTATTACTCATTTAGCACCAGCAACATATGAGTTTTAAATTTTACTGAGCCACATGAACAAAGAAAGGCAAATTACTGCTCCAAGGAGCAAAGAGTCTGAAGCTAGAGAGTGGGGGTGATAGCAAATGAAAAGGAGCCAAAAAGCAGGCAAACATAGCGATTAATACCAGCAAACACACTCACTCTAGGCTTTAGGTCTAAACGCATGGGCATGGGTATCTGAGCCAGCTAATGCTGTCTTTAATGAAAAGCAACTCCAGCAGTGGAAAATTCAGAGCAGAGAAGTGATGGAGGGTCAAGCTGCTTGGCCCCTTCCCCACCTGCTATTTCCCTCTTTCATATTGCCACTCCAAAGTGATTTCTTTCTCTACAAAGTTCCCAAAATGTGTTTGCTCCTGCTAATTCCTGCATTTTAAGCATACCAAGCTGCCACATGAGAGCAGCAGTTCTGGCTTACTTTTTCAGCACAGTTATGCCAGATTATGGAAATCTCAACATGGTGTTTGCTTCCATAAAGCTAGCATGATTAATTTAATGATATGTTTCCAATAACAATGAAGCATGGATATGTCTACAAGCCAGAGAAGCTACTTAAAGTTATGATTATTTTGAAAGCTTTGAAGGACATAAACATGTTAAATGTAAATTCAGAAGAAGGAAATTGCTAAAAATGAGTCAATTAAATGCACATTTTCTTGAAAGATAATGCAATGAGAGTTTACAAAATTTAATTTTATGGGTGGTATTCAAGTAAGTTTTACTCATATTAGAGCCACAGAAATTAATAAACATGACTAAGTATGGCCTCTTAATTTTAATCGGTCTAATCTGCGTTAAACGTAGTGGAATACTACTCTGTACCTATGACAATATTATTTCCTTCCTTGGAAATGGTGATATTTTTGAGCAGCTCGATCCGGTAAGGGGAATCCATGGTGAAAAGTCTTCAGCAATCCCCTTCTAGACTGGGTGGTTTCCCTTGCTAGTTCCATGAGCACAAGGATCTTTGAAAGAAAGACATTAATGTACTCCTTATAATTCATGTACTCGCAAGTAGCATTATTGTTCAGTACAATGAAAGGCATCTCTTTGCAGTATGCTGCCTTGTTGCAATACAAATAATGGCAGATAAGACTAACAAGAACTGAGAAATTATAAGCAATGATTAAAAGACCGACCTCTATGGCTTAGGGGAAAAAGGAGTTAGAGAAGTTATGCCAACACTGTGCAAATGAAGTCACATCTTTTTGGTTTCCAGTTTGTGGGGCCGTAGTCCCTTCCTCTCCCACATAGCACATTCAGTAGTAAATACTGAAGTAAGCTTGTATATGTGTTCATTTGAACATGAATATACACCTTCATGCAACCAGGAACTTTGTCTACTGGAATACCTTTTGTTATGTTGTAGGCAGGTGAGTAGGACCATCCTGCCTGGCCTCATTATTCCCACCCAGTTTTTCTAGTCAGGCTTATAAGGTGTGAAGAAGGCTAAGACAGCAGGAGAGTAAAGAGGCATTCAAATCACCCTTCTAATGTGTTCACCAAATGCAGGAGAGGGAAGCTGGCCATAATTCCAAATGCCATTGTGCCCACTAACTGTGCCTACTAACTATGGGCATTCAATATATGCTACTCTTTCACCCACGTGCCACCAATAGGTGGTCCAAGGCTCCTGTTGTGCTGTCAAACCGCAATGTGTTGAAAGTTACAATAAATTTGTGGCCTATTTTTCTTCCATCTAGTCAGTAATTTTTCTTATTCTCTCCTTTGCTGCACTATGGGCACAAAGTACTGATTTATAGCTTATCTTGGTATGTTTCTTTTCCCATGGGAAATATCTTTGGGTTTTGAGTGTGACTTAAAACCTTATATGCTGAATCATGTTTGTAAGAAACGTATCTTAAAGACAAGCAAAGGCCAAAATCAAAACGAAAACAAGTGATTTTTTAAAAAATAAAATAAAACCCAAAATATTCTTAATAGTATCCTGCTTAACCTGTGACCTTTGATCGTTAGAAAAAACACCCACACATTCTTTTAATAAAGCTTCAATAGATGCATTAAAATATAATCCACCCAAGTTGTTTTTAGTTCCCTAATTAAAATCCAGACAAGCAGCTTTTACAGCAATAGTATCTCCAAATGAATACAGTATAGTCCTTTCATTGACATCAGATTAGCTCCTGGAGCCAATCCAGACTCAATTGAGGACATGAAAACCTGATTTGCTCTGAGCCTTCCATTCATATCTGATCAGTTTCCAGATTGGTTTGTCAATGGAAGTACTGTATATGCAAAAACCACCTATTCTACATTTTCGCCATTCACACACTGTATTCTTTACAAAAGCTTAATGTTTGTATTCAGTTGCATCAGAGACTCTTAAGGACAAGCAAATGAGAACGAGATCGTTCTGTTAGCAAATCAAATTTGGTATTTCTTAGGAGAACTTGTATGCAGGTTCATTGCAAACTGAGACAAGGCTAAATGTTTTTAACATACAAATTTCTGGTCTAAAGGTTCCCGGTCTACTGTATCACATTTTGTTTGAGGTATGTACACAGTCAGTCACTGCCTCACGTTGCTGCCATGGTGTGATGTGCCTGCATGTGTGAACTCACCTAAAAGTGCCCCATTAATTGTACCAAACTACTGAATACCAAAAACATCATCTCATTTGCTATGAAATCTCAGAATATTTGGGATTACCTATATCACTAAGGGTTTATCCACACTTCCTCTTGTCTTGCTGCTTCCCCCTGTTGCTCCCATCAATCAGAGCAAACATCAATTCACTGTTTTGTGTCAAATCTGCTTGGATCTGTGTCTAGAAAGTGTGGGTCAAGTGCAAAACCGCTTGGACCTGCGCTTTTGAGGCACAGGAAAAGCTGAAGTGTGGATGAGTTCTTGCTCTAGAAGAAGTCTATGAAGTAATTACACAGGAGAAATTGTGCCAAAGCAAGAACAGAGAGACAAAATAATGGCAATTATCAGGATTTTCATTTTAAAAATGTGAACATGCCCCACAATTAAAGAAGTTAGAAAGAACATTTCTGCCTCCCTAAAGCACTTGAGTTTCACATGAAAATTGAAACAGGAGGACACTGGGCAGAGTCCCAGTAAAAACCCCTAATGTAAATTGCAATTAAGGCTCCTCTCCTATACATACTTGGACTAAGCCCCATTAAACGTCATGGGGTTTACTTCTGTGTAGGCATTCATAAGATTGGCTGGTAAACCTATTGGCTTCAATGGGGTAAACACATTTAAGTCTCGGGTGGATTATTGTTTGCTAGCCACGTCAAGTAGGAAAACTACATTGATCTCCATGCTTGTTAGACTAATGATTCTAACATGATGGTGTAACGATATGGATGCAATGTAGCTGCAAACTGCTAGCTTGAAAACATCACATGGTGGAATGTTGGGACTGTTCCGTGGGAAACAGAGGGACAGTCAGTTCACAGGGCAATGCACCGGAATTTGCTCAGAGTGTAATTTGAGCTTTTCCTCTTGCGTATGTACAGGAAGTACAGGAAGTCTTTGTCCCTTGACTGCTGGAGTTTGAAGAGAGCAGTCATGTTTTCTGTAATGCTGCAAAGACAGAAATAAAAGCATGTAAATACGTTTCTGTCTATCTCCTTTTCCCTGCCGGGGAGCAGGAGGGAGGGGGTGTGTTCTTCCCACGTTTGGGAAGAATTGCCTATCGTGACCTAGCCTGGATTTTGCTGGGGAATGCAGCCAGGGAGGTCAACAGGAGACCAAGCCGGGTGCCTGGGAGAGTTGTCAATTTCTCCCGATAAAGGCTTGATTTCCGACAGATGGATCATTTTGTCTCTCAGCTGGCTGTGGGCAAATGGATCTTGTCAATGGTAGAACAAGGAATAAAATGTTTTGGAACCAATGTGTGGGTAGCCTATGAAGTAAGATCACCAGATTTTTTTTTCAGTGAATCTGGGGACACTTTTCAGCTTCAATGGATTTTGTATGGGGACTGATTTGTAAATCCGGGAAAGATCTGGTAATCTTACTATGAAGGCAAAATACCAAACACCCCAAAGCAAAAAATAAAATGAAAATGAAAATAAGTGAAATAGTCTCCATGTTCAAACTGGGAATTAAATTGAGCATGCTGCTGCTATGTTAGTTTTTCTTTCTTAGCTCTAAACCCCATTTTCTTATTTTCTTCCTCTCTTTAATTTCCAATAAAATGTTTTCAGCTTTTCAGAGGCATATTCACACATTCCTACATATTTAAAGGTGTGTTTTAATGGACGGTGATGCTAAATAAACTCTAGTAACAGAGAAATCAGAAAATGAAGCTGAAAATTAACATTTCAGACATCTCTGAAATTTCATAGTTCTGTGGTTCTGATCTTTTGAATGTCCATCAGAGAACACCTTCCCTTCTGTTGATGTTCCGCTTGTTGTCTAAGTACTCCTGCAGGGTTGGTAACAAGTTTATTTAAGTAAATCTTGCTTGTAGAAAACACATGGTACCTTATTATTAAAAGCCTTGCATAAAAAATTGTGCAGCTGTTATTATGTTATACCTTGGAAGAAGCATCATAAGGCTTTTGTGAACAGATTGCAGTTTGCAGTTCTTTTAAGACATCTCCTAGCTCTGATAGTTTTCATAGTGTGATAATTGTAAATCCTTCGTTTGATAGAGCAGCCAATCCATGTTTGAGCAAGCAGATTGTTTGCTGCTCTTCACTAAATATTTTTATGTTTGTAATTTATATTAATGCATTATTTCCTGTTCATATTTCACTGCACTATTTTCAGAGACAGCCTGGCATGGTTTCCTGTACAGCTGATAATAAACTATTGTTGCTTTACATCAGAGTGTCCAAAGTTGTGGTTTTATCTCATCAGCATGTGAGTTTCAATTTTAAATAGAGATGTTGCAGAACTGGGCTTTGGGTTCCGGTGAGATAGTAAGGCGAGACTGAAATATGGATTTTGTACATCTAGATTCTCACTTTCTCTAGTACTCTCAGCTTAAAAGAGAATTGTCTCACGGGAAGCATCTGTACTCTGATTTAAATGTGTTGCTGTCCTGTGTTGTATGTGACTGTTGTCTCACTTAATCCAGGCCTTCTGTTACCAGTGAGGAAGCTAGCAAAGAAGTTTATTATCTCTCTTGGCTCCAACTCATGACATGAAGTTGGGTGGAAACAGTTCTCTGGTCATTATAGTTCCCTGGAGGCTTCTATGTAACATACCCAGTGCTTTTTTCTAAAAAAATGTTTAGGGTTACTCTCATTTTCCTGCTCATATTGAAATAGGGGTATGCATACCCCTGTGTCCCCCCACAAAAAAGCACTGAACATACCCATCTTAAAGAAAGCAAGTTCATTTCCACCCATTTACAATGCTGCAAAATAGCTCCTGTTCTGCAAGTCTTTACACCCCAAAATGCATGCCCATCATGCAAAATGTTTGGAAGGAAAATGTCATTGTTTCAAAAGGAGTTCAGCAAATGCCTTTCATTTTGCAGGAGTTAAGGAAGCCACTGGGGGCACCTTGGTTTCCAAATCTGGCTCAGATGTCTTCTCTTGTTACTAACACTGTCTTTGATTTAATATCTGGGAAACTGTAGAAATCTAATCCAGATGCCATATGACTGAAAGTCAAAGTGATCAGCATAAAATTACATGCTTAATTTAATAGGAGAAATAATCTCATGAGTGAAGTTTCTATACCCTGAATAAAATTACAAAGGGCAGTGATGGTCCTGCAGACTCCTGGGGGAATAGATGCAGTTTAGTTGGGAAAAGGCTGTGGTTTATTGGTAGAACATCTCCTTTGGATGTAGAAGGTCAATGGTTCAATCCCCAGCAGCTCTAAGTAGGGTTGGAAGAGAACCCTGCCAAAAATCCTTGGCCAGTCGGTGTGGACAACACTGAGCTAGATGGGTCAGTAGTATAAGGCAGCTTCCTATGTTCCTGTGCTTTGTGTTTGAACTAACTAGTTAAACATAAAATAATTGCACAAACTAGAGCACCTGCTGTTTCAACTTATTCATTGCGCAATAATTGGACTTTTTCACATACCGGTAGTTAAAATATGGCATTTGCTCCCATAGGAGGTAGTGAAGGCCACCAACTTGGATGGCTTCAAAAGACGATTCAACAAATTCATGGAAGATATGACTCTCAATGGCTACTAGGCAATATGCCTCTGGGTGTCTATTACTGGGAGTCACAAGTAAGGAGAGTGGTGTTGCTATCTGGTCCTGCTTTGGGTCTGTCTTAAGGCATCTGGTTGGCCACTCTGAGAACAGGGTGCTGGGCTAAAATGGGCAATTGGACTCATCCAGCAGACCTTGTATTTTTTCAACAAAATATTGCCTTAATTTGATCTCACACATGCATTTGCATACATTTCATGTATGAAATTGATGATCTCTGATACAAAACAAGAAAGTGTGCTATATCTGAGGGACTCATTGACTGACTAGGGAATTTGGCTTCATGAGCAACAGGACTTCAAGTTAGTTGAGAAAGGAGGTATTTTTTATTCATTTCAGGATTTATACACTTTCAAACATTCAAAGAATCTCCATCCGAGAATAGTATATAAAACATAACTCTACTCTTTACACCTAATATGCCTCTCATCAGTCCCTCACAGCTCACCCCAACCCAACCCAACCTTAGCGGTTTTCTGACATGCTGCTTACTTACTCACCTGCCCATCTGCCATTCATCACCTAGAGTTGGCATAGCAGCCTATTGATGTCCAAACAAACCAGTATGGTGACAGCCTTATATTTTTATTATATATGAAGACATTGAGAAAACATGTTCCAATGTTTGGCCACCCAAAAGAGCAATCATGCTGTGCCATTTTAACAATCTACGTACTTACACCCTGGGACCATCTAGTAAAGGGCAGTAAACCTCATGAGTAAGTAAGTAAGTAAGTAAGTAAGTAAGTAAGTATTACATCTCACATTTTAAAATTCAGAATTCCCATTTTTGCAAAGTAAATAATACATTTGAGTTCCAACCCATTTTTTTCTTAAGCTATGTCACCAAAAGCTGAGCACTGATATGAACACTTTTACCCACCATAAGCTCAAATCTCTGTCAAAAACATTCATTTAATATTCTGAAAATTGGCTTTAAAAGTGCAGTGTTCTTACAGTTTGGATTTTATGCATACTTTAGACAGCTGAGAATCTGAATACACTTTTCCCAGTAAAATTGGTGTTCTCTCTACTCACAGCTGGTTTACCACTTTCAGTGGAAAGACCATGAAAACAGTAAAACAAGGAGCATTAGAGCCAGTTTAAATAAAACACTATGTGCACATAAATAACTTCCATGCAGTCCAGCATTATATTTGGTGAGTTCTTAACCCATGCACTGACCTCTGCTTGTGCATCATTCACCACCAGTGATCTATGGCTTGATGGAAACCACCCTGATGTGTCTGAATGGCTTACGTTAAGAGGCCTTTAAAAGAAATGCTAGATCATATGGATTATTTTTTATTTGCCCCAAGTTCCGTGCCTTTCAACTGCATTTGAATCTGTGTTAATAATGCAAATTCTCAGCATAAGAATGTAGTTTGCTAGGATCAGACCATGGCTATAGAAAGAAAAAGAAGTGTCCCCCCCCCCCCCCCAGTGCTGATCTGTAAAGGAATACACAGCACCCTCCCTATTTTTGGCAAGGGTTTTACTGGAAGTTGCAACCAGCTGTTCCAGAATGCTACTGCATAGCCAAAGAGTTTCAGCAGTTGTGACATCCTGAAAGCTCTTTCCTGAATGCACATAGACATGTATTCAATTGCATTGGCTCCTGGCTTACCACCTGCCTACCTTTTTCTCATGTAAAACACTGATCGCAAACTATCCTCTGCTCTGGGTCTGCAGATGAGGACAGAATCAATGCACAAATCTGACTCAGTCAGTTGAGTTAGTGACACATAATTTGGTTGCTATTAGAGATGCAAATGTTTCCTTAAGAAGAAATAAAACCTCCAGTTTTTCAAATAATTTCAAGAGGGCCAGACAAATGTTGTTGTCATCAGCTTTTGTCATCGTCTCCAACTTCTCTATAACGTTTTAACTAATCTACTGAATGAATCTCAGAGAGCTGTAAGGATTGGCAAGAACTTGAAAGTCCTGGCAGTTCCATAACGTTTATTGCATTGTAATTGCTAATATGACTGGGGATACATAGATCAAAGATTTGTACTGGGTCTGAGCAGACGCATAGCATACTGTGTCTTCCAGTACATCTAGGGTGATCCCCACCTAAATTGGAGTAGACCATTCATACTGATGGGTCTTCTCTGAGGATAACAGTGGATAACACCCCTAACAGCTGAGACATATCAAACAGTTTACTTACTTATATACTATATAATGCGTTTTCATGAATAAAAATGTCTTTGCCCCAAGGAACCTTGGGTCTAAATTTTGACAGAAGAGTAGATGAACATAGGGAGAAGAGGGAAGAGAAAGACAAGAGGACATAAAGAGGGGAAGAACAAAGATAGCAAGGGAGCAAATTCAGTTATAGTTAGACTTCAAGAGAACATTACGTCTGCGCTAAACCATACATAATGCTAAATGGATCACTTGAAGTTGCATTTGTGTGGCACTGTTAGTAGTCAGTGCTGGAGGTGGGACTTGTATCAGGACAACAGCATGTGGGGAACAGGGGAATGAGCCTTTGCTTCCCTGCCAGGGTCCTGATGAAGTCCATGACCTTTCGAAAGCTGCTATTAGTCCTAGGAGAGCCCTCTTCCATTGCCACCAATGGACGCTCCTTTCTGAGACAAGCAGCAGCTTTGGAGGGGAAAATTTTAATGAGGACTGGTGCAAAAATCCCTTCACCCAACAGCTAAAAACAGCACAAAACAAATGCACCTTCAAGAGACACATTCCATATTGCATCTGCTTGTCCCTGTGTTGCTTCTTCATCCCAAAGCCCACATCCTACGTTGTGGGCCAAAGATATAGAGAAGAAACCTGACCCAGCAAAACTTCCTATTTTACCATGAATATCTCTTTTCACAGATAACTGCAGCATCCTTAGCCAGAGGCTAGCGGCTTCATTTTCCCACCATGCCTTTGGACCAGACAGTGGCATAGCGTGGGGGCTGCAGGGGGGGCCCGGCCACACTGGACGCAACATCTGGGGGTTAGGGTTAGGGGGCGCAAGTCCACGGGTTAGGGGGTGCAAATTACTTGCCTTGCCCCGGGTGCTGACAACCCACGCTACGCCACTGGGACCAGATAAGTATCTTTCTTTCCTCTGCTATGTGGCAATCTCTTTCGACAGGCTAAAGATGTAGCACTGGGTTATTTCAGGAATTTCTTACTGTTATATCCAACCATGATCAGGTTTGTCATTCCGTTTTGCATGATTGCATGTATGTTTCAAAAGCATTTTCTTTTCATGATATTTCATTTGCTGTTGTATTGCAGCTTTGCCCATTTATTAAAAAACAATGCTGAGGATTTAATATATTATGCACCACAAGGATAAGAGGAATAATCAGTTTATGCACTTTCAGCTAACCAACATCTGGATTTAATAGCAAATGGAGTTTAAGATTTTCATTCCCTGGATGTGTGACAAGCCCACTGAGGTTTCTATAATCTGGGTTTGTAGCCAGAGACAACAAATTTAACCACTCTCAGAAATGTCTATATTTCAGTTAAACCACTTAGTGTTATATTCTATATTGGAACACTATAGTAAAAATGTGCCTGATAGGTTTGTTTAGGTCAACCTTCTAACACTTTTTTTAGGGGCTATTGTGCAGCAGTAGAGCATATGGCCAGCATGACAACATAGGAGAGTTATACTATATTTGTTTTAATGGGATCTTATTTTCTGTTTCATTGTAGCTTAAATTTTCTTACATGCCCTATGATGAAGGACAGGATATGTGTTTGCGTGGCGAGTTCCCGCCCCCCACCAGGATAAATAAAGACACGAGACACCATAATTTAAGGTTAAATGGGCGAATTAGGCCACAACTTTATTGAATTCAGGAATGAGAGGCATTGGCTTAGGCATTGGTCCTAACGACTATCTGGCTCCAGCCCATTTGCTGGAGACACGGGGAAGGGTTAACACTATATCGGGGGAGTCTCCTGCCGAGGCACGTCGACTAGGAGCTCCCCTGGGTCACCGCTCTGGGGCGTGCCTTTGGCCCACACCTCCATAGGCTTCGGACAGGGCCACGCCCCCCGGAGTCCTTTAACGGACCACCCTTCGCTCGCTGGGGGGAGGTGATGGCGTTCCTCCCCCCCACATCCTCTTAATCCCTTCTTACCAATGCCTAACTGCCACATGAGCAATCGCTCGCCGCCAATACTCTCATGCCTGAAACCAATCCCTTATCCCATTTGCTATATCCATCAGCCAATATCATTTCCAGCATCCAAGAGATGCACGCCATCAGCGAGATATCATTTCCCGCATCCGAAAGATGCACGCCATCAAGCCGGTAGAGGGCCTCACAGTTGAAACGTATGCCCGGGTGGTCAATGACCCTTCCACCCAGGGCTGCCACTCTATGCACCACCGCCCAATCCAAGGCTTTCCTAGCCCTATTCATGGCTATCGGGCACCTGCAATCTCTCCAAACCTGCCTCTCCATCACTGAGGCCCAAATAAAAATAACAGTGACGTTTGGGTAAGAGGCCTTAAGTTCCTCAAAGTCACTAAAGATATGCCACATCGTCGACTGCCTTTCTGTAAGCTAACTCATTTTCACCTAATTGGATAACTAAAGCATCTGGGGGGCCCTCCGCTGCCGCTCTGGCCCTAATAGCGGGCAACATTTTGGTCCAGCGCATTTCCCTCCGAGAGATCCAAGATAGATTGATGTAGTTAAGGTGCAGCCCGAGACCGGAATTGATGGCGCGGACCGTGGCCCAAAGCACAATGCTGTGCCTGATTATCCAGATGCGCGCCCTCATAGCTCCTGCACCCTAGGTCCCCATTAATGGCATGGTTTCTATCCCAGTGGATGGTGCAGGGCCTATACTCCAAATGCGCACCACGTAAGTCACTTTGAGTTCATCTCCTTTTTAAAGTAATATAACAACAACAACAACAACAACTTTTTAAAAATGCTTTGCATGCAAAATATATCAGATTCAGTCCATAGCATCACAGGCAGGACTGGGGAAGACATCTGCCTGAATGACACTGTGAAATTCTCTACCACAAAATGTTGGAATGTTTATGGCTTCAACTTGGATAGCTTTAAGAGATTAGACAAATTCATGAAGAGTAAGATTATCCATGGCTACTAGCTTCTGTACACCAGTTGCTGGCGAACACAAGTGGGGAGAGTGCTGTTGCACTTAGGTCATGTTTCTGGGCTTCCCAGAATCATCTGGTTGATCATTGTGAGAACAGGATTTTGGACTTGATGGCTGTTTTGTCCACTCTAGCAGGGCTCACCTTTGTTGCAGTTTCTAACATCAACCAGAACTGTAGTAGATATTTAGAAGGAAACTGAAAGAGACATTTGCACTGCAATTCTGTGTGTACTTTCTAGGGAATAAGCCCCACTGAATGCAGTAGTATTTACATGGGTAGAGTTTGGCTACAGAAACAAAGAAGAATATTTCTAAGTACTAAGTAGCATCCCCCCCCCCCCCCGTAGCCAATGCATTGCATATAAAACAGAGGATAGTGGTACTTTGTTCCATGTAATTGCAACACATCATAAGGTTTGAGAGCATGTTGTATGAACTGAGTGTACTATCTTTTATCAGTTGTAAACTGGAGTGCTGTCGATGCTTGCATCCATTCTGCAGGGTGGAAAGGAAGTCCCTCCCCTTTAAGACCTGATCCAGTTGTGCATGGGTCTCTGGACCAACTTGAAATGAGAACAGCTTTCTGAGGTCTCCCTTTCAAAAGACCGCTCCATCCCTGTCCAGTATAGAGCAAGCAATGCACAGCTAGAACAAAATATTTGACTCACGGAAAGTAAAAAGCCTCGGGCTGATAGAATGGGATTTCCTGGGGTAGTCTGAAACATAGGTAGTTGAAATTAGGTGGTCTATACATGCACCACATTTCTCCGTTAAGGTGTTTTTAGAGCAATTTTACAGCAGAAGGGGGATTTACAATGGTAGACAGGACTTACCTAAGATTGGATAAGGCAGTTTATTTGTATTATGTGTTTCATGTTCATATATAGTCACAAAAACCACAAAATGAGGAATTATATCACGTGATGTCATGTACTGTAGGCAACAGTTGTCCTTGGCACTTGTATTTAAAGGTGGTTCACAAGCTATCAAATAAGTCCCTTATTTGGTGGGGGGCGGGGGCGGAATCGGAATCAGAACAACATACTGTGTTTGGTTTTTGGGAAAGTGTAATTTCTCTGCAAGAACAGCACACCCTTGAAGTAAAACCACTGGGTTCCTGAATCAGCTGTGTGCTTTTCCGACACAAAAACAATATTCAAGTCCCTGGTAGAACTCATTGAGTTCACTGTGGGGAAGAATTTCTACTGCTAGGGGGAACATGGTGTTGACTATGCTATGTAGGGCTTCAATTAATAGGCCTGTGCATATTAAGAAGCACAAGGCAACAGCATGCTTTGCTCACACTTTTATACTTCCTTCAATACCTTTTGTTTTTATTTCCAAAGGGTTTAAAAAAACAAAAAGCAAATGATACTTAGGTTCTATGCGCTATTTAATATTTGTGTTTTAAGTTCAGATTTAATATTACCCCTTTCCCCCAAAAGACTCTTGTAGGTTCTTTACAAGTGGTGTTTCTGCTTGTTCTTTTAATGTTCCTTATTTTGCAGTGTGAATAATAATAACTTGAGCTTCAAGTGGACTTCATTCAGGTTCATGTGATGGGAGAAGAACAATCAGGCCAACCTTCAGTTTGGATCTCTGGCCTGGCCTCTCAAACAGTCAGTCTTACTGGTGCTATGTTTGTCGTAAAGGGAGAAGACAACATCATTGCATTGGTACAATGTGTTGGGATGTGTCCAAGGGAACGGGGGCAATTTGCAGGCCCCCAGCTGGCTCCAGCCCACCAGCCGGCAGCCAGGCGAACTCTGGTCCTTGGAACAGCATCAAAACAGCGGCACACAGCTTCAGAAGCCTTTAGAAACTTGAGCACACCTTAATCAGCAGAGCGAATAACACATAACAGAAGTGGCGGATAGAGGCATATGTAAAGCATATTTACAAGCAGTTTATTCAGCATAGTTCAGGACAAAGAAAACATGTCTGCTCTCTTGCATGTCCAAGAGCAGGAAACAAAAAGCAAAAGCTATACACAAATGGAAGTTCCCAGCAAGCTGTGCTGGAGAGTAAACAGACATGTGACATACAACAATCATGTCTGTTCCTTTTAAGGTGGAACGGAACACCAATATCCTAACACAACGTTCTTCAGCCTTGGGTCCTCAGATGTTGATGGATTAGTAAAAACTCCCATCAACCCTAGCCACCTAGTTGAACCCCTAGACATTACCACAGGAAGTGAAGGGTACAGAAAAACCAGAACTATGACAAAAAATGGGGTTATGACTGCATGTTTGAACATGCAGAACATTATTTCCTACACTCCACTGCCAAATGATATTTAGGTTGGACAGGTTGAGATGAAAACCTTTGTTTACAGATGAAACCAATTTTTGTCTGCGCTGTCTATTAATATAATCATTACTCTGACTGTGTGCTATGCACTTAACTCAATGTACCACTGCTTAATGTCAATGTCAAATTCAGCTAAAACAAATGTAGCAATCTTTCCCCCCTCACATTAGCCATTTAATCACACAGTCAAATAGGCACCTCTAACACCATGTTCCAATTGCACTGTGCATTGCAGCCACATTTTGGAACCACCTTTGGGAGCAGCTGGCTGGCCAGTTAGGAAATTAGGTGGGGAAAATGTTTGTTTCTGGAGCAACACCATAACATGAAAACTTGTTGAAAGTTTAACTGAATTTTTTTTATAGCAAAAATGGAACAATCATTTAAACAGCTTTGACAACAGCAACATTTTGTTCCCCCAGAAGCCCTTTTCAGTTCAGCCATTCATCTTAGTAAAGTGGGCAAGCTTTCAGCAATGTACCTGGTGTAAACGAATTGCATTGTGTTGAAATGAAAAAAGAATAAGCACCTCTGTTTCAGCATCATTCACATTGACTTGTCCTAGTGCTGACCCTCTTCTGACATCCCTCCTCTGGTGGTGCATGTGGGGAGGCCAGAAGAAAGTACAACATGGCTGCTGGCACTGAACAGTGTAAAGAAGATGAGTGAAGTTCCTGTGGATGCTGCTGGCCACCAGTGGAGGAAGTAGAGGCAGATTATAGCTGCATGCTGCAGATGCAACAGAACCTGTAGATCAATGATCTTACTGGTCTCCAGCCATGTTGGGCACAGTAGTCACTCCCCTGTGTCATAGTGTGGGAACTGCACTATGAAGCCCTAACACAACCCTTCCTCCATTCACTCTTAGCAATACCATCAACATCTGCTAGTAAGCTATAGGAATAACTGTTAAGTGTTGGTGCACAAGTGTTGCCATTCAAAATCTCAGTGCCACACATATAAGAACTCCATGCTTTTTTCCCTAAAAAAAATGTCTAGGGGTACTCTCATTTTCCTACACGTACTGAAATACTTCCCCTCAATGAGGCCAAACTTAGATTCACAAAATGTTTAGGAGTATGCGTACCTCTGCGTTCCCCCCAGGAAAAACAACAACACTGTACGTATTTGTGCTGCCAAATTCATAAGACAATATGGTAAGTGCTGGAGATTCTGCTTTTAATTTGTGCTGCAGCTTCTTGCCAGTGGCCAGCCAGTTGTGAACCACCATGTTATCATGTGCCACCAGTTTTTTTGTTCTGGAACCAGACAAGATTTTGGAGAAGGAAGGGGATTTCTTTGTTAGCCCAGCATAATTGAGGCTCAAGAGGGAAAAAGCAGGGGCAGCTGACTTGCAGCTCTCCAGATGCCACTTGCTTCTATCAGCCCTACCTGAAGTCCAGCAACATTATGAAGGCACCCAGCTCCCTGCCCCCTGTTATAAAGTGACCTTGCTTTGTTTTGCTATTTCTTGAAGCAGGAAAAAAATACATAGCAACATCAATTTGTTTGTTTATTCACTTATTAAGAGTACACCTTTTTTATCCAAATGGGAAAAGTATATTAAGTAAATTAACTAGATGGCATTGTGAGATTTCATAGATATTTAGGATAACGATAAAAAACTGCAACAATGAAATTAGATGAGTGATTCCTGTTAGCCCCCCCCCCAAGACGTTGACACATGAGATTCATGATCCTAATGTCTTAATTTCGTAACATAGACACACAAACTTAAAAGCTCCTATGAGATTCTAATTTTAGAGCAACAGTTATGGGGAAGGTTGTGTGTTTATGTGTGGGGGGGGGGGGAGTGATTGCAACTATTTCAGACAAGCTCCCTGCCCAGGAGGTGAACCTCAAAAGGAGCTAAAGAAAAAATATGTTATTTGCAGATGTATTCCAGTTTATTTGCTACCCAACCCTTCAGCTTCATAACTCCCAGGGTAGCCTGCAATCCAACATTAAAAGTAGTCAAGGATAAAGCATAATAGAACACAACTAAAAGCAGCAGAACAAATAATCAACAGCAGCACATATAGTACATTTAGCAGGCATTAAAGGCTGGTATTAAAAAGCCTGGGTGAATAAAAATGTCTTCAAGTGTTGCTGGAATGATTCAAAGTTTGGCCCCAGCCCAGTCTCCAGCCTTTCTCAAGTGGAGTGCTACAGCTGGGAATGATTCTTTCTCTGGTTGCCATTTCCTAACCTCATGGCCATCAAATATGATCATTACTTTCCGGAAGGTTTGCATGGGAATCTGCTCTACAAGCCCACTCTTCATCAAAGGTAGCAGCAGGGTTGGTGCTATCATTAGGCCAACTAGGCAGCTGCCAAGGACTCAGACCTCGGAGGAGCACAGTATTGACATTTGAGGTGCACAGTTTATACAGATTAGTTTTTGTTATAGCTTATAAATTTCAGATTATATTTTATTTTCAGTTTATATTTTATCCTTTTTGAGATAACTCATATATTATATTTTTTATGTATATATGAAATAGACTGTAGAGTTGTTTGGAGGTTATGTAATACATACACATAAAAGTAAAGGTAAAGGTACCCCTGCCATTACGGGCCAGTCGTGACCAACTCTGGGGCTGCGCGCCCATCTCGCTTAAGAGGCCGGGGGCCAGCACTGTCCGGAGACACTTCCGGGTCATGTGGCCAGCGTGACGAAGCTGCTCTGGCGAGCCTGCACCAGTGCAGCACACGGAAACACTGCTTACCTTCCTGCTATAAAACAGTACCTATTTGTCAGGGAACTGCCGTCGGAGCTAGAGGCGGAGGGAAGGTTCCAGAGGGATGCCGGAGAGGGTCCCAGTAGGGAGAGAGGCAGCCCATCTGCTGGGGAAGGAAATCAACGTAACACCAGTGGAGAAGGGGGGCAGATGGGGGAATCGGAGAGGAGGCTCCAGGACTCTTCACCGGAGACCAGTGGGGAGAGCACGGGTCCTCCGCTGCCCACACCCACCCTGCGCAGAAGACTTCCGCGCAGGGAGAGTAGGAGGAGACTTGGCGTCAAAGAACTTCTTTGCTGGAAGAAGTTCAAGAAACGGCCACTGACGGATTCTGCCAGCGACTGAGACAGCCACGAAGTGAAAGGCTGTCCAAACAGAACGTGTTCAACCAGGTAACCTAGCCAGGAGTGGCGGCAACTTATGCATGAGCAACCCCTAGAACCATTACACTATTTATCTACTTGCACTTAAGAGTGCTTTCGAACTGCTAGGTGGGCAGGAGCTGGGACCGAACGACGGGAGCTCACCCCGCCGCGGGGATTCGAACCGCCGACCATACGATCGGCAAGTCCAAGACGCTGAGGTTTTACCCACAGCGCCACCCGCGTCCCAATACATACACATAGTAAGTGGAAATGCACTTACAGCCACATCTTAACCTTATTTTGAAAATACATTCATTTTTCTAGTAAGCTATGGCAGATTAAAAAAACAAAAACCCGACCATCTGGAGCTCAAACGAAAGGTAGAAAACATTAAGGATCAAGCAAAGCGAGAGGGGTTCCTCCTGAAATATCTTTGTACACAGAAAGCAATGGAAGAATATGTATACACTTGTTGAAACTAACACCAAGGCAGCTGAATGTGGTGCTCTTACCGCAAATGATACAAACTATAAGACAGAAGTTTCACAAATTTGAATTTTTTCTGGAAAATACACGTAGGAAAAAGAGGACGTCAAAATAAGTAAGAGTCCTGCAAATCTGCAAAAGAAGGTGATATTTTGCCTGACTTGACAATGCTAACTGGCCTAACTACTGCAATGATAATTTGCGACAGCTTATAATATGACATGGACCACAGCTACATATCTATTATCAAAAATGCCTCATACCTCAAAGTTGCTACTATCTTTAGTGCAGGGGGGGAAATGCAGGTGTGATACAGGCATTTGCTTTTCCCTGCCTGTGAGGTTAATACCTTTGAAAGAATTGAAGAAACTGCGAATAGGGAAGTTACATGCCACTTTCCCTCAGTGCTTGTGTTTTGATCAAAATGTGAGTCACTTACATAAGCTTTTAGTTAAACCACACAGAAACATGTACATAGATTTTGGGACCCAGTTATGGATCCTGCATCTCATTGATTTGGGTCCTTAGAATGTGAGTTTATTACTTCTCTTTACCTTTCCTTGATATGCATATAACTGCAATACAGTATATCCTTTAAAAATAAAATTCTTACTAGAAGTTTCTGTTTTCAGGTGTGAAATAGCATGCTTGAAGCTTCTTATTTAGAAATGCTTTCCCCCCAGAATGTCTAATACTATTTCAAAACATCCACACTAACTGATTCAGAAAGCCATTTGAAACCCAGAGCCTTTAAGTACAGCAAACCCATTTGCTGTGACTACTGATGAATTACATCTAATAGATCTGAGGTTAAGTTCATGGAAATTATTGGTAATGGTTCTATACATTTTTTGAACAGAATAACTTTCAATTATATCAACTCTTGGCTAGACCAAAATGAAAAAGAGCCTGGCTACTTACCTACCTACTTACCTATTTATCTTCAGGTAATCCTATGTGATGGAACCAATCAACATTGTGGAGGCACCAACACTCTCTTCAGTTCCAGACCTTTTGATAAGAAAACATAATTATTTTAGAGTGCTAATAGTAAAAACTTTATGACACTTTCTAACTTTTTAGCTGCCATTTCCCAGTCCACGGTGAATTGATTTCACCCGGTGATATTAATCTATATTTCATGAAAAATGAAGGTCTTTGGACTGGACAATTTTAAATTTATGTTCTTCCCAACTTTATTTTTGAGCATGTTTCTGGTGTTGCAGCATGAACATTAGCTTTAATCAGTACGCCAGGTTTCCATGTGATTTAATAGTTGGAGATGCTGGATCTACCCATCACTTTTTTTTATTAAAAGAAATCTTGTAAAATGGATATTATATGCCCTGCCTTTTGCTGACAATGAATTATGTTTAGGATTTGAAGGGAAGAAGGCTGTGGGTGGATAGACTGCCATAATTTCTGGTATCTTATCAAATCTTCTTCTTGCTTCATATTAGCTGAAACTGTTACTAGAGTCCTTCTGGAGTTGGAATATTGACTGCAAAAGCGTTGCTTTCAAACTAAACTTTATTGCCCTTTCTGTGTGCTCTGGACTGTAGTTCATATAATCATAGAATTGTAGAGGTGGAAGTGACCCTGAGTATCATCTAGTTGAAGGCAAGAATCTCAGCTAAAGCATCCATGACAGATGACCACCCAACCTCTGCTTAAAAACCTGCAAGGAATGTCCTCCACCTTTCAAGGGAGTCTCCTCCACTGTTGAACAGCTCTTACCATCAGAAAATTATTCCTGATGCCTAATGGAAATCTCCTTCCCTGCAAGTTGAAACCATTGGTTTGGATCCTACCCTACGGAACAGGAAAAAAGCAAGCTTCTGTCTTCCATGGGACAGCCCTTTAGATATTTGACGATGGCGTCCATATCTCCTTGCAATCTCCTCTTTTCCAAATAAGCATATTTTTACATTTAGTGACACAAACTGAAGGTTGCCCATGTTCCACTTTACAAATATGGATAATGCATATGGGGAAAGTACTGTAGCTTAGTGGTAGCACACTAAGAAGAGGGATTCTAGGTGTGTTCAACTGAATACACTTCAAAGCCTTCTTTCCACCTACTCACATTTACTATATGGTTATAAAGGTTAGAACAGAAACCATCTGACAGTCTTGTGTTATAATGGCTTATGTTTAGAATTTGAAGGGAAGAAGGCCTTGGGTGCAATCCTGGAGTTCATTTCAGTCACTTCCCAGAGGAATCTCTGCAGAAATGGGAAAAAGGTTTCCGTTAGTGGGAAAATACTTACAGTATGTGCGTGGAAATTGCCATGTATGATTTTCTGTAGCAGACTGAACCAAGGCATTCCCTGATGCTTCGGTGCTGTGGTGCAGCATGGTGCTCAGGTGGGCCACAGGAGTCTGCACTTACAATTTTTGTCAGAAAGGAAACCATTCTAAAGTGACTTATGGAAACTGAATTGTGGTGTATATTTCACAGCTGACACAAATAAATGTGTGCTCTTTGATTTAAAACTCTGAAATGATTATATTTGACTTTGGATTTCAAATTTGCATATCCTACAGAAAGCATTTATTTCCTCCTGCTTTCCAGTCTACCATTATGTCACATATTTAAACCGATGAACTAGCATACAATTATATGGCCATATTGTCTCCTCCCACAGACGTATGCGAGCAATCTCACTAATGCGAACAAAGCTGTTCAAAAGCTGCTCAAATGACTAAGCTCATCTAGTGTGAGTGAGCATGGGTTGATGGGTCCTTTTGCTCTGAGACACTGTGATAGGAAAATACAAATACATTATCTAGGATTTTCAGATTCCTTCCCAAGGTTATATTTGAGCAAGCCATATTTCAACATTTCCCAAATTGCTGCAAAGCAATTTGTCACTATTGCAAAGTGCTTCTGTCCTAAAGCAGCCAAATCCAGTTTGCAGCAACGCCAATCACAAGGACACCCTTCTCTTCTTCCAAACGCCCTTAGAGGCAGCTACTTCATGACTCAACTGATCCTGCATCCTGATCTGTCTCCTATAATTTCCATGTATTCTCTGTTGATTATATAGTGAAATGTCATATCTTAAAAACAAATGTTTTTTGACATTTAATGGCCAGGGTCAAGGAGCTTTCAAAAGAAATAAGTTACTTAACTGAATTAAGAAAATAAATTGACTGTGGTCTACCTGGCTCCTAAACAAGGAAATCATGTTATTTGATTATAATTGCATCTTAGTCTTCCTTTCTTTCTTTGCTCCTCCTCCAAGTGGATCCAAAACAGAGAAGACATAGTCAACAAACTGTTGTGCATAAACATTAGTGTAGAGCAGCAAAAAAAGATGTGTGCAATTTCCCCAACCACAGTCTTTCCATATTTAAACATGGGTAGAAATAAACAATCTTTTCTCATACCATAAAGTTTTGATGCAGATAGCACTCATCTTCCGAGGTATAGGCAATTCATTGTGAACAGGAGCCCCATTTGATATTTCACATATGGATATTCCATGTTGGATCAGGCCAATTATTTGTTCAGCTTAAACCGAAATCTAAGACCACTCTGCTCCCTATCTCTAAATTAGGCTAGACTGAGAGATAGTGACCATCGAAGGTCACCCAGTGAGCTCTATGGCTGAATGGGAACTGGAACTTGGATCTTCTTAGCCCTACTCAACATTCTAACCAGTAATCCACACATGCTCTTAAATTTGATCCTATATTTCATTATTTGCTATAGACAAATGCCGCCAGGACATTCATGAATCATCTAGAGCTTACAACAGAACATAATAAATATAGTAGGTCTCACTGGACCAACACCAAAGCAAAACTGCAAGATCAGAAGCAATGTGCTCTCCCAGAGCATCTTCTGCTGTCCCAGGGTACTCCAGCGGAGGGCTAGAAGTACTGGACTGAAGTGTTATAGTTCAAAGTCAAATCCACACACAAGTCAAGCACCTACATTACTTAGGCTGGTCTGTCCGCCTTAAAACAATCTATACCTGGTTCTGACCTCTCTATTCACCAGGAGGTTGTGTCAGAGATGTAGTAAATATAAGGGATAATTATGTCTTGCTTATTCATAAATGAGAAAAGAACCCTTCTGTGACTCCTACAGATTTTCCTCCTTGCCAGCCAGCTTCCGATTGTATGTTATTAGTCATCAGAGAGTTATTGGATTGCACAGATGCTGGTGATGCATATTTCCACTTTACATATCTATCCATTGAGACTGTTTTGAAAGAGCCAGAGCCATCTGATCATTTAGTAGTGTATTTTTTTAAAAAAAAAAAACCTTCCTGTGACTGATTGATATGGGTCATCCACTGAATAAGGCAGTTTGCATGCCAGCAGACTCAGCATTGTGGACTCCACTGCTCCATACTTTATAGTCATGAGAGCTTTTTAATGCTGTGTCATTGTGGGCCTGTTTCTGCACACAAACCTCTTGTACTGAGCTGGGGTAATGAACTATCTCCCAGGTAAAAAGTCTGCAGAGTGGTTCACAACCCAAAAAGATACAAAATGAGAACAGAAAATGCACAATAAAACAAAAGGAAAAGCAAACCAAGAATCCCACTTCCACAAACACATTTTAAAGGCCATAGACTGTTGATCATTCATAGAGAAATATAGGGTTCACCCAAACTTCTGCTGAATTGAAACAAATGTCAGGGCTTATTCAAACCTCCGTTTGCCCCTCTGCTTTCCTCTGGGGGAAGCCTGATCTTTAGCGCCGAATCAGAACAAACAGTATTTGGATTTTCTGCAGATAGCTGTTATTTAGCACTGAAAAGTTGGTTTTCTGGTAGAAAGCGACAAGGCAAAGGTAAAACCACTTGGACCTGTGCTTTCTGGAAATGGGACAAGCAAACATGTGAATGAGCCTTCAGCTGGGTTTTCTGCAGATTGATGTTTTTGTTGTGGTTCAGCAGGAAACAGTGAGTTTTCCTGGGGAAACTGGAAGGAAGAAGAACTTGGACCATGCCTAGAAATCACGGGGCAAATGTGGATTAGCCCATAGAGAAGTATTCTATGAGTAAAATGGTAAAGTAAAAGACAATTAGAAACCAAAGGTTCTGCTACTGGTAATGCAACACCTTACAATGTTTGTTTAATGAATAATCAAAACAGAATTTTAAAAATTGATGCCCATAGAATACTAAAGATGGTGTAGGTGGCGGTAACTACAATGTGCTGATTTCATAGATTTCACCTATAGTTTTTGTATTGTGCATGTTTGATGATAATAATAATAATAAATAAGAGGAAGAGTCAAGGAGAAAGAAAATAAATCAGAGTACTCAGTAAATGGGTACTACAGTACTTCCAAGCCTTAGTATCTGACACTGAAGAAACAAAATTCTGAGACTGAGCTGACATCGAGCCAATTTAATGTGTGACATTAGCAACCCTGTCACCAAACCTACCAATTTGACTTTTATACAGCAGGGACCCACTTGCTTCAGATAATGGGGAAGTTTTCCACTCCCAGCTGCCTTGTTAAAATATAACCTATTATACTCCTGAGCTGTATACACATAACCCACATATTTACAACAAACACACACACAAACATGCACACATATACAAGATGCTCACCACCACTTCCTGGTTTCATTCCAGTGTAGCTGCAGTTTCTTGGTCTCTGCAGTTGAAATCATTGAGAATGCACTTTTTACTTAACTCATTGAATATGGGGCTTTGAAATATTAAAAACACCCAGCTGGGAGAGGAAATGAATTATTTTTCTTGTGATATGCAGTGGAACTTTATTAGATGGACCTCAGTGAAAAATGGTCACAGGCGTTCCTCAGTCATTGGCTTAGTTGAGCCTCATTTTTCATAATGTGGGATTATTTTGGCCTGGGTCCCATGGACATCAGTGGGAATTTCACGGTTAAAAAGTGCATGCACTGCTCAATAAATATATATTATGCTGCTCCAGCGGGGATTTTCCCAAGCCATATATTATGGATTGCCCATTGATTTTAGCACTTCCTCTTTCTTTTGCTGCATATAAAACACAGCAGAAAGTCTTTATTAATATTTAAACTTCTGGTAGATCTAAGTTTGAAGTGAATACCCCAGTAATTTCCACATAACACAGTGCTGTTTACATCCTTTCAATTTTCCAGAGAGATTACTCTAAATAAACAAAAAATGTGATGGCCACCTCGTGCTGTGTACAAATAACCACATATCAAAGTAAACAGGTGAAGGTAAAGAGATCAGGTAATGTTTTATTAAAAACCTAAAAAAAATATGAATATACCTGTGCATTATTGTTTTGCTCATTCCATACCATTCAACTGCCTCGTTTTAAGTGGGAGATCCTGGAATTACAGAAGTCAATTCTGACTTCTGACTGAATCCCAGAATGTCCTCACTCTGGTGTGAGTCAGGTGTTTTTGAGTTATTTTTAAGGGGAAATGAGACTGCCAACAGGAGTTGCCATATGTCCGGATTTTCCTGGACATTTTCCCGATTTCCTCCCAGACACTGCTTCCAATAGCAATATTAAAGATATATCTGGGAAATTCTGGACATATGGCAACCCTAGTCAGGTGGGTTGCTCCAGAGCGCCATTAGCAACAAGCAGTGTTCCCCCCCCCCCCTATAAAAATAGGTGCTGGTACTCACTATGAAGTTGTTACAGTAAGTTTCACCTTTAAAACAAAAAAAGAAAAGAAAAAAGGTCAGTACAGGATACCCTTGAGTATCCCCCCCCCAAAAAAAAGCACTGGCAATAAGCAACATAAGCCAGTGCTATTTTTTTCTAGAGAAAGAGTTGCTGGAACTCACCATGAGCTCTTAGAATGGGAAATAGGTGCTGGAACTGAATACTGGTGAGTTCTGGCTGGAAAAAAGCTCCGAACATAGCAATAAGCAAATTTGTGTGTAGTCCTCTCTGCTTTGTAGCTTTAATCCCCAGGAAAAATGAAGGCTAAGGTAAGCTCCCTTGGCCCTTTTCTCTCCTGGGATTAATCTACAAGGCAGAGAGAACAGCAGACTTATTTGCTTGTCATATCACAGTGCCCTCACTTTATGATTCAATTTGTATGTCCTTCCTTGACGGGTCTGTGTTGATTTACACAAGGAGAGTTATCCCATCTAACTCTTGCATTCTGTCTAGCTTGAGATATCTTGACCTTTCTTAGGATTTGTACCAGAAGCTCAATAATAGGCTCAGCGATTTGGTGTCTCTTTATTGTTGCATACACTTTTGCAGCAGATCATTTGCTTTCACCATCAGGCTATATTCCAGCTCCACACAGAGGAATGCTGCAAAACATACTTTCATGAAAGGCACAGTTGTCTTCATAGACAAGACATGTGGCACCAGTCTATATATTAGTGCTTGCTAGGTTGATTTGTACAAGAAGTCCCACAATTTTTAGCAACTCGATAGCTACCAAGTTCTTATTTTAAAAATACTTAACACTTATAAAGGGCAGATAATGAATTGAGCATGACATAAAGAAGCTTATCAATAGCCATGTAAGGTGGGGTGGCTAACCTTTGACCCTCCCAATGTTGTTGGACTCCAACTCCCATCAGTGCCAGCCAATGTGAATAATGACCAGGGATGGTGGGAGTTGTAGTCCGACAACACTGGTAGGGTCACAGGGACTTTGAGGTGAAGGGTGGGTAAATAATAATAATAATAATAATAATAATAATAATAAGATGAAGAAGAAGAAGAAGAAGAAGAAGAAGAAGAAGAAGTTGCTGCTGCACCCTAATTAAACTACTGCTTGTTACATAGCATGCACAGTTCTGGAAAACAATAGCAAAATAGGCTAGTTCATCCACATACAGTTTTTACTAGTTTGGTACTGACTCCAGCCTTTACTCAGCTGCAAATATTGAGCATTGCTGAGGACAGTGGTGCTTGTTTTAAACTTCAGCTTCCAACAAGCTGTTGGGAAATAGCCTATGAATTTAAAAGAAGAGGCAATTATCAGATGCATTTGTATTTTCTTATGAGGCTGGATTACAAAGTAAAATGATAGTCACAGTGCAGAAATATTGTGGAGGTTCTTAAAAAATTTCAAACCCATTTGAGTTTCTGGTTTTGGAACTATACAGGTTCTTGTTGTTTAACATTCAAAGAAATGTAGCTTCCAGAGGTGATACCTGTGATGTTCATGGAGTAAAAAGTAAAAGTATAACATAATATTTATGACTTCATAAAATGACATGCATGATAAGAAATAGAAAAGCCCTCCCTGAAAAATGTTGCTAATTAATTTTAATTATTTTAGCCATTCTTGTAATGTATTGTTGTACGCCACCCCAATCTCTGAGTGGTGTTCCAGGGGTTCTAGGCGTTCATCCAGGGTCTGCATTTCTTTTTGGAAATGAGATACAGTGGAGACTCAGGTGTCTTTATGATTTACACTTATATACCACCTGAGCTTATGATAGAGGGGTTGACAGCATAGTCTCCCCAAGAGAGTCTTGCTTCTCCCATAGCCACAGCCTTTGATTCAAACAGACATCAGCCATCATGCTTTGCATCTCAATCACATAACTCCTAACTCTCTCTACTGTAAGCTCTGATTTTATTTGTGGAGTAAGAGGGTACCCACCCCTTTGCCATCCCACACTGAGTCCTTTTGATCCTTTGTTATCTTTATGACCCAACACCCAGGCTCCAACCTCAAAAGGAAACTAGCCTGGCTTAATTAGCTCTTAACCTTTGCTGATTCCAAGGAATTAGAAGTGTCCAGCACACAACTTAGCACCCCAAGCTTAATTAAATTCTAACACCTCCTGGGTCCAAGAATTTAAGGACTCTGGTATCCACAAATTCATAACACTAAAATACTGTTTTAAAGAAAAACCCCAATGAGATTCAGGTCTTGCTATAGATGTCAGTGGATATTCACTTTCATGGTGGCAATGAGAGCAACCCTCCTGAAAAAGGTTTGCTACTCGAAATTAATCTCGAAATTCCTTCAGATGTTTTACCTGTGCAGGAACTTCCACATTCACCTTAAGTGAAACAGACAGCTACCTAGCACAGGGGTGGGAGGCTGAAGTGGTTGGAGCAATAGATGTGGTTCTTATCTTTGTAAACTAGGCAATATTCCACCCGTCCCAAAGTTAAGGCTTTCTGACATCTCTACACACTTCCTCATTTGGGCAAGCAAGAGGCATTATCATGCTTCAAGGAAGCATTCCATACAGACAAATGCATTTGAGAATGGCATGGAGTGTGCTGGGGAAAAGGAAGGCCTGGGGAGCTGTGTGGTCTGGCAAAAGTTCATGGAGAGACACATTTGGCCTTCAGGTCTGAGGTTCCTCATTCCTGAACAAGCAGATATAACTAGCATTCAAGTCCTGTCAACTTTCTGCAGTCCCTGTCAACCAATACTGTATTTATGTGTTTGATATATTGGTACCCGGCCAGTCCATGTAAATATTTCCAGGGCAGCTCACAAGAAACAAGGATATAAGAATAATGTCAGAATAACAACAATAAAAAGGGAGCAGAAGAACAGATAAACACACCCCAGAGCAGATTAAAAGCAGTACTATAACACAGAATCAGAGACACAGTGAAGTGTAGAGTTGGAACGGGCCTTGAGGGGAATAAGAGTAAGTGATTTAAAAGGTCTTTACCTGGTTCTGAAATCCTATCATAGTAGGCAGCAGGCAAGACTACTTGGGGAAAGCATGCCTTAGGCAAGTCATATCACACCTAAAAATGCCCCCTCATCCGCCACCATCTCACTTTGAAGGGCAAGGTCACTTGGAGGGTGTGTCCTTGTCAGTGCCATTCTCTACTCTCCCCCCCCAAACAATTTTAACAAATGGAGATAAAGTGAACATTGCATTTTTTAAAAAGCCATCAAAGATTTACATTTTTATAGGGTAATTTCAGGTTATGTGCCATCTGTAGCATGGCACAGAGATTAGCAAAACACAGAGTTGTCTCCTTATGGTTGAAGCACCACAATACTCCAGCACATGTTCAGTACCAACATGTCTGCAACAGCAGAAAACAGAAGTCAGATTATTACTCTGTGTTCCTGGTTCACTAAAAGCGAGACTGGCCACCCCCACATTGCTGTATTTATGCCAAATCTTTTCTTCTTCTTCTGACTTTAGAGTTCACTTTAGCTCTCATTGACATACTGATAGAATCTCCACTGTTCTTGTGTTAATTCCGTGAACAGGTGGACTGCCTGATGTAATGCACAAGATAGATAGTAATGTATGTTTTTTGCACTGTTAACAATGATACCCCTCTGTCGGCACATGCTGTTAAGTTCATATACTATAAGTTTCAGGTGGAAGTTTTTTGAATTAATGATATAGTGCTGTATACTACAAAGAAGTACTTAACTATGATGTCCTATAGGACAATCTGGCTGCAGCATTGTAGATTGGTTTAGACAGTGTAGTTCACGTGGGAACCACCAATGATTGGCAGCCATGGAGACTATAGGGGCCAAATGTGTTTTAGATGAACAGAAAGTGCATGGGATTTAATAGTGAAAGAAGTGAAAGAAGTGAATGTTTGGTGGAAGGATGTAAGGAGTATGTATTATTAAATCCCAGTGTAGCAATAATAAAAACAAGTTGAATGAATGCAACTTAAAAACAAGATTAAAATACAACATTAAAATATTAAAATAAGGTAGACAAATTGCTGCACTAGCTTGGCAGCCCCAGTGATCAAACTCACATGATGGCACTGGGATCAACTCAGGATGGAGTTCCAAAGGATCCAATGGATCCTGGGAATGCTCAGCCTCTCCTTTGCCTGCTCCCACAATGCCTTATTTCAAGGCATTCTGCTTGTCATTCACAGTGGAAAACTCACGGCTAGCAAACACTTCCACCTCCCCAACAAATTGGTGGGTAGGAGAGATTTTCTGAACTGATGAAAGGACTCTGGCATCACTTTTTTAGGTACCCTGTCATCATTGTTATTCCCCGCCCCCTCTCCCCAGCCAGCACACACACACACCCGGCCAGCCTGCTACAAAGGAGTTTTGGATCGCACCCTTGGACAGTAACTTCATAGAACTTACAGTCAGGACCTAATACATTTTTCATCCCTTTAGAAGTGGCATTTGGATTGCTCTGTGGCAGCCGATCAAGGAAAACAGTTGTATAAGTTACATTCTAAAATGTCAGCCGCAGGACTCTTTCTAAAAAGGTAGCAAGCAATACATTAGGCTGAAATATTTTCCAACTCAGAATAAATGCACCATAAAGTATTCCCTAAGTGAATGGCATCATTATTTCATATGCTCTAATTGAATGCCGGTGAGGTCATTCTGTAAATTCGGAGACTGCAACAATGATGCAAGGAAATCAGCTGATTATTTGGATAGACTGAAAAACAGACCTGTGAAGGAAAGGCCAGCTTATATTTATTACCAGCTGGCAGGGCTTCATATGAAGCTAGGGTTGCTAATGCTCAATCTCAGAACCTGACAGTGACAAGCTTTAGAACATGGGTGGGGTAACTGTGGCCAATCCAGATCTTGTTGGCCTACAACTCCCAGCATTCCTGAACATTAGTCCTGCAGCCTGGAGATGATGGGAGTTGGAGTCCAATAACATCTGAAGGGTCACAGGTTTCCCTCCATGCTCTAGCACACATGAAGCAATACATATATGTGCAAAGTACCTACCTCTTTCCTCTGAATAATGCTTCAGATTAGAGAATTTGGTTTCAAAACTTGCTTTCAAATAAGGCTTAAACCAAACTCTGCTTTTAAAAATCAAATACATCAACATACTGTATTTGGCTGGACTGTTCCCCTGAAAATTATTCTATTTTGGGACCTGATTCTTTCTTTTCCTTTTACCTTAGGAAGTGACTTGAGCCTTTGTCACAGAACTTTTAAACTGCAGTGCACTTTCTTTACCCATCTTTCTAGATTAACAGTAAACAATAGGTGAAAAAGTCATAGGCAATAAACTGCTGTGTGTGACTTATAGCACAAACCTCTACATGTCTGCTAAAAGCAAGCTTACTGCATACTACTCAAAAGGGACAAGAAACCAGGTGGATTACAAGTGAGTGATCAAGTGCCAGGTTGGAAAAATATGTAAGGAGTGGTTTACAGTTCTCAATACACCAGTGACATTAATTTTGTTGCCATTTGCGATGCCTTTCATATACAAGCATTAAATACAAGGCAGATGAAGGCTGTACCCAAGCGCATCCATAATAGGAAAAAGGTCCCAGGGAACTCAGTGGAGCTTCCTTCCAAATTAGCATGTTTAGGAGTGAGCTGTATATTATCCACAAGTCTATAAAAATGGTTTGAAATGCTATGATGTGTTTTTAGATTTAGGCTGGAATCCTATCTGGGAATAAGCCCCATTAAACTCAATTCAGCTTACTTTTAAGTAGATGTGTCTAATATTGAAAAGCCAATTATGTAGGTCATAGAATATGGTGCACAAAGGAAAAGAGAAGCACAGAAAATCCATCTAGTGCTATTTTTAGCGCAGGGAGGTCGAGTTCAGTATCTAAAATCTAATTTCATATATGTTGGGCTGGTGTTTCAGGGTGTGTGCAAAAATTAGAGGGTTTTCCATCAAGGGAAGAAGTACCAGGACCCAATGAACATGAATTACTAAGTGAATGCTTGAAGGCAAAATTAGATCATTTGCTATGCTGTGATCAAATATAAAGGAATAATGGGCATTAAAATGCAATTTCTCCATTTATTCATTTTGCAGAATATTAGCCCAAATGGACACTTGAGAGGGCACCCTAGAGGACTGGGGAGAAGACACTTTAGCTGACTAGATAACTGCCGTGAATTTCATATGATATAACTTCTGGTACTTCAACTCCAGTATCCAAAAGAGGGCAGGGAGACTGGAAGCAGGATAGTGAGGCAAGAGCACTGCAGAAGACTGTAACTCAGGGATGAGGAAGCAGATATTGTTGCTTTACAACTCCCATCATCCCTGCCCATTGGCCAAACTGGCTGGGGCTGATGGGAACGACATGAAGGGCCACCGCAGTACTGGATTTCGGGTGATGCAGGCATTTCCCCACACACAGGGCACTGAGCCAAGGGGACACAAAACTGTGACATAGTGCATGTGAGACCATGCACAGAATGGGAGGGTGAAGGGCACCAGATTGCGTGGACAGGCGGAGTCCCCAGATCCTGCGTGGTCCCCCCGTCATGTGGAATAACGACTCAAGACAACGTGCTATGGGATTAAATTGGCCACAGCTTTATTAAATTTCAAATGTGGGTAGACCTTGGCTCAGGCATTGGGCGTTCTCCCTCCCCAGTCCCCAGCCAGGGACCTAGGGAGCATCAGGGTTATCCAGTGTGCGTGTGGGGGGGGATGGGCCGGCTCTGGAGAACATATGTTCAAGCAGAGATAGCCGCCCCCGTAACGCCGCCGCCGCAGGGGAGAGCAATGACGACCTTCCGGCATACGGTCAAAGCCTCCCTTCAGAAACCCCTTTAACGGGGAACCCTGGTATCGCCGCCGCAAAGAGGAAGATGGACAAAAGGATTCCGCCCAAGGCCTGATACTGCCACAGTTGTGACGTTTTGCTATGGGAAAGGCGAAACCTGCCAATGCAGGGAAATTCCTTTCCGGCCCTTTAACAGCGACCTTAACGTAGCAGCGCCCGCATACCTGTGAAGAAAAGTTAACCTGCAAAACCTGTGAGGAAAATTAACCTGCAACATAAGACATTGACTGAGGGTTGGTAGGGTGGGAGAAGCTCTGGAGCCAAGTGAGAATTCCCAGGTAAGATCCTCCCTCCTTTGTGTGGGAAGGTAATCCCTCCCCTACCTGGCCTGGTCTCCTTGGCAACTCTTCCCCCAGGTGGGATTGGACAACTGACTGAGGTAGGCGGAGACCTCCAGGTATCCCACCTGAGGGAAGGCAAAGCCTAGCCTATGCTGTTGGAGCCGCTCCAGGTCTAGGGGCTGCTCGCGTCCACGCAAAGGGCGCCCCCCGTTTTAAGCGGGGAGCGGTCATTGTGTTCTCACTCAGGGCACTGTATTACCAAAGGCTGGCCCTGGCCACAGGTCCTATCCCCATGCTACCTATAGTTCAGCCCTTGGTTTCTGTCACTGGTTGGTTCTGCATCCCATCCTCTGGCCTGACTGAATCTGAGCCCTATGATTCTCTTGTCCTATAAGGGTATAAGAAATGCCTGCAAACACACTCATCCAGTCCAGAGTTCTGTCCTCACAGTGGCCAATCAGGTGGGCAGCCCCCAAGCAGGATTTGTCTGCAATAGCAGTAGGAGTTGAGTGGAACACAGTAACCATAGCTAGAAGCCACCAATAGCCTTATTGCATATACTTTCGCTTCACTTCCATTTTTGTCTCCTCCCTCCGTTGCATTCTCTTGTGCCAAGTTTTAGATTGTAAGCTACTCAGGGAAGAGGTCTATCTTTTTTAAATTATTTGTTCTGTAAAGTGCCAGGCCCGTTGTTTCCACTTTATGAATGGATCAAAAATTAATATCAGAAGCCCCAACAGAATGGTAAGGGCCCCCCGGGGAGCAACAGAATTCTGGGTAAAACCTCTGCTAAGAAAGAGTTGATAACCTTGCCTATTCTTCCCTTGGACTGACTTGGCCTTTTCCCCCCTCAGGCTGACCCCTCCCTTTCCTTTCTCAAATGTTGTAAGGTCACAATTTCAGAAAGCGTGGTTCGGTAAGAGGAAACACTGATGGGGGTGGCGGGGGAGGAGAAGATGCATAGTGCTTGCAAGCTGAACAGAAGGCAATGATGTAGAATATAAAACTGGAAAAGAGCAATTTTTTTTGTACCTAGCAGAGCAGATGCTATAAAGATCCTGAGGCTCAGGAGGCAACAGCAGCTGGTGTATTGGTAACATTATTCGATTTTCAGATAATCAGGCTAGCTAGACTTTTGCGGAGGCAGACCTGCCTGGCAGTTAAAAAGGCTGTGTGCTGCCCATGCTTGCTGAGAGTCAGAATTATAGAAGCAAACTCTCTCTGCTGAAAAGAACAAGAAACTCTATGAAACATGCACAGCACTCGCTGAACACGAAGAATAGGGAGAGAATGAGGGTTTAAAAAATAAATAAATGTGTACTGCTCTCTACAGCTTCCTACCTGAGGCAGGTTTCTACTTTGAGCTCTGTTCACAGAGCATAAATATTATTCCTCAGATAAATAATGGAACCTGGCCCTCTTGTGTATACAGACTCTTACCCCCATCTCCCATCCATTAAGGATGAGTTGCTCCCCTTTATACTTGGGCAGTACTTGGATTGCTTAGTGGGAATGTGCAAGCAGACTGCACTAGTGGACATTGTCTCCCACGCTGCCTGGGAAGAGCTTTTATTTCGGTCTTCAGCATGTATTCCTCTCTTCTGCAAGCAGAGTCCTTTATGGTTATACAAGTAAACCCATTGATTAGTTGGGATAGGGATATTTGTAGGGGTGTCAGTACAAGGGTTGCTAAAAAACACCCTTGCAAGACTTGATGATGAGCTTCAACTCTCAGATAACACACGGCATTACAAATATTCCTGTGCAAACATCTTGGGTTGCATGATCCAGATACACCAGATACACCAAAACAGCCTATAAATTCAGCACTAATAGCTATCAACACACATATCTTATGCAGTTTCTTGCTGTATCCAGGCTGTTACCCAATCCTTTCTCTCTCCCTCCCCCATGCAGCCTTGACCACATAGTCTTACTACCCTCCTGGCCTTTTGCAACTTTAAAATACACAATTTTTCTTGTTTTAGACTGAGTGCTGGAAGTTCCTTTCATCCCAGAATACACCATTATTTTTCCTGTGAATGTCACAATGAACTAACGAAAGATGGCAACCAAGGATATCTTTTGATATTCATAAGTCCATTCACTCCACTTTCTGAATCAATCTGCTTTTAAAAAAATCACATTATTTTTCTCTATATGTTTCACAAAAGATGCATTCTGCTTGCCCTTTCTCCTATATGTGCACTTTAAAATGTGTGTTTCAACCTGAACTATACATTTTTGTGCCTATTTTAACCTTGCATATGCACATTTTAATGCATTTTGATCTTATGTGCATTTTGAGCCAATAACTGTGCTACAAAATTCAGAGAAGTGCAAAAACCAAAGGAGAACTGTGTTCCAATCCATCTATTAACCTGGGAAATGTGGATCAGGTTGGTTCACCTACGAGATGCAGATCAAACAAAATCTTTGAGCATCCCTAGCTGAAGTCTTTGCAAATCAGCAGTGGCAATAGTATAGCATTGGTATAATTGAAGGAATGATTTGGTGCATTAATACAAATGAGACAAAAGAAATAACAGGTGTTTGAAGCAACACCTTCCTAATATTAAATGACATCCAAACAGAAAAAGATTGAGATGGAGAAATGTCATGTTATATAACACAGTCATTTTTGGTTAGGTGAGTTCCTTAATTTTGGGCTGGCTTTTTCTATGCAGTCCTGTGTACATTGTTGGTCAAATGTGATAATGTAAGCCTTTATACAAACTAAGCTAGATGAGACAGCTGGTCCATCGTGGTAAACAGCCTCACCCATTCCGCGAACATCCTAAATTGCCATATGAATTCATCAGTGTCTAAAAATATTTTTGCATAGACTATTATCAGGGTGAGTAAAGCAATTACTCATGCTTTATAGGAGGAACCAAACTTTCTGCATAATGTCAAAGTTTCACTTGGAAATATTTGGTCAACTACCAGTGGTAAATTGAACGTAGAATATTTGTGCTGGAGATTTTCATCCAGCCTCACTCCACACCCCAATTTATAGTATCCGAGCTAGTTCCACCCTGTACCTACCAGCCTATGTGAATGTAACATAATGGAAGAGGATTGCGTTGTAGTGCTTGAATCTTTCGATATAAATGTGCATCTGTAGGCACATGTAGCTTGGATGATATGCACCTGCACCCATACTTATTGCTCAGTTTGCCAATGTGCAGTCACAAAAGCCAATCCTTTGAATAAGTCCTTTCTGCCCTTATGCTGTGCTTCTGATGAGGGTCTGTGCATGCAGAATAACATTGCATGGGCAAAACAATGGTTGGATTGGCTTATTGACTTTTAGATATGGAATGTGATAAAATTAATCACTGAAGCGTACGTATTTGGTGTGTTGCATGTTTCACATTTCATTGCTTTGGAGGGTGGGAACACATGCCTTGAAACCAAGCTGTTGCTTCTCAAACGCTTCTCTCATTTGTATATGTAACTACATGTGAAGTCTTCAGTCCCATAATAATCCTAGCAGTATCATGATTTTCTTTAAATTCCCAAGAAACTGTATGGAGGTGGTGCTCTGACCAGAGGCTAGAGATGACCACACTTCTACACAGTTGCATCTGCTATGCAGTAAAAACATTTAAGCAGTATGTTCACATGATTTTCTATTACTGTTTCAGTTCTGTAAGTAAGAATTAAGCTAGATTGATACAAGAAAAGGTAATATATGTGAATATAGGCTGGTTACTGTTTGAACAGATGCTCACCTAAATGTTCTTGGAAATATAGGGTGTGATCCAGCCCCTATAAAGTCAAATGGAAATTTAGCACTAACAGAATTGGAAAAAAATGAGCTTCACCACTATCTTTGTAAAAACTCAGAACACACATTTAAAACTTGGGGTTGAATTGAGCCCAAGATCGTAAGCCAGGCTTTCCCAACTTGGTGCCCTCCAGATGTTTTAGACTACAGCTCCCATCGCTCTTGGCCAGCATAGCAATGGTCAAAACTGATGGGAGTTGTAGTCCAATAACATCTGGGAGACATCAGGTCAGGAAAGACTTTTTCTTTGAAAGAGCCAATTTAATGAATGGAAATAAGTTTCTGTGTTTAGGATAGAACTATTTTATTAAGCTTTCCATAGTCCTTATGTGGCAGATCCCAGATGTCTCAGTTGATTGCCCACCTTGCACATAGCTATTTAACAAAGAACTGAAGGATGGCTAGAGGAAAGCCAACTTGGTGTTCATTTATGAACAAGTGAACAGTGTGAAATTCATGGGAATGTTTTGGGGACTGCCAAGTCTGATTGCTATCTTGGCACCAGGTGAAGAAACCACCACCTGAACAGGGCCTTGTTAGCTAGCTAGCTTTTTTTGCATTCCTAACTGAGATGTAACCAAGTAACTAAAGTTTTCACCAAGGGAGAGAGAGAGGGAGAGAGAGAGAGAGAGAGAGAGAGAGAGAGAAAGAAGGGTTTAAGATATGAGGTTGAAAGAAGAAAGACTCTCATGTATCAGTGCTCTGTTTCTGTCTGCTAGCTTTAATGTTGACATGGGATGTTAACAAAAAAGGGAAATGAATGAATTAAACTACATGTGCATGAACTATTGACATTTGATTCATTCCTACTTTTAACCTTTTGATCCACCCTGGCTTATTAATATACAATAAATAATAATGATAATAATGATAATAATGATAATAATGATGATAATAATAATAATAATAATAATAATAATAATAATAATAATGCTAAAATAAGCCTGTTTGAGTTGGTGGTTTCAATTAGCCCTGGAAAATTGGAAGGTAGTAACTCTGCTGACTTTCCATCAACTAGGAAATGGCTGTCACTGAAGTACAAGGTCTTGGCTTCTGACCCCAATTGACTTATATAGTGCACTGCATTTGTGTACACCCAAGATGGTTTACAATTTTGCACTGCTAAATTGTTACAAAATATAAGAAGAGGCCCATCTAGTCCAGAATCCTGTTCCCACAGTAACCAGCCAGAGGCCTATGGAAAGCCCATCAGCAAAAATGCTCCCTACTTGCAAATCCCAGCAAGTGGTAAGATAGCACAGAGACATCATGGCTAGCAGCCACCGAGAGCCTTATCCTCCATGAATTTATGGAGCCGTCCAAGTTGTAGGCCACCATTATATCTTGTGGGTGTTGTTCTCTCATTGTCCCTTCAGGAGCTAATGACGTAAGTTCTCTAGCATGGATTTCCTTGCTTCTGCCATTCTTCAGGGCAGAGAGGTCTTTAAGTAGCCTCTGGGAGGGTTGAGGGAGTTACCCTAACAGTTTTCTCAGTCCACTGATGGTGGCTGCAGGGGTCGATGGTACGTGTTGCTAGGGTCTGCTCTTTTCCTATTCTGTCTTTTCCCAGGGCACACAAGAAGCCCCAGGGAACATTGAGGGAGGGAAGGCTGCCCTCATTTGTTCTCCCATCTCCCCACCAATCCCTGCTGGTTTCCATTTGACAATCATTTTCCCTTGCTCAGTGCCATGCTATTTATCTTTCAAAAGTTAATTGCTGTTCCATAGTTCTGGCTTTTATTATTCGCAACAGTAAACCATTTTTAGATGCTGTTGGCAAAAAGCGTGTTGTCTGTTATCGTCTGTTTAGTATCATGCTCCCACTTTTTTTTTTTAAGCCCATTGAAAATCGTAGGAACCATTTTGCCTGTTCAAAACACAAGGGCTAGACAAAGGCTGTAGCTGAGTAGTAGAGCACCTGGTATACATGCCACTTCTGGTAAGGCTGGGGAAGACTTCTTCTTAAAACCCTGGAGAGTGGCTGCCAGTCAGTGTAGACAAGACTGAGTTGGATGGACCAATGGTGTGACTTGGTAAAAGGCAGCTTCTTTTGTTCCCAAGTCTATTTAACACCCCACCCCTTTCTCTCTCTCCAATAGTGGCCACTGAGGTGTCCCTGGGGAACTCACAAATATTTTGATGGAAATAATAATAATAATAATTTATTATTTATACCCCGCCCATCTGGCTGGGCCTCCCCAGCCACTCTGGGCGGCTTCCATAAAAACCAAAAATACAGGGAATAGCAATTCCCTAAGTTACTTCCAGCATATGATAGGCAGGTATGTCCTGCCTCTGATCACAGGGGTTGCATTTTTAACTGTTATGTCTATTAGATAGATAGACCTATCCTCCGGGCATTTGCCTCTGTTTTCAAAGGCCATTTCCATCTGTTCCCATTTGAGTGTTTTCATTCAATATTCAATAGTGTAAATATTCTCAAAACCGTAACTAATCAGATATTTTACTATTTCCTCTTCCACCCACAGCACTGGAGAAAACATTCAAAATGTACATATTTTTAAGCTAATCTGCAAATGCTTTGCATTGCTATTCATGCTGTGCAGGTATGAAGCAGAAGAATCTATCTGCTTCTTTACACTTCAGAAAACATTTATATGCAAAGGCCATCAGTATTATTTAATGCAAATCTGTAGATTCTTGTAAGTTCAAAGGTATCAGTTTGCACTCTGGGATATACTTCACGCAACAGTTTCTAAACCTGTCATGAAACCTGCCCCAGTTATATAAGCAATGCATAATATGTGATTTAGCTTACTCTGCCATGAGTTCTATATACTGCTTCTAAAGGGAACCTGGACAGGGCTGGCCCATCCATGAGGCGACTGCTTCAGGCAGCAGGTTCCACAAGGTCAACTTGATTTAGATATTTAGTCCTCCCCTCCCCACCTTGTTCCTAATGTAGATCTTCACTTACCCTTCTTCCCTGGCTAGGAGTGGGGGGGATACCATTTTGTGGTTTGCCTCAGATGACAAAATGTCTTGGGCTGGCCCTGGCCACTTTATTCTCCAGGCAGTGGTCAGGAGCCAGGATTTTTACAGGTGCTCTAGCACTATAAATAGGCCTTCAATGGTTATAGGCAGACTCTCCACAGTTCACTTGGTTTGTGTCCTATGTATTTGTGGCTTATGTTCAAGGCTTTCATGAAAACGGCTTTCTTCTTTTTTTAACAGAGACCTCTCCTGGTTTTTCATATTGCTTTGTCATGCCCCATGTGTACACCTTTATCCTATGGCCTCTTGCATTTCGTAGGTCAGTTATTGTATTGCATGCATTCAAGGCTGGTAGCCCAGAATATTGTGTTGTTACACATGAGGCATTTCTTAAAGTGACACCAGGACTCACCTCACAATCGATTTCAAGTCTGTTTGCAATTATTAATGGAAACAAAGTGAAGCAGTGGGTGTGAGTTCTGCAGATATTTTCACCCCTTGTAAAATTAGTCTTTTAGACATTGCTGCTTGCAATGAGACAGGTGTGCCTCCAGATCATTTGAAAGCCACACGGTGTAGTGAAATGCCATCTGCATTAGGATATATGCAATTGGGTCTGCATCCAGCTGTGTGTCTGAATATGGATGTCACTCCTCAGTCTTGCATTGGCATGTTTTGGATGCTAGGGGTTGCTATTCATGCTCCACATGGTTCATGTGAACATGGTTGCCTTATCAATGGGAATGAGCTCTCTCCCCTCACCGGCAACAGAGTAATAGCAAGGCAACAAACATGTCCAGATTCTGCTTGTGGGCTTCCCATAGGCATATGGCTGGCCACTGTGACAATAAAATGCTGGACTAGGTGGACTGGCCAACTCCAGTAGGACTCTTCTTATGTACAAATGTATGCAAAAGAGGATAAGGCAGGGAAGTTGCTGTTTGATATGGCAAGTTTCATAGGGAAAACCAAGTCTCATAAAAATTAAGCAGAGAACTAAGGAAATTAAAGGAAAACATAACCTCAGCTATCAAGGGGTATGGGTGGAGGGGATTGAAGCAATTTCACGCTTTAAAAAAACTTACTGAAACAGGATGCAGTCTTAGTGAATTGTATTTTTTGTTTGTTTCTGTTTTTAAAAACCACCCAGGTAGATGAATTAAATAAAAAGTAACACTGAAAGTAACACGCGGGTGGCGCTGTGGGTAAAAGCCTCAGCACCTAGGGCTTGCCGATCGAAAGGTCGGCGGTTCGAATCCCCGCGGCGGGGTGCGCTCCCGTTGCTCGGTCCCAGCGCCTGCCAACCTAGCAGTTCGAAAGCACCCTCGGGTGCAAGTAGATAAATAGGGACCGCTTTCTAGCGGGAAGGTAAACGGCGTTTCCGTGTGCAGCTCTGGCTTGCCAGATGCAGCTTTGTCATGCTGGCCACGTGACCTGGAAGTGTCTCCGGACAGCGCTGGCCCCTGGCCTCTTAAGTGAGATGGGCGCACAACCCCAGAGTCTGGCAAGACTGGCCTGTACGGGCAGGGGTACCTTTACCTTTACCTTTTAACACTGAAATACAATGCACACCTAGTTTTTTTAAAAAACATATTTTTATAAAAGATTTCTTAGTTTAGAAAAATACGTGCATTTTCTCTTTTTTTCAAATTGCGTTTTCTCTTACTATTCACTTGTTGTATTTCTTTGGTGGTGAGAGAGGTTGGGGTGGCCTAGGGTGTGGTTGAAAACAACAAGAATCTGTCAACAATGCACACCTAGCTGAGGGAGCAAGCCCCAGGGAGCAAATGAGATTTCCCCTCCCATGTAAACATGCATAAGCTCAGATTACACACCTCATTTTAGGGAACCCCTGCTTACATATTTTGACTTCAACAATGACCTCATCTTTGAGATGTGGCATCAGAATTTTATTTTTTTTAAGGAACAGAACAGTTACTGCATATTATTCTCTTTGGAGTGAGTGGCATATCTCATGAAGAACTCACATTATGCTGTTACAAATTGGGAATTAGGTTCATTTAGCATATGCGGTACGCTTACAGGGCATGTTGAAAAACTTGGCTAAGTTGTTGAAGCACATGCATTGCAGCACAGCATGTGGAGACAACACCATTGGTGTTGCATCCCCCCCCCCCTGCTTTCTGATTGGCTGCACGTTGCTGTTTTACTTTGGGTGGCGCTAACGGCAATGTTGTTGAGGTGATGAGAGAGCTAAGATCACAAGCTATTTATTAAATAACAAAAGGATCTTAGTTGTGTGCTGTAATACATCTGTATGCCAAGCCTATGCCATTTTACTAAAAAGAAGAACTCTGCTGAACCAAAAGCCCATGCATGCAAGCACCTTGTTTCTCAGTGAGCCAGATGCCTCTGTGAAGTAGAAGATGAGGGCCATAGTTCTTTCAGTTCCCATCAACTGATATTTAGTGGCATGCTGCCTCTGAGCCAGGAAGTAGTTTTCCAGTCATAATGGAAAGCTAGGAATAGCTTAGGCTGGATTGGGGGAAAGGTAATTCATTAATTTTACCTAGCTCAGAGTATCACTGCCTATGAAACAGAGGGTAGTGGGATGCCTTGCCACATTTCACACCACTGGTCAATCAACAACCCTCCTGCCATCAGGCACGACTGTGAGCTCATTATTTTATATAATTATATTATTAGTTATTCATAACTTTTAAGATCTCTGACAAGTAGTGATGGTGCTGAATTTTGTAATTTCCTGGTTCAGCATATGAGCTTGCCCGGCTTGTGATGCCTGGATAGATTATGAGTCCCTGAGAGGTTCTTCTCAGGTTCAAACTGTGAAATGAGATTCTGCCCAAGTGCTGTCAGCTTTGCAGGCTGTTCCATCTGCACTGCAGTGACATGGACAAAAGTTCTTTAATTAGTGTTAACCCTTTGCTCTCGTCATGAAATTCTTCTCAGCTGCTGCAAAACCGATGATCAAACGACACGATCAATGTGGAAAGCTCAGAATTTGTAGCGGTACACTCAGGGATGCTGGAATGCCCCCCTATCCCACTTTAGGCCCACGTGTTCACCCTCAATGTGTGAACAGGGCAACAATAACTTCTTGTTCTTCAAGCTGAATTGGCACTTCCTTGCATTGTGAGTGCATTTTGTCACCTTTTCTTTAAGCTTGCATTAGAACATCCCTTCCCTGGGCTGCACTTTATCTCATGCAATGTATATCGTGGAAGAAATAATTGCACTAGGGAGGTAGGGGAGCTTGCCTGAGGGAAGGGGGGAAGAGGGAAGACTTCTAGGTCTTACTGACATAAACAAGAACAGAACAGTGGCTGGGGAAACCCAGCCAGATGGGCAGGCTATAAATAATAAATAATAATAACACTTGTCTGCTTTGTACTTAGATTATAATCCCTATTTAGTACTTAGATTATAACCCCCAACCCCACTGCTGATTGGTTGATCCAGGAAGGAAGTCTGCTACTGAAACCATCACAAAGGCAGTCATCCTATGGACTATTATGGAAGGAACTGGAGGGGCAGGCAGGTGACTTGACCCTCTAGTTTCCTGCCACATACAATATATCAAGCAACACAGATTAGACAAATGCATGGAGGATTAGGTTATCATTGGCTACTACTAGCCACAATGGCTATGTTGTGCTGAGAACCACAAATGAGGAAAATGCTGTTGTGTTAAGGTCCTGCTTGCAGGCTTCTCATAGGCTTGTGGTTGACCACCATAAGAACTAGATGGGCCTTTGCCTGATCCAGCAGAGCTTTTAATATTTTTTATGCTCTTACTAGTTCCATATCTTGTACTCATCTCTAGGTAATAGCTATCCACATTCATCAGTTGCTCTGAGCAGTAAGGAACAGAAAACCCTGAGACAGATGTCTTTATTTATTCTTTCCTTAACTCAAAAGCAAATCCGAAATGAACACTGTTGCTCTTTGTACTGCAACATATGATGTAAATTATAAAGCCACAAATTTCAAAAACCTCAAAATGAGAGATGTGGTTGACCTTCCCCCACCCCTGTAGAATCTGTGTTTTATTTCAAATAAGTGTTTTTTGTGGTTAGGCTCTGTATGTTGAGGGTCCCAGTTTTCTTTTTTTGTCATAAAGTTCCAGTCCACTGTCAATCTGTGTTCTGGTGGCTTCCAGAGGCACATCATTCTTAAATGGGGGTTTTTTGTTTGTTTTTTGAAATGCCTGTTATTCAATAATCTAAATGTAGATGGAATTGACAGGATTTTTATGCACAGTAAAGCTCACATCTATGCCAAATAATATAACACATCATTGCTCTTGGGTGAGCAAGAACTCAATTGTGCAAAAAGGGAACTGAACACACACCTCTCTGTGTTCTAGCAGCTTGATGTGCATTTCCAGAGCTCTCTTCCTCCATGGAGAAAAGCCACAACTTAGTGGTAAGCATCTGCTTTTCAAGTAGAAGGCTTCAGCTCAATCCCTGGAATCTTCAGGTAGGGCTGTGAACATCACCTGTCTGACACTCTGGAGAGCATCTGCTAGTCAATGTAGAAAATACTGAGGTAGATGGACCAATAATATTAATAGTAAAATGTGCAGGAGGATGGAATCCAGTGAAACCTTTAATCCATTTTACTCCCAAAGCTTTAATCCATATGGTACAGTTGACCACCCGAGCACAAGTTACGTTTCATAGACTCTAATCAAATCATTTAACATGCAGCCTATATTAGATGACTGCGGTTAGAAGAAGCCCTTCTGAAGCATTTATCAAAGGGATATGCTAGGAAGGTTGTTATGTAATCAAAGAAGGCACTTGACAAAGATGCTATCTCTTTCTCCTCTCTTCTTATTGCACTATTTAATATCTCTTACCTAATGTTTTGATCAGGTTGGTTGCATGCTTTGCGTGGTCGCTCCTTTTGCCAGTTTTTGTATCTACCTCTTCATTTGAGAAGTAAGATCTTATAATTCTTTGAAAAAGCTTTATTCATAACTTCCAGTCACATCTCAGCATATCCTTTTCGGTCTCTTTCCTCCCCTCCAGCTACTAGGTTCTGCTACAGTAAGGACAAGCTGGGTCAGATTACTCCCGGATTACTGTGTCCAGTTCTGGGCACCACCATTTAAGAGGGACATTGGCAAGTTGGAAAGTATGCAGAGGAGGGTGACCAAGATGATATAGGGTCTGTAAACTTATGAGGAATGGTTGAGGGAGTTGAGTACGTTTAGTCTGGGAAATAGGAGACTGAGGGGAGATATGATAGCCATCTTTGAATATCTAAAGCGCTATTACATGGAAGATGGAGCAAGCTGGTTTTCTCCTGCTCTGGAGGATAGGACCTGATCCATTGGATTCAACTTACAAGAAATGAGATTCTGACTAAACATGTGAGAGAACTTCCTGATGGTAGGAGCTGTTTGACAGTGGAACAGACTTCCTCAGAAGGTGGTGGACCTTCCCTCCTTGGAAGTTTTTAAGCAGAGGTTGGATGGCCATATGTCATGGATTGGGATTGTAATGAGAGACATAGAAATAATTCTTGTGCAGGGGAGGAGGGTACTTTGGATATTAATTTAAGGGCATCTTCCCCCCCCCACACACACACCTAAAATCCACCTATCTTACAAGTATCAATGATGTTGAATGTGCATGGCATAAGGCACAAGAGTTTTAAATGGATGCAAAACAGAATGGAAAAAATAGGGCAGAAGGGTAAGTGAGAATGAACAGTTCAGAAACAGAAATGTAAGTAATGGATGCTACAAGGATAAGCAGAGAGAGCTTTTATGTTCACATTATGTATCATATAACCCCAGAAGACAAAATGCAGGAAGGTGAGGCAATTTGCTGGTGATGAAGAAAAGTTTAGATGGCAGAAAGGCTGATTAGGTACAAAAGAAAAACCATTTAGTAACAGCAATGTCACATACTATTTTTTATTCTACGCAGAGATCACTGCTATATAGGAAAATATGTCCACATTAGAGAGGGGGTGTTTTTAAGCCAGAACCAAGTGTATTTCTCCACTGAGAATATGCAGTTTGGATTTTATCTGAATTTTTAATAAAAGAGGTTCTTGCCCTGATTTACAGGTTTTCCAACCCGGAGATTCTCCATATAGGAAAAAAAAAGAGTAATATTTCAATATGTCTAAAGCAGTGCTTCTCAAACTTTTTTCTCTGGGCCACACTTTTAGAACAAAAATTTGCTTGCACTACACTGATTTTTTTATTGATAAGAAATAAATTGGAAAACAAAACGAAACAACTCCTTGCACTGTTTGATTTGTCTTCACCCTTCTGCTCCACAGGGTTCCCTCAAAATACTGCTTGTTTTCTGTTCTTTGTTTAATTAAGAGATAATTTAAAGCCAGGTACCTCATTGTGGATTACAGGCTATTGGCTGAAATGCAGGACATGACTAAACGACTAAACAACAAGAAGTGGTAATATACAGAAAAATATTGTCTCACTCCCTGGCGTATGTACAAAGATCATTACAGCTTGAATCAAATTAAAAGTATCTGAGTTATAAATGTCCTGAAAGCAGGTCTATTATGGAAATGAAACTGGAGGTCTATCTGCAGCCCCATGGATGAAGAACGTCAGCCTGAAACATGTTAAATGTCCAGCCTTAGATGAGAAAGTTAACATGTGAAGGAGAGCAATTTTGGATAATAGACATTGGGTAATGGAGGAAACATTAAGTTTGCAAAAAATTGAGCACTCCTTTTAGAGCTGCTCCACTTGAGATCTTGGACCCAGGTTCCACTTTTATGACGTGCTTTCAAAAAAACATTGCATTAATATTGTTCTCTCTCTTACACGATAAGTAGCTGATTATTTGGGATGGTGATGGTGGTATAGCGGCAAGAGGGGATGGTTTAAAACAGAAGCTAGCTGGCAGAAAAACCATTTATCATCTTCAGCCTGCTCTTTATTACTGCATATCTGGGAGCACACCACACGATGACAGCAGGATAAAATGAGAGGTGGCTGTGTTTGACTTCAGTGACTATTCGCTTCAGTCCGCTTTTATAGCTTTAATCATTAACATTTGCACTTTCATGACACAGTGTACGGGAGCTGGAGTTTAAGCAAGCAAACACTTTGGGAACTGCTGGGCCTTTTTAAAATGAAGTGATTAACTAGAACATAAAAGGGAACAGAAGTGATTGTTTCTTGGTGGTGCAAGTGTATCCTTCTTCCCCTCACCCCCATATGTTACATTCTGTGATTGCTATCAGAAGATCAATAGAAGGCAATGAGGCCTGCAAATTCTGGAATTACTAGAGTTTAGAAACAAAACTATCCTAGCTGGCAAATACAATCCTCATTATCAACTGAGTCCTCCAGACCTCTTCTGAAGTTCAGGAGGGACTTATCTTCACTGTCAACCAAGTTTTATGGCTGGGCCTTCCTTCCTTTCCCAAACAAACTTATTCAAAGTGAAGAAAGAGCTTCTTTGGACTTGGTCTTCATAATCTTTCTTACTGAAATCTTAGAAAGACCGTGAGAATTCTGTGGTGGCCAAGCTACATGTTACATGAACTACCTTTCTGTGCCTTTTAGTGTTGTTGTTGAGTGTGGTTTTCTTTTGTTACACGAATAGACAACAGATAGGGACTGGACTGGATCAGGATCCTAGTATGGGGGGTGGTTTTTAAAACCCTTTATAGCTGCTGAGATCCCATTCCTGTTTTGCACTGGGGGAAAGCTGCAAGGCACTTCAGTGGGAGTTTTTGCCTGTGTGAAACAGGTTGCTGTGCATGGAAGCCAGAAATCCTGAAGGGAGCAAAAGAAAAAGAAAGTTTGGCCACTGGGGACCCAGATGAAAAAGGGCATTCATGTCAAAGGAAAAGTGACAGTAGGTGACATGTTGCAGTCAAGATCATACTTTTAATGTAACAAGCGCTTCTACAGCTAGCTTCTGCTTTGCTTACTATTTCTTCCTACATCCGTTCTAAATCTTACTGCATTTCTGAATATTTATTTTATTTATATGACTATTTATTTACTACCTTCACCTTATGGTCACAGTCTTGTCTTTCCCATGGGTGCATTCCAACATGGGGATTATTCTGTTGGTTTTCCTGGTTATAATGCTAGTGTTTCTGTTCTGATATCAAAACATTCTTCCATTACCTGTTGTGTTATGGAACTGTGACCGTTAAATCACATGTTGTGCTAAATTTCATTCACACCAGTGGGCACGATGTGACACAACAGCAGACACCATTGGAGATGTCACCACCTTTTATGTGCATGTGTGCTTCTGTTGCCACATGATGCACCCATGGAAACATGGGGGGGGGGACTGTATGCTTGAATACCATACCAAATTTCATCACATCACATGCAGAGAAAGTGCAGCACTAAGCCCCTTGATTTCCCAGGTTACTATGGAATTCACCCCCCCCCCCCGGGAAGCAATTAACATAGAAATGAGCACTAAATTTCTGCTAGATTCCACTAGATTTTTAGAAGTGGCTTTTACATTATGTAAAAGATCACATTGATGCATAAATTATCAGGTACAGGAAAACAGAATGAAGTGCTGTCTGAAAGCAGCCTTTACCTCCTAGTGTAATCTATATAGTATACTATATACTATATACAAAGCACTCCTTTGCTTCCTGATACCTCTTTGCTAGGTGATTATTGGGCATAAAAGACACTCTAACTGGGTTTCTGCTTTTTGGCTCTCCTTTCATCTTGCATTGTGTCATAAGGAGGGAACAGCTGGCCAATCACAATGCTTTTGGCATGACCAAATTCCATCAGTTCTGAAAGGTAAAGGTAAAGGGACCCCTGACCTTTAGGTCTAGTCGCGGACGACTCTGGGGTTGCAGCGCTCATCTTGCTTTACTGGCCAAGGGAGCCGGCGTACAGCTCATGTGGCCAGCATGACTAAGCCACTTCTGGCACCCAGAGCAGCACACGGAAATGCCATTTACCTTCCTGCTGGAGCGGTACCTATTTATCTACTTGCACAGTGCTTTCGAACTGCTAAGTTGGCAGGAGCAGGGACCGAGCAATGGGAGCTCACCCCGTTGCGGGGATTCGATCCCCTGACCTTCCGATTGGCAAGCCCTAGGCTCTCTACCATCACCAAGCACTAGGTATCCACAGTTGAGCCACAAAGTTCCAGAGCTTTCATTGCCAATCCACAGTGTGACCTTAAACCTTTCTTGTGAAATGCCCTATGGCACATACTTGGATTGCTTTTCCTTTTTTTTTTTTTATAAAGATATTTATTAGGGTTTTTTATAAAATAATACAAAAATAATAAACAACATTCCTTTTGTCTTAACAAATTTTCAAACCTTTTTGGACTTCCTCACGTTTCCCGTTCACACTTACATTGTAAATACATTTTTCCAAGCAAATTATCATGTAATTTATAGTCGCTCTTTTAAATGAAACATAACAATTCTTCAGCAATTTTTGTTTTCTAAAATCTCACTTATCTTCCAATTCAAATCCAAATTAGTGATGGCCAATTTTTTGTAATCAAGCACCCTTCTTAACATTCCACCAAATTACAATATTTTTGTAAATAAATCTTAAATTTCCTCCAGTCTTCTTCAATCTTTTCTTCTCCCAAGTCTCGGATTCTGCCGGTCATTTCCGCCAATTGCATATAGTCCATCAGCTGCATCTGCCATTCTTCCAATGTGGGTAAATCTTGAGTTTTCCAGTTCTTAGCGATAAGTATCCTTGCTGCCGTTGTAGCATACATAAAGAATGTTCGGTCCTTCTTTAACACCTTCTGGCCGACTATACCCAGGAGGAAGGCCTCTGGTTTCTTAGTGAAAGTATACTTAAATACTTTTTTCAGCTCGTTATATATCATTTCCCAGAAGGCCTTCACTTTCGGGCAAGTCCACCAGAGGTGAAAGAATGTTCCTTCATTTTCCTTACATTTCCAACATTTATTTTCGGACAAGTGGTATATTTTAGCAAGTTTAACAGGGGTCATGTACCATCTATATATCATTTTCATTACATTTTCCTTCAGAGCATTACATGCAGTGAAGTTCAGCCCAGTGGTCCACAACCTTTCCCAATCTTCAAACATAATATTATACCCAATGTCCTGTGCCCATCTTATCATAGCAGATTTAACCATTTCATCTTGTGTGTTCCATTTCAACAGCAAGTTATACATTCTTGATAATATCTTACTCTTCGGTTCTAACAGTTCTGTCTCTAACTTCGATTTTTCCACCTGGAATCCTAACTTTTTGTCATTTTTAAAAACTTCTTTAATCTGAGCATAATGTAACCAGTCTAGCACTTTACCCTTCATTTTCTCCAAACTCTGCAATTTCCAATTGTCACCATCTTTTTCTAATATTTCCCAATACTTTGGCCAATTGGCCTCCATATTGGGTCTCTTCCGGGCTTTAGCCTCCAGAGGTGAAAGCCACCTTGGGGTTTTGTTTTCCAACAAGTCTTTGTATTTTGTCCAGACATTAAATACAGCTTTCCTGACAATATGGTTCTTAAAGGCCTTATTGGTCTTGACTTTATCATACCATAGATATGCATGCCAACCAAATGCATTGTTAAAACCTTCCAGATCCAACACATCCGTGTCTTCAAGAAGTAGCCAGTCCTTGAGCCAGCAGAAGGCTGCTGCTTCATAGTACAGCTTTAAGTCCGGCAGGGCAAAGCCACCTCTTTCTTTCGCATCAGTTAGTATCTTAAACTTAATTCTAGGCTTTTTGCCCTGCCAGACAAATTTAGAAATATCTCTCTGCCACTTCCTGAAGCACTCCGTCTTATCCACAATTTGTAATGTTTGAAACAAAAACAACATCTTTGGCAATACATTCATCTTAATAGCGGCAATTCGGCCTAGCAAAGAAAGTTTCAATTTTGTCCAACAGTCCAAGTCTCTCTTAATTTCAGACCAGCATTTTTCATAATTATCCTTAAATAGACTCAGATTTTTTGCTGTTATATTTACCCCTAGGTACTTAACTTTTTTCACCAATGTTAGTTCTGTTTCTTTCTGAAACCGTTCTGACTCTATGTCTGTCAAGTTTTTCCCTAATACTTTAGTTTTCTGTTTATTTAATTTAAATCCCGCCACCCGACCAAAGTCTTGAATCAATTCCAAAACTCTTTTTGTACTAGATTCTGGCTCCTGCAGGGTCAAAACTAGGTCATCTGCAAAAGCTTTAAGTTTATATTGTTTCGCTCCGACCTGAATCCCTTGCACCAACCGGTCCCCTCTGATAAGATTCAGGAGCACCTCCAGGACTGTAATAAACAACAGCGGGGAAATTGGGCAGCCTTGTCGTGTTCCTTTTTCAATTTTAAACCCTTCCGTAACCACATTGTTGACTATCAGTTTTGCCTTTTGTTCTGAATATATCGCATCAATCCCGTTTTCAAAACCCCTCCCCACTCCCATTTCTTTTAAATTTCCCTTCATAAACTTCCAAGAGATATTGTCGAAGGCCTTCTCCGCATCTATAAAAACTAACACTGCTTTGGTATTAATTTCTGTTTGCAACAGCTCCAAAATGTCAATAATATTCCTTGTATTGGCAAACATGTGTCTGCCTGGGAGAAAGCCTGCTTGGTCCTTGTGTATTACTTCACTTAAAACTCTTTTAAGTCTGTTTGCCAAAACTTCAGCAAATATTTTGTAATCCACATTTAGAAGGGAGATGGGACGGTAGTTCTTAAGCTGTGTCTTTTCAGTTTCTGATTTTGGTATCAATGTGATAAAGGCTTCTTTCCACGATTCCGGCGCCTTCTTCCCCTCCATAATCTCATTGCTGACCTCCATCAGTGGTTGTATCAGATAGTCATTTAATGTCTTATAATACTTGGAGGTCAAACCATCTGGCCCTGGAGATTTGCCCAGTTTCATGTTCTGAATGGCAAGTTCGATCTCTTGTCGAGTTATTTTGCTATTCAAGAGTGTTCTATTTTCCTGTGACAGTCTTTTGAGCCCATTTTTTTCCAAGAATTGTTTAATTTCCATCTCATTTTGCGGCCCTTGAGTGTATAGTTTTTTGAAATATTTCTGGAAACACTTTCTAATTTCCACGGGGTTCTGGATATTTCTTCCATCAATTTCCAAATTTGTTACTGTATTCAACTTTTGCCTCTTTTTCAACTGCCAAGCCAGCAGTTTCCCACATTTGTTTGCCGATTCAAACGTTTTTTGTCTCATCAACTTAATCTTCCATTCAATTTCCTGATTTATCAATTTAGAATATTGTGCCTGGTGGAGTTTAATTTCTCTCAAGATCGGCTGCGATTTTGGGTTTGCTCTTAACTTCTTCTCTAGTTCTTTAATTTTCTCCAAAATCCTGTCTTTCTTTTCATTCTGTATCCTTTTCTTTATAGAATTCTGT